>NC_041383.1:93788460-93937635 GCF_002162155.2 Triticum dicoccoides
GAGCACTGGGCTGCAGCTAAGCCCCCGAGTGAGAGGTTTGCTCTTCACTCGGTAGGATTTTTATATCTTAGGCGAGCACTGGGCTGCAGCTAAGCCCCCGAGTGAGAGGTTTGCTCTTCACTCGGTAGGATTTTGATGGTGTACTTGTGTCGTAGCTCAGAGGGAAAGGGACGCAGTCGACCTGCGCCTCGTCCTCCTTGCGAGCGCACATTGTATTTGTGGCGTAGCTCGGAGGAGAGGGTCGCAGTCGACCTGCGCCTCGTCCTCCTTGCAAGCGCACATTGTATTTGTGGCGTAGCTCGGAGGAGAGAGTCGCAGTCGACCTGCGCCTCGTCCTCCTTGGAAGCGCACATTGTGTTTGTGGCGTAGCTCAGAGGAGAGGGTCGCAGTCGACCTGCGCCTCGTCCTCCTTGCAAGCACACATTGAACTTAAACTTAGGCGAGTACTTGGACTGCAGCTAAGCCCCCGAGCGGAAGTCTGGCTTACCACTCGGTAGGATTTTATTTAAACTTAGGCGAGTACTTGGACTGCAGCTAAGCCCCCGAGTGGAAGTCTGGCTTACCACTTGGTAGGATATTATTTAAACTTAGGCGAGTACTTGGACTGCAGCTAAGCCCCCGAGTGAGAGTCTGGCTCACCACTCGGTAGGATTTTATTTAAACTTAGGCGAGTACTTGGACTGCAGCTAAGCCCCCGAGTGGGAGTCTGGCTCACCACTCGGTAGGATTTTATTTGAACTTAGGCGAAACAGATTTGCGGCTAAGCCTTCCGAGTGGGAGTCTGGCTCATCACTCGACAAGGATTTTTACAAACTTAGGCGAAACGGATTCGCAGCTAAGTCACCCACTGAGGGGATAATTTTATTGGAAAGATAAAAAAGTGACAAAAATTGTGACACTATTATTTTGCAAAGGATAGACTACAGAAGTACTTTTATTACAACTCATCCGAGTGATAAACTTAAGTGTAAAATGGGCGGAGTAGTTCCGCATTCCAAGCTCGGGGCTCGTCGATATCGTGCTCGACGTTGTAGAGACAGTACGCTCCATTGTGGAGGACCTTGGTTACGATGAAGGGTCCTTCCCAAGAAGGAGCAAGCTTGTGTTGTTTCTGTTGATCCACTCGGAGAACTAAATCCCCTTCCTGGAAGGCTCGACCCCTCACATTTCTGGCGTGGAGACGACGCAAGTCTTGTTGGTAGATGGTCGAGCGGATCAGAGCCATCTCCCTTTCTTCCTCTAAGAGGTCGACTGCGTCTTGCCGCGCCTGTTCAGCTTCTGCCTCGTTGTAAAGTTCAACTCGAGGAGCATTGTGGAGGAGATCGCTCGGCAGGACTGCTTCAGCTCCATATACCAAAAAGAATGGAGTTCTCCCAGTCGATCGATTAGGTGTGGTCCACAGTCCCCAAAGCACCGAGGGAAGTTCGTCGACCCATGCTCCAGCCACATGTTTGAGATCACGCATCAGTCGGGGTTTCAACCCTTTGAGGATCAGGCCATTGGCTCGCTCTGCTTGTCCATTCGACTGCGGATGGGCGACTGAAGCGTAGTCGACCCGTGTGCCTTGAGAGTTGCAGAAATTCCTGAATTCCTCTGAGTCAAAGTTCGACCCATTATCTGTAATAATGCTGTGCGGGACTCCATATCTGAATATCAGTTCCCTGATGAAGCTAACTGCAGTACCAGCGTCAAGGTTCTTGATGGGTTTTGCTTCAATCCACTTGGTGAACTTGTCGACTGCGACCAGTACATGAGTAAAACCGCTTCGACCCGTTCTCAAGGGGCCAACCATATCTAATCCCCATACTGCGAATGGCCAGATGAGTGGAATGGTCTTCAAAGCTGATGCAGGCTTGTGTGACATATTCGAGTAGAACTGACAGCCTTCGCACTTGTCCACTATTTCCTTTGCCATCTCGTTCGCTTTCGGCCAGTAAAATCCGGCTCGCTATGCTTTGGCCACGATGGTCCGAGAGGACGCATGATGACCACAGGTTCCCGAGTGGATATCATCAAGGATGATTCGACCTTCTTCAGGCGTTATGCACTTCTGACCAACTCCAGTCGGGCTCTCTCTGAACAACTGTCCTTTGATTACAGTAAAGGCCTTGGATCGACGGACAATCTGTCGGGCCTCTTCCTCATCCTCTGGGAGCTCTTTTCTCAGGATATACGCGATATATGGAACTGTCCAGTCGGGAATGACTGCTAAGACCTCCATGACCAAGTCGACCACTGCTGGGACCTCAACCACAGTTGGGTCTGTGGCACTCTTGGGCTGTGGAGCTTCTTCGGTGAAAGGATCTTATTTGACTGTTGGTGTATGTATATGCTCCAAGAACACACCACTCGGAATGGCTTCTCTCTTGGAACCTATTTTTGCTAGATCATCAGCTGCTTGATTTTTCAGTCGGGGTATGTGATGGAGCTCCAACCCCTCAAACTTCTTTTCCAGCTTCCTCACTGCATTGCAGTATCCAGTCATGGCTGGGCTTCTCACGTCCCACTCCTTCATCACTTGGTTGACCACTAAATCCGAGTTGCCATAAACCATAAGGCGACGAACGCCGAGTGAAATGGCCATGCGCAACTCATATAGAAGGGCCTCGTACTCTGCCTCGTTGTTGGAGGAATCAAAGTGAATCTGGAGCACATATCTGAGCTTATCTCCTCTGGGGGAAACCAAGACCACCCCAGCACCAGAACCATTCAGCATCTTAGAGCCATCAAAGAACATGGTCCAATGCTCCGAGTGAACTTCAGTCGGCTGCTGTTGTTCCATCCACTCGGCGAGGAAATCTGCTATTGCCTGGGACTTAATGGCTTTCTTTGCCTCAAATTTGATATCAAGGGGAAGAAGTTCAATCGCCCATTTCGCCACTCGACCAGTTGCATCTCTGTTGTGCAGAATCTCTGAAAGTGGAGCGTCGCTGACGACTGTGATGGAATGATCAGAGAAATAATGAGCAACCTTCTTTGTGGTCATGTATATCCCATACACAAGCTTCTGATAATGAGGGTATCTCTGCTTGGATGGAGTCAAAACTTTAGACAAATAATATACTGGACGCTGAACTTTGAAGGCTTTCCCTTCTTCTTCCCGCTCGACCGTAAGTACTGTACTGACGACTTTTCCTGTGGCTGCGATATAAAGCAACAGAGGCTCTTTACTGATTGGAGCAGCAAGCACCAGCTGGGTGGAGAGCAGAGCTTTTAGCTCGGCAAATTCTGTATCATCTTCTGGAGTCCACTCGAACTTGTTGGCCTTCTTCATCAGTCGGTAAAGAGGCAATGCCTTTTCACCGAGTCGTGAGATGAATCGACTTAATGCGGCCAAGCATCCAGTAAGCTTCTAGACATCATGCACTCGCACAGGGCGTTTCATTCGGAGAATAGTGCCGATCTTCTCTGGATTAGCATCGATCCCCCGCTCGAAAACGAGAAAACCGAGTAACTTGCCACCAGGAACTCCGAATGTGCACTTAGATGGATTGAGCTTGATATCATACCTTCTGAGGTTGGCAAATGTTTCGGCGAGGTCAGTGAGCAGGTCGGAACCTTTTCGTGACTTGACCACGATATCATCCATATACGCTTCCACATTCCGACTGATTTGAGTGAGCAAGCACTTTTGAATCATTCGCATAAATGTGGCTCCGGCATTCTTGAGGCCGAATGGCATGGTGATATAGCAGAAGCACCCGAATGGAGTGATGAAAGCTGTTTTTATTTCATCGGGTCCGTACAGACAGATCTGATGGTACCCGGAATAGGCGTCTAGAAAAGAAAATCTCTCACATCCCACGGTCGAGTCAACAATTTGATCAATGCGAGGGAGAGGAAAATGATCTTTCGGGCAGGCCCGATTGATGTGCTTGAAATCAATGCACATTCGTAGTGATTTGTCCTTCTTAGGAACCTTGACGACATTAGCGAGCCACTCGGAGTGGTATATCTCTCGGATAAATTCTGCCGCCAACAATCGAGCCACTTCCTCCCCAATAGCCTTTCTCTTGTGGACGGCGGACCGTCGAAGATGCTCTTTAACTGGTTTAGCTGATGAATCGACTCTAAGACGATGCTCAGCCAGTTCCCTGGGAACACCTGGCATGTCAGCTGGCTTCCATGCAAAAATGTCCCAGTTCTCACGGAGGAACTGGATGAGCGCTTCTTCCTATTTCGGGTCGAGTGTTGTGGAGATGTGGGTCGGGGCTGCATTGGGGTCGGTCGGGTGAATGTGGACAGGCTTCGTCTCACCGGACGATTGAAATGCAGATTCTGTGGCAGGCTTCTTGGATCGCAGCAAATCACTCGGATCTGGGTTTTGCTTATATTCTTCAAACTCGACCGCTGTCACCTGGGAATCGGCAATCTCGAGCCCTTCTGAAAACACTCTTCTGCCTTTTTCCGATCATCGGTGACAGTGATCACTCCTTTGGGACCGGGCATCTTCAGTTTGAGGTACACGTAACATGGTCGAGCCATGAACCGTGCGTAAGCTGGTCTCCCCAAGATGGCGTGGTACGCGCTCTGAAAATCCACGACCTCAAACGTCAACTTCTCTTTGTGAAAATGTTTTGAATCACCAAACACCACGTCCAGAGCTATTTGGCCGAGTGACTCGGCTTTCTTCCCTGGTATAACTCCATGAAAGCTCATGTTACTTTTGCTCAGTCGGGACATCGGAATGCCCATTCCTTTCAGTGTGTCTGCATACAATAAGTTCAGTCCGCTACCACCGTCCATCAGCACTTTCGTCAGTCGAGTGCCTTCGACAACTGGGTCGACCACTAAAGCTTGCCTCCCGGGGGTGACAATATGAGTCGGGTGATCAGACTGGTCGAATGTGATGGGTGTTTGGGACCATCTCAGATAACTTGGTTTTGCCGGGGCAACCATATTCACCTCACGATTAATGACCTTCAGTCGGCTCTTGCTTTCCACATCTGCGAAGATCATCAGAGTGGAGTTGACATGCGGGTATCCTCCCTCACTGTCCTCCTTGTCTTCAGCCTTGTCCGGCTCCTTTTCCTTGTCCTTGGACTGCTTTCCTTGGAACTGCTGGATCAGGAGTCGACACTGGCGAGTGGTATGCTTCAGGTAAATGATGTTGCCCTCTTCATCTTTCTTCGTGTGGATGTGACATGGCATATCCATCACATTGTTTCCTTCTTTATCCTTCACCTTCTTAGGGTTCCAGGATCCTTTGGGTTTCCCTTTGAACTTTCCCTGAGTCACGGCCAGAGCCTCTCCAGGAGCCGCTGGTTCAGCCTTCCATTTTTGCTTCCGACTGGTGTTTCCCTTCTCCGACTGACTCGGCTTGTACTTGCCGCTTCGGAGTCGGTCTTCCTCTTCGCCGTTAGCGTACTTGGTAGCAATCTCCATCATTCGACTCAGGGTCATGTCTCCGGTTCGACCAAACTTCAAACTCAATTCTCTGTTCTTGACACCATCCTTGAAGGCGCAGACTGCCTGATGATCAGACACGTTCTCCACGGTATGATGTAAAGTGATCCATCTCTGAATATACTCTCTGAGAGTTTCATTCGTCTTCTGCACACAGACTTGCAGCTCTGTCAATCCAGCTGGTCGCTTGCAAGTTCCTTCAAATGTTCTGACGAACACTCGGGACAGATCTTCCCAAGTGTAAATACTGCTAGGGGGTAACTGATTCAGCCATGCTATGGCAGAACCTTCCAACATGAGAGGCAAGTGTTTCATGGCCACCTCGTCATTCCCACCACCAATCTGAACCGCCACTCGGTAGTCCTCAAGCCATGTTTCAGACTTAGACTCACCAGTGAACTTTCTTACTCCGGTTGCCAACCTGAAGTTGGGGGGATCACTGCGACTATGATAGCCCTGCTGAAACATTCTGGACCAGAAACATGCACTCGACTGCTCGAGGGCGCATCTCTGTCGGGGCCACCGCGATGGGCTCTGTTTCGGTCGACCAAGCCCTGCACAATGATGGATCGCGCGTCGAAGCCTGGTTCCCGGGGGTCGACTGGAGCTCTTCGCCCCATGCTGAGCTGACGCCTGTCATCCTGCTGCCGCGGAGCGTAAGACCCACCCCTCGGAGGGGGAGTGGGCACTCGACGCCTATCATCACGATCATATCGATCACCGTACTGGTCTCGCCGATTCTCGCGCCCTACACGCCGCAGAGGCGATCTGGGACTGTGAGCCGGCTGAACCGAATTCATAGCGACAGATCGACTGTGAATCCTGTTGCGCGACTGTGACACGGCTGAATTCTGATCTCCTGCTGCCCGGAGCAAATCTCTGATCTGCATCAAGCCTCTGCCAGCTTCCGACTGCGAGGGCTGGATGGACATTGCTATACGGGTTGCAGCTGCTAAATTCTGAACCGGGGTTCGATATACCTGAGTCGGTGGGAAGAGTTGACGCCGACTGGAGTCGGGTACTCGCTGCCGCGCGCGCTCGTCGAGTGCTCGCTGAAGGTTCTCCAGACGAGCGCGTTCAGCCAAGTTGGCCAAACGTGCCTCCTCCAAGGCGCGAGCCTCGGGGGTTTCTCCTGCGATGGGAGTATGCAGGGCATCCATGTTCCTGCGGTGAAGCTCTTCTCTCTGCAGAGAGTCGAGTGGCTCGGGCTGGTACTCTTCATGGCCTTGTGCAGGGCCGCCTCCACCGTCTACTTCGCCTTCGTGGGCGAAGCCAGGAGGACTGCAAGGTCCGTTGACCATCAAGATTTCCGCCGCCGGATCACTGCTATCGCACTCGGATGCAGTCTCTACGGAGCCAGTCGACAGGTCGAACAGGCCGTAGAGAGATTCGTCGGGCTCGATTGCCGCAACTTGGGTGGTGGCTGTCTGGCGTGCCACTGCGTGTCTCACCCACCGCTGGAGTCTCGACTGACCAGAGCGCTTGCGCTGGCGGGAGACCGGGAGGGAGACCGATACGGGAGTCGACCGAAATGGAGTCGACGGTTGTCGCAGCAGAACGCCGCAGATACATGCGCGAAAATGCGTCGCACCGCGGACGGGGAGCGCATCAACGTCGAGTGGAGCCTCTTGGAGCCAAGCGGAGTCGTCGGCGACGAAGGTGAGAGCGCCGAGACGGATCTCGCGACCCTCGATCAAAACTCCACCAGAAACCATGATGAAAGTAATCGGAAGAATCGCAACTTCTCCAAAAATCGCTAAAACACCTGCCCCACGGTGGGCGCCAACTGTCGTGGTTCTAAGTCTGATAGTAGAGTGGGGGGTAGGTATGGAGAGGCAAGGTCCTAGCTATGGAGAGGTTGTAAACACAAGAGATGTACGAGTTCAGGTCCTTCTCTGAGGAAGTAAAAGCCCTACGTCTCGGAGCCCGGAGGCGGTCGAGTGGATCATGTGTATATGAATTACAGGGGTGCGAAGCCTTCTTACTGAGGTGGGGGGTGGCTTATATAGTGCCTGCCAGACCCCTCCGGCCCTCAGTAATGCGGGGTTTAAAGTACATTAAGTCTGGGGCATTACTGGTAACGCCCCACATAAAGTGTCTTAACTACCATAAAGTCTACTTAATTACAGACCGTTGTAGAACAGAGTGCCACTTGACCTTCTGGTGGTCGAGTGAGTCTTCATGGTCGAGTCCTTCAAGTCAGTCGAGTGGAGTCCTCGTAAGTCGACTGGAAGGTGATCTCTTCTTAGGGTGCCCTTGGGTAGGGTATTTAGATCAGGTCTATGACCCTACCCTAGGTACACGACCCCATCACACAGGGCACTGGAAAGCAACCTCAACTCACGATGTATACATGGTGGATACACCAAAAGGAAGCAATAATGAGGAACAACGGGACACTGCGAAGGATAATTCCCCCGGAAAACAGCCAAAACAGCGACGCAAGCGTCGCCCGAAGTCCCGCCTCAACAACAACAGCACCCATACAGACCCAGCCATAGAGCAGGGCGAACCAGTGGACGACGAACATGTCACCAAGCAACCATCCGAACAAGATGAATTGGATAAACAGCCCATCCCCGGCGAAAACAACAGTCCGGATGATCTCACGCCGGACACATCGCTAGAACAGAAAAACCTTCACAAAAGGCTGGTCACCACTGCACGAAGTCTGAAGAAGCGGAAGCTCAAAACAGCGAAAGATATACTCAGAATGAGATGGAGCAAGGTACTCAAGACCGCGGACAAGTACGGCGATAGCCGCCAAACAAAGAGCTACCCGAAGCGCAAACTATTGCCCGAATTCGACGAAGAGGCCATAGAGCCCCAACAATCAAAAAACAAAGGGGCTGCCTGGTCAGATAGACGACCACGTGACAAACAAAGAGCGGCAAGCGGCACCGCACACAAGCCGGCACACGATCCACATAAGGATCCTCACAAAAAGGATAGCCCGGTTAGGTCCATCTACGGGCCAAGAAGGAAGGCTCCTGGGAGCAAAACAACACGTCGATTGTTCGAAAATAATGGCACACCCAAATACAGGGGTGCCGCACACCCCCTATGTTTCACCGATGAGGTACTGGATCATGAATTTCCAGCGGGATTCAAACCCGTAAACATAGAGGCATATGACGGAACAACAGACCCCGGAGTCTGGATTGAGGATTACATCCTACACATACATATGGCTAGAAGAGATGATCTCCACGCCATAAAATACCTACCCCTCAAGCTCAAAGGGACAGCCCGACATTGGCTCAAAAGCCTCCCAGAAAATACCATTGGAAGTTGGGAAGAGCTCGAGGATGCGTTTTGGGCAAATTTCCAGGGGACTTATGTCCGCCCTCCGGATGCAGACGATTTTAGTCACATAACTCAACGGCCTGGAGAGTCAGCACGCAAATTCTGGAACAGGTTCCTTACCAAAAAGAACCAAATAGTTGACTGTCCGGACGCCGAAGCCTTAGCAGCCTTCAAACATAACGTCCGAGACGAATGGCTCGCCAGACACCTCGGTCAGGAAAAGCCAAGGACAATGGCCGCACTAACAAGCCTCATGACTTGCTTTTGCGCGGGAGAAGATAGCTGGCTAGCAAGATGCAGCACCAGCGACTCGAGTACATCCGAGGTCAGGGATGGAAATGGGAAACCACGACGCAGAAAAGACCAGCGCCGGACTAAGGAAAATAGCCCAAAGAGCACGGCAGTCAACGCCGGGTTCAAAAGCTCTCGGCCGAACAACAAAACACTGCCTCTTAAGGACAATGGTTACGAGCTATCCAACCTAAACAAAATCTTGGACAGGATATGTCTAATCCACAGTACCCCCGGAAGCCTGCAAACCATACCCACAGAGATTGTTGGGTCTTCAAGCAGTCCGGCCGACTTAACGCCGAACACAAGGGGCTCGACACACCAAGTGACGATGATGACGAACCCCACAAGCAAAGTGTCGTGAAACAAAAAACTTTCCCACAAGAAGTCAAAAGAGTGAATTCACTTCAAGTGATAACAAGGAAAAATAGGGTGGCACCTACTAAAGTATGCGCCGCACGGTCCACCCCAGCGGAGTCCCGAAACTGGATGTCAAAACCAATTACTTTCGACCATCAGGATTACTCCAGAGGTATTCGAAATGCATGATGGACTGCTTTGATATTGGATCCTATAATCGACGAGCTACAGTTTACACAAGTCCTAATGGATGGCGGCAGCGATATAAACCTGCTATACCAGGACACAATCCGCAGAATGGGGATAGACCCTACCAAAATTCGCCATAGCAACACTTCCTTTAAAGGAGTAATGCCAGGCCCTTATACCAATTGTACGGGCTCCTTACTACTAGAAGTCGTGTTCGGTTCATCCGACAACTTCCGTCGCGAAAAGCTAATCTTCCATGTCGCCCCATTTAAAAGTAGCCATCAAGCACTATTAGGATGCGAAGATTTCGCCCGCTTTAACGCAATACCGCATTACGCGTCTCTTACACTTAAAATGCCCTGTCCACGCGGTATCATCTCATTAAAAGGTAACTTCGAGTGTTCCTCGACCGCGGAAGAACGTGAGACTGCCTTGACAGCCACACACGAATCCGGCTTTGCTGATCAAAGCTCCTAAAACAGGTCATTCAGACCCCGGACATGGTTAGACGAGTCCGGTATAAATAAACAAGGGGCCTACTAGCCACGTACCCCTTTACAAGGGGCTGCACGCATGAACAATGAGAGCCAATAAAGCTCAATTTTAGTCATTTTTTAAATCATGCTCTGTTTTAAATACATTTGTCGCACGCTCTTTTTCCAAACTAAGTTCTTCTCTTTTTACAGATGAACAACGTGCTACACCCGTCCAGGATACAGCACAACGGAGACACAGGCGCAGACGTGCAGCAGGGACCCGTTACAAGGATTCTTTCCAGATTAAGACCCTGTGTAAACCTTTTTTACTGTCTCTTGTTGATACACATCCCCCGGTTTCTTACCATAACCGAGGAGGAGGCTGGCGTTTTGGCATCGGCCGCGTCAGAAGTTTTCGTGCGTACCTGGACACTAGGGGCTTAGGGCATTGTTCTGCCCGTTATCATAAAGACCGAATACCTTAGGGAGTGTTCGACGTCTCGAGTTAGGCCTTATATGCATCAGCTCCGAATCATGTCTTTGGTCAAATGTTGGGTTTGCCCGGCTCCTGTGTTTTGCTGCCTTACGTTCCGCTCTATCGGCTAACGCGGCACCAGGAGAACTACTGCGATTGTGCCCCGGTTCGGCCGGGTGAGCGCCTCAGTAGAGAAAGCCGAAAACTGACTGTCATGATATAGCGAGAGACTGGTCAACCACTCGATCAACTACCGGAATGTTTAGAATTCCTCCGCTTTGACGAAGGACCGTTTCCCGGTCAGGCACACACGCGCCCCGAATTCGGAGAGCGCGGTGCCCCTAGGGGCTATATAGTAGCCCCACCATCGAACTCCTATGGCTAAGTGAAAGTGATAAAGCATTATAGTCCGGTTGCCTAGTTTGCTACGCTATCACCTCCTTCACAGGACCAAGACGTTGGATTAAGTGTGAAAATGCACTTTTTTGCAAACACCCCCGCACCATGTGCGTGGGGGCTGAAGCCGAAGACTGCCATCTTTCAGGTTATATATATATATATATATACATTAACGGCCGCACAGGAGATATTTCAATACTTGAACGCACAAGTATAAAAAGCGCTTATATTATAAATATGGTTTTACAAATCATACATGTCATTGGAACATAACGTTTTTCGAGCACTGTGACTCTATTAAACGAGCACCCGGCAGGACTTCCTCTAAATAGTGTTCGGCGGGTAATCGGCTTCCGTCCGAAACCCGGGATGCAACGTCGGTGGCATCCATCTTTGCCCAGTATGTTTTGACACGGGCAAGAGCCATCTGTGCACCCTCTATGCATGCCGACCGCTTCATCGCCTTGATATGCGGCACTGCATCAAGGAACTGCTGCACCAAGCCAAAATAACTCTTCGGCTTGGGCCTGTCTGGCCAAAGATGAGCCACGACATCCTTCATGGCAAGTCCGGACAACCTGTTTAGCTCAGCCCACTCAACCAACCGATCGGTTAACGGAAGTGGACGCTCCGGATTATGGAATTAAGACCAAAAAAGCTCTTCCATTTCGTGATCCTTTTGGCTTCGGAAGTGCACGACTGCGTCCGCCGTACTCGCTGCCAAATTCAGATAAGCATCCTCCGCACCCCACAACTGGCCCAACTGAGCATACTTCGGGTCCGTGAACTTCCTATGCAGAAGAAAGGGCTTTCCAGCCGCAATATCCCCGGCCTGATGCAGCTCCTCCTTTATAGCCCTCATCGCGGAGCGGGCATCTTTGGCTTCGGCAGTGGCCTTCTTCAGGTCCTCTTGCTCCGCTCGGCGTTCTCTTTCAAGAAACTCATAGCGGTCGGTAGCATCCTTCAGCTTCACGGCCATTTTGGCCATCTCCTCCCTGCCTCGGCAGTGAGCAGCCTTTTCGGCTTTTAGCTCTTCGGCCGCCTTCGAGGTAGCCGCATCACTTATTCTGGCTTGCTCCTTGGCTCGGGAAAGCTCCGCCCGAAGCTCCTCCATAGCAGCGGCGCCATCTGCATCAAGCATACATGTTGTAAGGCGTGGGCATCAGCTCCCTTACCAGGTGACCGCGGAGAAGCCACCTACCTTGTGACTCGTCAAGTCGTTTATT
The DNA here is from genome assembly GCF_002162155.2 of Triticum dicoccoides. NCBI lineage: Eukaryota > Viridiplantae > Streptophyta > Magnoliopsida > Poales > Poaceae > Triticum > Triticum dicoccoides. Next base: position 93,800,589 of record NC_041383.1, read on the forward strand.
GACCAGCGCGATGTCCGCATCCGCAATGTCGAGTTGCCACTTCAGTTCGGCAACTACATCAGTCCGGCTGGCCACCGAACGCCCCGCCACCTGTACGGGTAGGGTGACACCATATAACTAAGATTATGATCCTCGCCATGCTGTCGTTTTCGGCAACATACTGAGTCTCAGGGGCTACTATCTAGACAGGGCGCATTCTAAGCGCAAAGCTGTCAAAAAAGTATGGTCATTTTTACGTACCTCAAACCCCGTCAGTAAACTTCTGACGGCCTCATGCAATCCGCTCTCAGCGGATGAAATACTTTCAATCACCGTACTCATTAATGTATGTTGATCCTCTGGGATAGACGCCCTCTCGAGCAGATCCTTCAGCTCTTCCGGCCGTACACCAGTTGGTGCCAAACTCTCTGGCCCCGCCGGACTCGGGAACACCCTCCGCGACGACACCTCAGGGTCGTCCGCCCCGCCTGACAGTGCGGCAGATGGAGGTGTCTCACTCTCCATCATCTCCGGACGAAGATCCCCCGAAGATGAGCTCTGCTGAGAAGGGCTAAGATCCGAACTACAAGGTAAGAACTTCGGTTATCCTCAGAAATAAAGACAGGGATGTCCCTTATTACAAAACTCCTCTTTTCTACTTACGGCTCGCTGGAGGGCCGATTCCCTAGGGGAAATTGTGCGGCCGGGGTTTCTCCTGGCGCAGGACCCTCCAGGGAAGATTTCTTCCCACGCTTCAAGGCCTTGACCTCCGGATCTTCGAAAGCGGTCCTCTTCTCCCCCTGGAGGGAGGGATTCTCGATCCCCCCTTTCTTGAGAGCCTCTTTAGCAGAGGCGGTAGCTCCCCTGTTTCCCCCTTCGCCCTCTTCTAAAAGCACAGCCTCCAGCATCTTGGCTAACATAGGATCCAGCGTGGTCTCAGGGAGGGGGCCGGACACCTTATTAGCTGTGCTTCTGCTATCCACTCCTGTTCAGGAGACAGCTTTTTAAAGGGCAAGAATTATGATGAATATACAGATAGCACGTCCAGGCACGGGAACTACTTACTTGAATATCCGGGCGATTGCAGCTTAGGCCGGCATCCTCGGTCAAATCCGAACACATCTCTTGTGATCCGAAGAACAGTTTATACATCTCCACGGGCGTCGCACCCATGAAGTGGCGGAGAGCTTGCGGTCCCTTCGTATTGAATTCCCACCACCGGAGAGGGCGACATTTGCAGGGCAGAAGGTGCCGGATCAACATAACCTGCACCACTACGACCAGATTGATCTCCCTCTCTTGGAGGTCACGAATCCGGCCCTGCAGTATTGGTACGTCCTTGGACGGCCCCCAGTCAAGCCCTTTGTTAACCCATGACGCCAGCCGCTGTGGAGGGCCCGGGCGAAAGGTAGGTGGCGTCACTTACCTGGTGCCCCTGGGAGCGGTGACATAGAACCACCCCTGTTGCCACAAACCAAGTTCCTCTTGAAAAGAGCCCTCGGGCCATGGAGCATCGTCCCTTTTGCTTATAAATGCCCCTCCGCACTCTGCTTGTCGCCCCTCGATCATCTTCGGCTCCACGTTGAAGGTCTTGAGCCACAATCCGAAGTGAGGGGTAATGCGAGGAAGGCTTCGCAGACAACAATGAAAGATGAGATGTGGAGGATGGACTCCGGAGCCAAGTCATGGAATTCCAGCCCATAATAAAACATGAGCCCCCTCACGAAGGTGTCCATCGGGAAGCCTAGACCCCGACGGAAGTGAGACGTGAACACCACGCTCTCGCCGGGCTCAGGGGTGGGAATGACTTGCCCTTGGGTGGGCAGCCTATGCGAAATCTCGCAGGTTAGATACCTGGCGTCTCTCAGCTTTAGCACGTCCTCTTCCGTGATGGAAGAGGGCATCCACCGGCCTTGCAGGTCGGAGCCGGACATTGTTGAAGGTCCGAAGCGCCCGAATCTGGAGCCTTGGGTGCTGGAACTCGGGGCGAGGGGCGGATTCGATTAAGGATTGAAGAAAAGGAACAGGCCTTGGTCTCATTATAAAGGGGTAGAATACCAAGGGCCGTCCCCGTGACCGTTTGGAACTCGCCTCCAATGGAGGGAGCGTGGCAACGGGCGCGGTTGGGTTACCCATGTCTGTATTGATGAGAATCCCGGAATAAGGGGACACGATCTGTGCTTTGATAAGATGTGTCAAGGAAACCGCTTCGCTAAACCAGCTGAGGTGGAACAATAAAAACAATTGGAGTAAAGGCTTGGCCGTGGCGTGACGTCATGCTACGAAATACGTCAGCAGATTGAAGTTGTGTAAATATTATTCTCTCTACGGTGGCATGTGGAATTTATTTTGCAGAGCCGGACACTATCCTGGTGTCCACAATCTTCTATGAATTATTCGGAGGAGGAACCCGCCTTGCAATGCCGAAGACAATATGCGCGCCGGACTCATCGTCATTGAAGCCTGGTTCAGGGGCTACTGAGGGAGTCCTGGACTAGGGGCTGTCCGGATAGCCGAACTATCTGTTGGGGAACGTAGTAATCTCAAAAAAATTCCTACGCACACGCAAGATCATGGTGATGACATAGCAACGAGAAGGGAGAGTGTTCATCCACGTACCCTCGTAGACCGTAAGCGGAAGTGTTAGCACAATGCGGTTGATGTAGTCATACGTCTTCACGATCCGACCGATCCAAGTACCGAACGTACGGGGCCTCCGAGTTCAGCACACGTTTAGCTCGATGACGATCTCCGGCCTCCGATCTAGCCGAGCTCCGGAGATGAGTTCCGTCAGCACGATGGCGTGGTGACGATGATGATGTTCTACCGGTGCAGGGCTTCGCCTAAACTCCGCGACGATATGACCGAGGTGGAATATGGTGGAGGGGGGCACCGCACACGGCTAAGGAACGATCCGTAGATCAACTTGTGTGTCTATGGGGTGCCCCCCCGCCCCCGTATATAAAGGAGCAAGGGGGGGGAGGCTGGCCGGGCCCTTGGGCGCGCCAAGGGAGGAGGAATCCTCCTCCTAGTAGGAGTAGGACTCCCCCCTTTCCTACTCCTACTAGGAGGGGGAAGGAAGGGGGAGAGGGGAAGGAAAGGGGGGCGCCGCCCCCCTCCTAGTCCAATTCGGACCAGAGGGAGAGGGGGCGCGCGGCCCACCCTGCCCGCCCCTCTCTCTTCCCACCAAGGCCCATGTGGCCCATTAACTCTCCCGGGGGGTTCCGGTAACCCCCCCCCGGCACTCCGGTTTTCTCCGAAATCACCCGGAACACTTCCGGTGTCCGAATATAGTCGTCCAATATATCAATCTTTATGTCTCGACCATTTTGAGACTCCTCGTCATGTCCGTGATCACATCTGGGACTCCGAACAAACTTTAGTACATCAAAACTTATAAACTCATAATAAAACTGTCATCGTAACGTTAAGCGTGCGGACCCTACGGGTTCGAGAACTATGTAGACATGACCTAGAACCATTCTCGGTCAATAACCAATAGCGGGACCTGGATGCCCATATTGGTTCCTACATATTCTACGAAGATCTTTATCGGTCAAACCGCATAACAATAAACGTTGTTCCCTTTGTCATCGGTATGTTACTTGCCCGAGATTTGATCGTCGGTATCCAATACCTAGTTCAATCTCGTTACCGGCAAGTCTCTTTACTCGTTTCGTAATACATCATCTTATAACTAACTCATTAGTTACAATGATTGCAAGGATTAGGTGATGATTATTACCGAGAGGGCCCAGAGATACCTCTCCGACAATCGGAGTGACAAAACCTAATCTCAATTTATGCCAACCCAACATGTACCTTCGGAAACACCTGTAGAGCACCTTTATAATCACCCAGTTACGTTGTGACGTTTGGTAGCACACAAAGTGTTCTTCCGGTAAACGGGAGTTGCACAATCTCATAGTTGCAGGAACTTTGTATAAGTCATGAAGAAAGCAATAGCATTATACTAAACGATCAAGTGCTAGGCTAACAAAATGGGTCATGTCAATCACATCATTCTCCTAATGATGTGCTCCCACTAATCAAATGACAACACATGTCTATGGTTAGGAAACATAACCATCTTTGATTAATGAGCTAGTCAACTAGAGGCATACTAGTGACTATAGTTTTGTCTATGTATTCACACATGTATCATGTTTCCGGTTAATACAATTCTAGCATGAATAATAAACATTTATCATGATATGAGGAAATATATAATAACTTTATTATTGCCTCTAGGGCATATTTCCTTCAGTCTCCCACTTGCACTAGAGTCAATAATCTAGATTACATAGTAATGATTCTAACACCCATGGAGTCTGGGTGCTGATCATGTTTTGCTCGTGAGAGAGGCTTAGTCAACGGGTCTGCAACATTCAGATCCGTATGTATTTTGCAAATCTCTATGTCTCCCACTTGGACTTGGTCCCGAATGGAATTGAAGCGTCTCTTGATGTGCTTGGTCCTCTTGTGAAATTTGGATTCCTTTGCCAAGGCAATTGCACCAGTATTGTCACAGAAGATCTTCATTGGTCCCGATGCACTAGGTATGACACCTAGATCGGAAATGAACTCCTTCATCCAGACTCCTTCATTTGCTGCTTCAGAAGCAGCTATGTACTCTGCTTCACATGTATATCCCGCCACGATGCTTTGTTTAGAACTGCACCAACTTACAGCTCCACCGTTTAATAAAAACACGTATCCGGTTTGCGATTTAGAATCGTCCGGATCAGTGTCAAAGCTTGCATCGACGTAACCATTTACGACTAGCTCTTTGTCACCTCCATATACGAGAAACATATCCTTAGTCCTTTTCAGGTATTTCAGGATGTTCTTGACCGCTGTCCAGTGATCCACTCCTAGATTACTTTGGTACCTTCCTGCCAAGCTTATTGCTAAGCATACGTCAGGTCTGGTACACAGCATTGCATACATGATAGAGCCTATGGCTGAAGCATAGGGAACATTTTTCATTTTCTCTCTATCTTCTGCTGTGGTCGGGCATTGAGTTTGACTCAACTTCACACCTTGTAGCACAGGCAAGAATCCTTTCTTTGCCTGATCCATGTTGAAATTTTTCAAAATTTTGTCAAGGTATGTGCTTTGTGAAAGTCCTATTAAGCGTCTTGATCTATCTCTATAGATCTTGATGCCCAATATGTAAGCAGCTTCACCGAGGTCTTTCATTGAAAAACTTTTATTCAAGTATCCTTTTATGCTATCCAGAAGATCTATATCATTTCCAATTAATAATATGTCATCTACATATAAAACTAGAAATGCTACAGAGCTCCCACTCACTTTCTTGTAAATACAAGCTTCTCCAAAAGTCTGTATAAAGCCATATGCTTTGATCACACTATCAAAGCGTTTATTCCAACTCCGAGATGCTTGCACCAGTCCATAAATGGAACACTGGAGCTTGCACACTTTGTTAGCACCTTTTGGATCAACAAAACCTTCCGGCTGCATCATATACAACTCTTCTTCTAGAAATCCATTCAAGAATGCAGTCTTGACATCCATTTGCCAAATTTCATAATCATGAAATGCAGCAATAGCTAACATGATTCGGACAGACTTAAGCATCGCTACGGGTGAGAAAGTCTCATCGTAGTCAACCCCTTGAACTTGTCGAAAACCTTTTGCAACAAGTCGAGCTTTATAGACAGTTACATTACCATCAGCGTCAGTCTTCTTCTTAAAAATCCATTTATTCTCAATGGCTTGCCGATCATCGGGCAAGTCAACCAAAGTCCATACTTTGTTTTCATACATGGATCCCATCTCAGATTTCATGGCCTCCAGCCATTTTGCGGAATCTGGGCTCATCATCGCTTCCTCATAGTTCGTAGGTTCATCATGGTCAAGTAACATGACTTCCAGAATAGGATTACCGTACCACTCTGGTGCGGATCTTACTCTGGTAGACCTACGAGGTTCAGCAGAAACTTGATCCGAAGTTTCATGATCATTATCATTAGCTTCCTCACTAATTGGTGTAGTCGTCACAGGAACCGGTTCTCGTGATGAACTACTTTCCAATAAGGGAGGAGATACAGTTATCTCATCAAGTTCTACTTTCCTCCCACTCACTTCTTTCGAGAGAAACTCCTTCTCTAGAAAGGATCCATTCTTAGCAATGAATGTCTTGCCTTCAGATCTGTGATAGAAGGTGTACCCAACAGTCTCTTTTGGGTATCCTATGAAGACACATTTCTCCGATTTGGGTTTGAGCTTATCTGGTTGAAGTTTCTTCACATAAGCATCACAGCCCCAAACTTTAAGAAACGACAACTTTGGTTTCTTGCCAAACCACAGTTCATAAGGCATCGTCTCAACGGATTTTGATGGTGCCCTATTTAACGTGAATGCGGCCGTCTCTAAAGCATAACCCCAAAACGATAGCGGTAAATCAGTAAGAGACATCATAGATCGCACCATATCAAGTAAAGTACGATTACGACGTTCAGACACACCATTTTGTTGTGGTGTTCCAGGTGGCGTGAGTTGCGAAACTATTCCGCATTGTTTCAAATGTAAACCGAACTCGTAACTCAAATATTCTCCTCCACGATCAGATCGTAGAAACTTTATTTTCTTGTTACGATGATTTTCCACTTCGCTCTGAAATTCTTTGAACTTTTCAAATGTTTCAGACTTGTGCTTCATTAAGTAGATATACCCATATCTGCTCAAATCATCTGTGAAGATGAGAAAATAACGATATGCGCCACGATCCTCAACATTCATCGGACCACATACGTCTGTATGTATGATTTCCAACAAATCTGTTGCTCTCTCCAAAGTACCGAAGAATGGTGTTTTAGTCATCTTTCCCATGAGGCACGGTTCGCAAGTACCAAGTGATTCATAATCAAGTGATTCCAGAAGTCCACCAGTATGGAGTTTCTTCATGCGTTTTACACCGATATGACCTAAACGGCAGTGCCACAAATAAGTTGCACTATCATTATCAACTCTGCATCTTTTGGCTTCAACATTATGAATATGTGTATCACTACTATCGAGATTCAATAAAAATAGACCACTCTTCAAGGGTGGATGACCATAAAAGATATTACTCATATAAATAGAACAACCATTATTCTCTGATTTAAATGAATAACCATCTCGCATTAAACAAGATCCAGATATAATGTTCATGCTCAACGCTGGCACCAAATAACAATTATTCAGGTCTAAAACTAATCCCGAAGGTAGATGTAGAGGTAGCGTGCCGACCGTGATCACATCGACTTTGGAACCGTTTCCCACGCGCATCGTCACCTCGTCCTTGGCCAGTGCTCGCTTATTCCGTAGTCCCTGTTTCGAGTTGCAAATATTAGCAACAGAACCAGTATCAAATACCAAGGTGCTACTACGAGCACTAGTTAGGTACACATCAATAACATGTATATCACATATACCTTTGTTTACTTTGCCATCCTTCTTATCCGCCAAATACTTGGGGCAGTTCCGCTTCCAGTGACCAGTCTGCTTGCAGTAGAAACACTCAGTTTCAGGCTTAGGTCCAGACTTAGGTTTCTTCTCTTGAGCAGCAACTTGCTTGCCGTTCTTTTTGAAGTTCCCCTTCTTCTTCCCTTTGCCCTTTTTCTTGAAACTAGTGGTCTTGTTGACCATCAACACTTGATGCTCCTTCTTGATTTCTACCTCCGCAGCTTTTAGCATTGCGAAGAGCTCGGGAATAGTCTTGTTCATCTCTTGCATATTATAGTTCATCACAAAGCTCTTGTAGCTTGGTGGCAGTGATTGGAGAATTTTGTCAATGACACTATCATCAGGAAGATTAACTCCCAGTTGAATCAAGTGATTATTATACCCAGACATTCTGAGTATGTGTTCACTGACAGAACTATTCTCCTCCATCTTGCAGCTATAGAACTTATTGGAGACTTCATATCTCACAATCCGGGCATTTGCTTGAAATATTAACTTCAACTCCTGGAACATCTCATATGCTCCATGACGTTCAAAACGTTGTTGAAGACCCGGTTCTAAGCCGTAAAGCATGGCACACCGAACTATAGAGTAGTCATCAGCTTTGCTCTGCTAGACGTTCCTAACGTCGTCAGTTGCATCAGCAGCAGGCCTGGCACCCAGCGGTGCTTCCAGGACGTAACTTTTCTGTGCAGCAATGAGGATAATCCTCAGGTTACGGACCCAGTCCGTGTAATTGCTACCATCATCTTTCAACTTTGCTTTCACAAGGAACGCATTAAAATTCAACGGAACAACAACATGAGCCATCTATCTACAACAAACATAGACAAGCAAAATACTATCAGGTACTAAGTTCATGATAAATTTAAGTTCAATTAATCATATTACTTAAGAACTCCCACTTAGACAGACATCTCTCTAGTCATCTAAGTGATCACGTGATCCAAATCAACTAAACCATAACTGATCATCACGTGAGATGGAGTAGTTTTCAATGGTGAACATCACTATGTTGATCATATCTACTATATGATTCACGCTCGACCTTTCGGTCTCCGTGTTCCGAGGCCATATCTGCATATGCTAGGCTCGTCAAGTTTAACCTGAGTATTCCGCGTGTGCAAAAACTGGCTTGCACCCGTTGTAGATGGACGTAGAGCTTATCACACCCGATCATCACGTGGTGTCTGGGCACGACGAACTTTGGCAACGGTGCATACTCAGGGAGAACACTTCTTGATAATTTTAGTGAGAGATCATCTTAAAATGCTACCGTCAATCAAAGCAAGATAAGATGCATAAAGGATAAACATCACATGCAATCAATATAAGTGATATGATATGGCCATCATCATCTTGTGCTTGTGATCTCCATCTCCGAAGCACCGTTGTGATCACCATCGTCACCGGCCCGACACCTTGATCTCCATCGTAGCATCGTTGTCGTTTACGCCATCTATTGCTTCTACGACTATCGCTACCGCTTAGTGATAAAGTAAAGCAATTACAGGGCGTTTGCATTTCATACAATAAAGCGACAACCATATGGCTCCTGCCAGTTGCCGATAACTTCGGTTACAAAACATGATCATCTCATACAATAAAATATAGCATCACGTCTTGGACATATCACATCACAACATTCCCTGCAAAAACAAGTTAGACGTCCTCTACTTTGTTGTTACAAATTTTACGTGGCTGCTATGGGCTTAGCAAGAACCGTTCTTACCTACGCATCAAAACCACAACGATAGTTCGTCAACTTGGTGCTGTTTTAACCTTCGCAAGGACCGGGCGTAGCCACACTCGATTTAGCTAAAGTGAGAGAGACAGACACCCGCGAGTCACCTTTAAGCACGAGTGCTCGTAACGGTGAAACCAGTCTCGCGTAAGCGTACGCGTAATGTCGGTCCGGGCTACTTCATCTCACAATACCGCTGAACCAAAGTATGACATGCTGGTAAGCAGTATGACTTGTATCGCCCACAACTCACTTGTGTTCTACTCGTGCATATAACATCAAAGCATAAAACCAGGCTCGGATGCCACTGTTGGGGAACGTAGTAATTTCAAAAAATTTCCTACGCACTCGCAAGATCATGGTGATGACATAGCAACGAGAAGGGAGAGTGTCCGTCCATGTACCCTCGTAGACCGTAAGTGGAAGCGTTAGCATAACGCGGTTGATGTAGTCGTACGTCTTCACGATCCGACCGATCCAAGCACCGAACGTACGGGGCCTCCGACTTCAGCACACGTTCAGCTCGATGACGATCTCCGGCCTCCGATCCAGCCGATCTCCGGAGATGAGTTCCGTCAGCACGACGGCGTGGTGCCGATGATGATGTTCTACGGGCGTAGGGCTTCGCCTAAACTCCGCGACGATATGACCGAGGTGGAATATGGTGGAGGGGGCACCGCACACGGCTAAGGAACGATCCGTAGATCAACTTGTGTGTCTATGGGGTGCCCCCCCGCCCCCGTATATAAAGGAGCAAGGGGGGAGGCTGGCCGGCCCCTTGGGCGCGCCAAGGGAGGAGGAATCCTCCTCCTAGTAGGAGTAGGACTCCCCCCTTTCCTACTCCTACTAGGAGTGGGAAGGAAGGGGGAGAGGGGAAGGAAAGGGCCCCCCCCCTCCTAGTCCAGTTCAGACCAGAGGGAGAGGGGGCGGCCCACCCTGGCCGCCCCTCTCTCTTCCCACCAAGCCCCATGTGGCCCATTAACTCTCCCGGGGGGTTCCGGTAACCCCCCCGGCACTCCGGTTTTCTCCGAAATCACCCGGAACACTTCCGGTGTCCGAATATAGTCGTCCAATATATCAATCTTTATGTCTCGACCATTTTGAGACTCCTCGTCATGTCCGTGATCACATCCGGGACTCCGAACAAACTTCGGTACATCAAAATTTATAAACTCATAATAAAACTGTCATCATAACGTTAAGTGTGCGGACCCTACGGGTTCGAGAACTATGTAGACATGACCTAGAACCATTCTCGGTCGATAACCAATAGCGGGACCTGGATGCCCATATTGGTTCCTACATATTCTACGAAGATCTTTATCGGTCAAACCGCATAACAACATACGTTGTTCCCTTTGTCATCGGTATGTTACTTGCCCGAGATTTGATCGTCGGTATCCAATACCTAGTTCAATCTCGTTACCAGCAAGTCTCTTTACTCGTTCCGTAATACATCATCTTATAACTAACTCATTAGTTACAATGCTTGCAAGGCTTAGGTGATGAGTATTACCGAGAGGGCCTAGAGATACCTCTCCGACAATCGGAGTGACAAAACCTAATCTCGATTTATGCCAACCCAACATGTACCTTCGGAAACACCTGTAGAGCACCTTTATAATCACCCAGTTACATTGTGACGTTTGGTAGCACACAAAGTGTTCTTCCGGTAAACGGGAGTTGCACAATCTCATAGTTGCAGGAACTTTGTATAAGGCATGAAGAAAGCAATAGCAGTATACTAAACGATCAAGTGCTAGGCTAACGGAATGGGTCATGTCAATCACATCATTCTCCTAATGATGTGATCCCACTAATCAAATGACAACACATGTCTACGGTTAGGAAACATAACCTTCTTTGATTAATGAGCTAGTCAAGTAGAGGCATACTAGTGACTATAGTTTTGTCTATGTATTCACACATGTATCATGTTTCCGGTTAATACAATTCTAGCATGAATATTAAACATTTATCATGATATGAGGAAATATATAATAACTTTATTATTGCCTCTAGGGAATATTTCCTTCACTATCATCATTGGCCGGACTCCAAGACTATGAAGATACAAGATTGAAGACTTCGTCCCATGTCCGGATGGGACTTTCCTTAGCGTGGAAGGCAAGCTTGGCAATACGGATATGTAGATCTCCTACCATTGTAACCGACTCTGTGTAACCCTAGCCCTCTCCGGTGTCTATATAAACCGAAGGGTTTTAGTCAATAGAACGAACAACAATCATACCATAGGCTAGCTTCTAGGGTTTAGACTCCTTGATCTCGTGGTAGATCCACTCTTGTACTACCCATATCATCAATATCAATCAAGCAGGAGTAGGGTTTTACCTCCATCGAGAGGGCCCGAACCTGGGTAAAAACATCGTGTCCCTTGTCTCCTGTTACCATCCGCCTAGATGCACAGTTCGGGACCCCCTACCTGAGATCTGCCAGTTTTGACACCGACAAGTTGGTTGACACAAGTGCTAGACCGGCAACACTGGCAACACCTTCATCTTGAGTATATTCGGAGTCGGAGTGATAGCTTCTCTCAGAGTGATTGTCGGAGTCGGAGCCGGATACCCATTCACCAACATGAGCTTCATGTCTTCGTTTTGTGTAGCTCCTTGATGACTTGTCCTTCCTTTTCGAATCCTTGCTTCTCCGTGAGGGTCTTCGTTCATAACGATCATCTCTACTCCTCCTCTCTCTTGGTGGTGATTCTTCTCTTTTGCTTCTTCTTTTTGGAGAATCTTCTCTTCTTTTGTAGGGTGTCGTACACTCATTGGAATAGTGTTTGGGTCTCCCACAATTGTAGCAATTGCGCTCTCGACTAGAAGATCTTTCGTCATTGTAGGACCTTGACTTAGAGCTTCTTTCTTTGCTTCTACTCTTGTAGAATTTGTTGAAGTTCTTCACCATTAAGCTCAATTCTTCATTGAAGGTTTTTCCTCACTTGATGATGTGGGGGCTTCACATGAGGCTTTGTAAGAACCACTTGACTTGTTGTGAAGTTCCTCCTTATCCTTGAGTGACATCTCATGAGCAACAATTCTTCCAATGACTTCCGTTGGCTTGAGATCTTTGTAGTTTGGCATCATTTGGATCAATGTGCACACGGTATCATACTTTCCATCCAATGCTATTAGGATCTTCTTGATGATGAATCTATCGGTAATCTCTTCACTCCCTAAGCCAACAATCTCATTTGTGATAAGAGCAAGCCTAGAGTACATTTCAGCAACACCTTCACCATCCTTCATTTTGAACTTGTCAAGCTGACTTTGGAGCACATCCAACTTGGATTCCTTGACGGAGTCGGTACCTTCATGCATATCAATCAAAGTATCCCAAATTTCCTTTGCATTCTCAAGACGGCTGATTTTGTTGAATTCTGGGGGGCACAAGACATTGAAGAGGATATCACAAGCTTGAGCGTTGTATTGCAGCATCTTCAATCTCTTCCGCGCTAGCTTAACGGTTTGGCTCTCTCCCATCAAAGAATTCACCTTGCAAGCCAATACACACAATAGCCCGAACGGTAGGGTTATGTCCAAGAATATGCATTTTCATCTTATGCTTCCAACTAGCAAAATTAGTACCATCAAAGTAAGGACCTCTACAGTGATAATTTCACTCGCTAGACGCCATACTCTCCAAGGTTGTGAAACCAAGGCTATGACCACCAAAAGCTATGGAAATCAAAGCAAATGGAGACCAAAGCTCTGATACCACTTGTAGGACCTTGAAGTATGTCTAGAGGGGGGGTGATTAGACTACTTGACCAATTAAAAACTTAACCTTTTCCCAATTTTAGAGTTTGGCAGATTTTAGCTATCTTTGGACAAGTCAAGCAATCATCACACAATTCAAGCAAGCATGCAAAGAGTATATGAGCAGCGGAAATTAAAGCATGCAACTTGCAAAAAAGTAAAGGGAAGGGTTTGGAGGATTCAAACGCAATTGGAGACACATATGTTTTTGTCGTGGTTCCGATAGGTGGTGCTATCGTACATCCACGTTGATGGAGACTTCAACCCACGAAGGGTAACGGTTGCGCGAGTCCACGGAGGGCTCCACCCACGAAGGGTCCACGAAGAAGCAACCTTGTCTATCCCACCATGGCCGTCGCCCACGAAGGACTTGCCTCACTAGCGGTAGATCTTCACGAAGTAGGCGATCTCCTTGCCCTTACAAACTCCTTGGTTCAACTCCACAATCTTGTCGGAGGCTCCCAAGTGACACCAGCCAATCTAGGAGACACCACTCTCCAAGAAGTAACAAATGGTGCGTTGATGATGAACTCCTTGCTCTTGTTCTTCAAATGATAGTCTCCCCAACACTCAACTCTCTCTCATGGGATTTGGATCTGGTGGAAAGAAGATTTGAGTGGAAAGCAACTTGGGGAAGGCTAGAGATCAAGATTCATATGGTAGGAATGGAATATCTTGGCCTCAACACACGAGTAGGTGGTTCTCTCTCAGAAATGGTAAGTTGGAAGTGTAGGTTTGTTCTGATGGCTCTCTCCACGAATGAAGAGGAGGTGGAGGGGTATATATAGCCTCCACACAAAATCTAACCGTTACACACAATTTACCAAACTCAGTGGGACCGATTCAACAGACTCGGTCGGACCGATTTAGTAAACCTAGTGACCGTTAGGATTTTTGGTGGGACCGACATACAACTCGGTAGGACCAATATGGTTAGGTTAGGGCATAACGTATCTCGGTGAGACCGATTACACAAACTCGGTGAGACCGATTACACAAACTCGGTGAGACTGATTTTGGTAATAAGCTTTCTAGAGAGTTGGTCAGGTAAACTCGGGGGGACCGATTCGCTCATTTCGGTGAGGCCGAAATGTTACGAAAGAGAAATAGGGAGTTTACATTGCAATTTCGGTGGGACCGATCGCTCACTTTGGGTAGATCGAAACGTTACGAAGGGAAACAGAGAGATTACAACCCCATCTCGGTGAGACCGAGATCCCTATCGGTAAGACCGATTTGCCTAGGGTTTGTGGCAGTGGCTATGACATTTGAACTTGGTGACGCCGGACAGAAAGAATCAGTGGGACCGATTTTGACTTTGGGTTTAGGTCATATGTGGATGTGAGAAAGTAGTTGAGGGTATTTGGAGCATATCACCAAGCACTTGAAGCAAGAGGCTCATTAAGCAACACCTCATCCCTCCTTGATAGCATTGGCTTTTCCTATAGACTCAATGTGATCTTGGATCACTAAAATGTAAAATGAAGAGTCTTTAGCTTTTGATCTTGAGCCAATCCTTTGTCCTTGATATTTTGAGGGATCCACTTTCATCATCCATGCCATGCCATTCATTGAGCTTTCCTGAAATAATAGTCTTGGAATAGCATTAGCTCAATGAGCTATATGTTGTTATGAATTACCAAAACCACCTAGGGATAGTTGCACTTTCATCATTCCATAGTTTCTGATTAGGAAGACAAAGATCTTTGACCAAAGTAGGATAAACAAATTCTCTCGGTTGGATAATCAGATTTTCATTAATATCTTGCCAGGAATTATACCAAGGAGAACTCCAGAGAGAAATATTGCCAGAAACGAGTTGGTAAAAAGAGTTATTGAGCAACACAGGTCTGACTTTGAGAACAACATCCCAAAAAGCAGATTTTGGAACACTAGGGCTAGCTTTCCAGAATGAAGTATCAGGAAAATATTTTGGTTGGAGAACTTTGGAGTTGTCGCTGTTAGGATTATCAACAATCCTCCAAGCTGCAGACGGAATCAGACTTCTGTTAGTAGCTTGCATGTTCTTGATCCCTAACCTTCCTTCATTCTTTGGAGAACAAATGTCCTTCCAAGTTCTAAGGCAAAGGGACTTAGCATTGGTCCCCTCTCTCACCCCTGTCCACCAAAACTTCCTAATGATTGCTGTGAGTTTCGAAATAAATTTCTTGGGAAAAAGAATATTAGTCATGTAGTACACATGGATAGAAGCAAATGCAGAATTAATGAGAGTTAATCTAGCCGCATGAGAGAGTTTATTAGCCTTATAACTTGGAAGTTTAGCTTTGAGTTTATCTATGACACAGCTGTAGGTTGTGGATCTGTCTTTAGAAGGAAGAATGAGAGGGTGCCCAAGATGGATGAATTTGTGATCTATTTTTGAGACTAGAAAAATGTCCCGAATAGATTGTTCAGTGTTGCTATCCACCCCTTTGCTAAACAGAATTACAGATTTATTCCAATTAGGGATCTGACCTGAGGAAGCACAAAAAGATTGGATGAGTTGATTCATGGTGATTGCTTCTTGAATGGTAGCATGACCACAAACCAAAAGATCATCTACAAACATAAGTGAATGGATGGAGAGGCAGTTTGGACCAAGCGAGATACCTGACAAGTGATTGGAGAACACAGCTTCTTGTAAAGAGATCGGAAGTTCATTAATGGCAAGGATGAAAACATATGGCGATAGAGGACAACCTTGCCTAATTCCTCTGCTACTTCTGAACTTCGCATATGATTGCCCATTAATGATAACCAAGAAAACAGGGGTTGCAATACAAGCATGAATGAAATTAATAAAGTGAATCTGTAACACGTACTGAAGTTCCATTCCAAACGATCAAAGGTTTAGCTAGATCAATCTGAAGCATGAAAGCGGGAGTTTTCCAAGAGGTAAGAGTAAAAGAGTGAGAAATCTCTTGGGCTATGATTATGTTATTACTGATTCTCCTACCCTCAATGAAAACTTGCTGGGATGGGTGGATATAATCAATGAGAAGTGGCTTAACTCTATTAGCCAAATATTTAGGAATAATTTTGTACACTAAGTTGCAAAGGCTAATAGGCCTGAAGTCGGCAGGAGTAACACATACAAGTTTCTTTGGAATTAAGACATTGCTCGTATTGTTAATATTGGTAGGCATAATATCAGTCTCATAGAATTGCCTTACCAGAGCAACTACATCATCTCCTATCCAATCCCAAGCATCTTGGTAGAATGCCACATTTAGTCCATCTGGCCCTGGAGAAGCATTCTTCTTCATTTGCATAAGAATTTGCCAAATCTCTTGCTTATCTGGAATGCTATTGGTGAAATCATTTTGATATATTTCTGGTTTCATTTCTATGCAAGGCCTTCTATGATCTGCATTGTTAGTCTGGAAAATGTGTTTAAAGTAATCCACAAAAATGTGAGCAATTTTATCAGGATTGAAGTGAGTGACATTATTATTATCTGTAATGGATACAATCTGATTTTTCCTCCTTCTCTTGAGGATTGCATGATGAAAATAGCTAGTATTATTGTCTCCTTTTGTTGCCCAATGCTTCTTTGCCCTTTGCCTATAGAATTATGTAAGTTTGGTTAAGTTTTCTTCATACCTTTCAACAAGGGATGCCTCCAAGTTATGATCTTGATCCTGAACTAGTTTCATTTGAATATTCTTTATTTGATCTTCTAGTGCATTAAGCTCATGATTGATCGTCTTCTTCTTTTTGCACCATTGCTTGAGTGATCCTACAAGATGGTTGATCCTAGCATAAAAGGGCTTATTAGAAGTATTATCCCAAATGGATTTAGCATAAGCATTAAAATCCTTCTTCATAAGCCACCAATTTTCAAGCTTAAATGTTTGAAGAGGTTTGCGAAATTTGCCTTCAGGAGATATAAGAATTGGTGCATGGTCACTAACAGTAATTGGCAGATTGTACACATTTGTGATAGGATGAATAGCACACCATTCAACATTTACTAAGCATCGGTCAAGGCGCTCATAAATAGGATTAGAAGAGAATCTCTTATTCGTCCAAGAATAAGCAGGACCACTAAAGCCTAAATCAAAGAGACCACAAGCTTTGACAAGATTTCGAAAAGCGTTCATACATTGATATTCATATGCACGGAGCTTCTGTCCATATCATACAAGATGTTGTTCATGTCTCCCATACAAACTACAGGCTTGTTGGCATTATCATACAGAAAAGATGCCACAAGGTCCCAAATCTGGTTAGTTTGGCGATGGTAAGGATCACCATATATGCAAACCAGAGCAAAATTCTCCTTAGTAGCTATGCTAACTATAGTAGCTAAGATGGCATGAAAAATTAGAAAAATGTACTTGCACTTGAAGATCATCACGCCACATCAGCCAGCGTCCTCCCGAACGACGCTTGGAAGGAACTACAACACTATTAGCCATGTCAAAACGTTGATTCAAATCAGCAGGAATATATTTAGAAGTTTTAACCTCTGAGACAAAAGTCACCTGAGCATTTGTGGCATGGATCAGTCTAGCCAGGTAACACATTTTATTGCTGCCGAGACCCTGGCCTATACCTCGGCAGTTCCAAACTATCATCCTCATGGCGCCCGTGGTGCCTTGTGGGCTGGCGCCATAGCCCCATCAACATCCATACCTACATGAGTGGCTTTCTGAAGAGGCAGCACATCACCAGTACCATCCTCGCCAGCTTGTGGTTGATCTTGAACTTGGACTGCATGTTCGGTGCCCCCATAGCCATAGTTAACATCCACCCCCAAATATTTGTCATTGACAACACGAGAAGGTAAGAAATCACTGTATCGAGAACCGAGAGAACCAACACTAACTGTTGTTGACGGGGAGCGAACTGGTCCAGGGTCATAGTTCTCTCTTTCAAGTGATTCCACTCTTGCCAGTGATCTACTGCTGCGAGTGGGATAAGGCATGCTAGTTTTTTCCAGAATTGATCTCCTATTTTGATGCATATCAATCCTATGATCCATTTTCTAGGAGTAATCATAGCGATTCCTAATGGGACCGCCAGAACTAGGTACTTGAATCCTTTGATCATCTGAGGTGATACCTTCACTTCTGGCAATTGGTATAGAATCCCATCCCGAAGCTCGACTTTGATATTCCTGTTCTTGATTGCTTCTAAAGCCGGATCCTCTCCTGAAACACACGTTTTGTTTCGTACGCAGCCAGGATTCGAGACTTTTGTATCTTCGTTAACAATGAAGTCAGCAGCTACTCCAACCTTAGTTGTTCCTTTAGCAGTAGTATCCTCAGTTACTCCTCTAGCAGTTGTAGAAACAATTGGAGCCACTCCTTGTTGATCTGTGGTAGTTTAATGGCTAGCTTGGTTTGATTGATCCGCTGATCTTTCTTCATCTACTATTTTCCAAGTCCCGATGGGATCTGTATCAACGAAGCATGAGTACCACGAGAGAAGAACTGCGATGACAAAGATTGAGTATTCCCATCAGATGCATGCTTTTTGCTAGCCGGGGTCTCTTGGGCGCTGCTTGTATGTGATGTTCTCTTAGCTGCTAGGACCGGGGATGTGTTTATATAAGGGGTACTATTTTTCTTGCCTGAAATCAGTTCCTGACCTGGCAGATCAGTATGAATGTGCTCCCATGAGCTACTCAAGGAAATAGTTGGGTCTTCTATGTTCATAGCCAGGGTAATTTGATGTGTTCTTACTGCTTGAGTAGAAGTATTTCCAGATTCCTTCTGATTTTTCTCTAGCCCTTGTTGTAGAGTTGTCATGCATTGTCTCTCTTCCATGTTAATTCTTTGTAGAGACATGTTTGGAGGTATTGCTGTAATGTGCAAGTGTTCTGCATGCAAATTTCTGGCCAATGTTCCACCACTATGATTTGTTTGGCCAACGTCAATTCGTCTGGGTAGATGAACAGTGCCTCGTTCCATTCTGAGCTGCTGAATCATGGATCCTGGGAGCATCGATTTTTCTATAATACCGAATTCTCTTGTATTTTGCAACATCATTTTTTCCTTTCCTCTTGAATGCCACCTTGAGTTCCTTGGGATGACATTTGAACTTTCAAAATTTACTTTGCTTGATGTTTTCATTGTTCCCTTTTCTTCATTGAACATCTATTGGAACCGACTAAGAACTGATAGAGTTTCCTTCCTTGGTTGTAATGCTGACTTAGGAATCTGACTTGAATCTATGAGCCATTCTCCAAATGTACTAAAAGGAATATCATTGACTGGCTTCCTATTCTTGGCTCTCTCTCTTATTAGATTATTCCTGTAGGTACAATGTTGAATATTATGGAACATAATTCCATAGAACAGACATATCCTCCCTATTTTCTCATAGTGTAGAAACACCGTAGTTGTGGATCTATCAGGCAAGGTGAGACTGATCTTATCTACAACCTGTTGCTCCACTTTTAATTTTGTTTTACCCCAAATATATTCTTCCCTTGAGAATATCATGTTATTATGCAAAGGATGAAACTCTGATGGCTCACCAACTATATGAAGAATGTCTTGCAGAAGTCGTAGCGATCTTGCTTCTCGGGGAATCCCATAGGCTCTGATGGTAGCATATATGTATTCAAATTTGTAATCTTCTTTAGTCTTGCTATCATCATCTGGATCCACCCACTCCAGAAGCAAATTATCTGATCCCATCATCGATGGCTGGCGTGTGAATACAAACATCATATCTTCTTGGGTGCTAAAATATGCCATGAAGAGGTGAGTGGAGACCTGAGATATTGCATAGAAATGCTGCCTCCAAGCTCTGGCGATGACTTGATTAATTGTATGCTCTAAAATCATCCGTGGAGAACTCCGGTACATGCTACTTTCATTAGTAGCATGAACTTCTCCTGTATTCCCTGATTCTGCTCCACATGGCTCGCCTGCAGGCTGCGAATCCTTGGCGCTGATAGACTCATAGCTAGCATGTTGAGGGACAGATCCGGTACTCCTTCAGTTCCACGAATCTGCATGTGGTGATTGCTTTCCTCCTGATTCTCTTCCTCCTCTTGAATGGACGGAATCCGATGAAGATCCAGTATGGGGGAGAGAGGGGGCTCCTCCATGTCAGATCTGAATCACTAAGAAAAACTAACGAAGGATGACTAGGAAAGGATGAATGGATTGCTTCGGATAGGAATCAATCTGAGAGAAGGGGATTGAGATTTGATTTTTGGTGGAATGAGAGAAGGGAATGTGCGAAAACGCCAGATCTGGCTGAGCTTCACCGGTTGGAAAAGGAACCGGAAAGAAAATATGCCGCGATGTCATCCCATCCCTAGAGCGCGCTAGCCACCTAGACAAAATAAAGACAAAAAACAAAATTTGATCTCCACTAAAGCTCCACACACCCTCCACCAATGCCAAACAGCATTGCCAGAATGAGGACAAGACAAGGACTTATTCCTCGTCGCTAATGACGTCGTCGCCTCGTTATTGCTAGCAAGACACTAAGACTTAACCCTAACCGAAATTAGGGCGACCAAAGACTACAGAGAGTACAGAAACAACCCCACCTCACGGGTGCTAGAAGGTACTCAGAGGTGAAAGAAAACAACAGTGGCAGCAACTCTAAGAACTAAACCTAGTTGCCGGTCTTTCCAGTGAAAGAGGGCGTACCTATTCCGTTTGTAATTCACTTTTGTTTGTACACAAAGAAATCTTATGATACACCTCAAAACACGAAAATAATCTTACAAAACATAATGTAGCACCGTGAAATAAAATACACTTTGCCACGAATGAGAAACCGTTGCACGCATCTCAAGGCACTGATGGACTGAAGCTGCACGGTATATCATGTGCATAGTAAAATATCATTTCTAAAGTCTATTGTGTATGGGTTTATGTCTTCTTTTTTCAAGAGAAACCTCTATTTTTTTGCGAACAACTTCTAATTTATTTGTAATCAATTATGAGAGTACAGAGAACACTATATGTAATAAAAGTTACAATCAGGTCCATGGACCACATAGTGACAACTACAAGCACTGAAGCGAGCCAAAGACCCGTCGCTGTCATCACCGCTCACTCACTGGAGGCGAACAAACCTTATTATAGTAAACAGTCAGGAAATAATCATGTTAAGACCCCACAGGACCAGCACACCAGAGTACGATCATCACTAGTGAAGAGAGTATCGTAGATCGAAGGAATCAAGCATGTGAACACGCAAACGAAGAGTGAATCCAAACAGATCCATCGAAGACCAACACCGACCAAATCTTACAAGATCAGACGAAAACACACCTCCACGCGTCCTCCAACGACACTAGGCGCACCATCGAGATGGGGATCAAACGTGGAAGACATTAGTGATTATTCCCATTGAGGGGCATCTCGGCGGTCACACAACTCCAACCAAAACGTTGAACTAACAAGAAGAGCAGAATCCCACCCGCCAATGGCTCGCCCAGATCCTCCGCATTTTCATGGCCCAAAGGCTTATGTCCCGTTTGGTACGTGTGATAATTGTTTCTTTGGCTGAAAGTGAACCCAATTCCTGCAAACTTCCATACGTGGTCCAGACCAATCATCCAGCAAC
The DNA here is from genome assembly GCF_002162155.2 of Triticum dicoccoides. Taxonomy (NCBI): domain Eukaryota; kingdom Viridiplantae; phylum Streptophyta; class Magnoliopsida; order Poales; family Poaceae; genus Triticum; species Triticum dicoccoides. Next base: position 93,822,108 of record NC_041383.1, read on the forward strand.
TAGCAGCTAGCTAGTGGGGTTTGGGGAGTTTATGTCATGCATGCGGCTGATTTTCATGTTTAGACCCTTTAGCTAAAGTTTAACCGGATCTGACCTTCATCCGAAAATATTTTGTGATCTGACCTTTTTTCCTACCATCATCGTCTATGGCGGTAGGGTTTAACTACCTACCGCCATGATCAATAGCGGTAGAAGTTGATCAACGTCCAGACGGCGTTTATACATGGCAGAAGCCTACCGCCAAAGGTGATGGCGGTAGCCTTCAATACCATCCTGCCATGACATCTGCGATAACTCCTTTTTCCATTACACACAGCCGGCCGTTGGTGCTAATGCATGTGTTAATCACCCGCAACCGTGTATTAATGCGTGTGCTACGCAGCTATAGCAAACGGTAGTACCGTCGAACATGTTGGATTTGAACTGGAATCCTCCGAAAGCATCGTGCGTATGTGAAAGCTAAGCAAGCAAGCGAAGTGCTTGATTGATTGCGCTGGACCAAGTACGTGCACGTCTATGTAGCCGCGTAGAGTACGATACTTATGTGAACCTGGATCAGTTCTATCTTCACGGAACGGACGAGCTCTCTCTCTCTCTCTCCCTAACTCTCGTAACTAAGCAAACAAAATAGAACAGAGGAAATTTTTTGCGATGAGTGCAACTTGCATATTTTTATTGATATTTTTTTCGAGTATATATAGGAGTACATTGACTTGCCGTGTTTAACACGCAATTTAGTTGGAGACCAACACGACGCGGCCCGGTGTTAGTTTACAGTTTAGCTGCACGCCAGTCGCCTGAATATTATTTAAGGGTGAGTCGATTTCTGTTTGGCAAGAAATAGGCGCGCAGAGATACAACAGCCGTCGGCTTGCTGGGAACCAGCAGTCTCTAGGTCTATCTTAAGGATGCCGGGGGTGCAGGTGCTCACCAGGGAGAAGAAGCCTCTGGGTCTATCTTAGGGGTGCCCGGGGATGCAGGTTCACACTAGTAGAAAACAGGGCATTTGTCCCAGTTCGTAAGGGCCTTTAGTCCCGGTTCTTGAACCGGGACTAATAGGTCGTTACTAATGCCTCCCCCTTTAGTCCCGCTTCTTACACGAATCAGGAGAGATGGGCATCCACGTGGCCGCTGCGGGCAGCCCAGGCAGGGGGGCCTTTGGTCCCGGTTGGTGACATAAACCGGGATCAAAAGGCTTCCACGCGTCAGCAGCTGGCTGGAGCTGAGATTTTTCTTTTTTTTAAAAAAAAAGTGGCTGGTTTAGGGGTTTTGGGGATTAATTTTAGGTTGTTATTAGCTAGCTAATAGAGAGAAGTGTCCTCTCTTATATCTTCGTCCTTGGTTTACCAACGCTACTGCTATGTTCATTTCACCCGCTGATATATAATAACTCATGCATGCTCGCATCATACATCATCATATATAATAACAAGTCCTACTAATCATGCATCATCATACAACTTCTACTCGTTATTAATAATAAGTCATACGATCATCATCCTCATAGTCATCGAAACCAACCCTACATAATTGTTCTTAGCACATGATCATCAGTATCAGGTAGGACCTAAACACCCTTAAGGTAAAATATCATAAAATAATATAGACCCTGACTCTCCATTATGAAGAATGGAGATCATCCTGTCTCCAATTCTTGCGCTTTGCTTCCTTTTGTTTCCAAGAAGCTCCTTATGACTGTCTATACATTTTTTCCATTCTTTGATTGTCATGTCTCAACTTCTTTTAGAAATCCGGTATGGACAGTTGAGATTCGTAGGACGACCTGATTGTATGTTCAAAACATCAAGGCGACCGTGCGTATACATCAGATGAGGCACACAATCATTCGGGATTATCTGTTGAAAAACATAGTAATAACTTTGTAGTTAGCAATGATGTACTAGTTTTAGAAGTATGCAAAAAGATGCACGGATGTCGTAATAGTAAAAATTCTTACCAGGGTATTTCCATGGTAGTTACCGTAGTTCAATATGTGCACTAGTGGCACGTATTGACCATAATGTTAAGGAGTTCGATTGTAGACATTGTAATTCTCAAGATCAGTACAAAATGCTATCAGATGATTTTTCTCCTTATAAGTTAATGCGGAGCCATCGGTGTAGTGGGTTTTGTCTACCATCTTCCGCACATTCTTTGAAGAATGAAAATAAGCTGTCAATGAAAATAAGTTGTCAACTATTTTGAAATAAACAATATAAATTACTTAGTAACTATGTTAAGCTCACATGAGGGAAGAATTGGAGGTGTATCCACAAGGACCCAAATGTCTATATTGTCTTGCTCGATTGTAGGATCACCAAGATCCATGGTGACAAGCATACCCTCATTAAAACCATACATATTGCAAAGTGCTTTCCAATTTTTGTAACCAAAATGGGTTACACTCTCAGCATTGTACAACTTTACTTTAAAATCCACACCATGATGGGTCCTTAGGAGAATTTTTTTGGTTTCCATACTTTCATGGTCTTCAAACCCCATCCTCTCCAAGACATAACGTCTTGCATAGCATGGGATAAGATAGTCGAATTGAAAAAGATGAAAAATACACGTTAAAATAGTTGAAGTCATGCTTAATTACGAAAAAAACTATTGTCGTCGTTGTGTACCGTATGAACATCGAAGGTCTCCTCGAGCTTAATGCTGAAGCGCCGATCTTCGTCCAGCTCAATGAACCTGTCGCACATACCTCGGTCGTCATGGCAGCGGTCGCATTCCCCCGGGCGGTTTTCGTCGTCCGAGTATGACATTTCCGGCCTATGTTCAAAATTCAAATATTAAACTTGTACAATTAAATATATGTACTAAAAAACCTAAATTAGATCATTATTATTAATCACGAGTTGACTATCGACCATGGTACGTAGCTCCTCCTTTCATTCCCGAGTGCATTATTACACCAAATTGTCTAGCACACTGATAACCCACAAGTATAGGGGATCGCAACAGTTTTCGAGGGTAGAGTATTCAACCCAAATTTATTGATTCGACACAAGGGGAGCCAAAGAATATTTCCAAGTATTAGCAGCTGAGTTGTCAATTCAACCACACCTGGAAATTTAGTATCTGCAGGAAAGTGTTTAGTAGCAAAGTAATATGATAGTGGTGGTAATGGTAACAAAAGTAAAGACAACAAAAGTAATGTTTTTGTTATTTTGTAGTGATTGTAACAGTAGCAACGGAAAAGTAAATAAGCGAGAACCAGTATATGGAAAACTCGTAGGCACCGGATTAGCGATGGATAATTATGCCGGATGCGGTTCGTCATGTAACAGTCATAACATAGGGTGACACAGAACTAGCTCCAATTCATCAATGTAATGTAGGCATGTATTCCGTATGTAGTCATACGTGCTTATGGAAAAGAAATTGCATGACACCTTTTGTCCTACCCTCCCGTGGCAGCGGGGTCCTATTGGAAACTAAGGGATATTAAGGCCTCTTTTTAATAGAGAACCGGAACAAAGCATTAGCACATAGTGAATACATGAACTTCTCAAACTATGGTCATCACCGGGAGTGGTCCCAATTATTGTCACTTCGGGGTTGCCAGATCATAACACATAGTAGGTGACTATAGACTTGCAAGATAGGATCAAGAACACACATATATTCATGAAAACATAATAGGTTCAGATCTGAAATCATGGCACTCGGGCCCTAGTGACAAGCATTAAGCATCGCAAAGTCATAGCAATATCAATCTCAGAACATAGTGGGTACTAGGAATCAAATCCTAACAAAACTAACTCGACTACATGATAAATCTCATCCAACCCATCACCGTCCAACAAGCCTACGATGGAATTACTCACGCACGACGGTGAGCATCATGAAATTGGTGATGGAAGATGGTCGATGATGACGACGGCGACGAATCCCCCTCTTCAGAGCCCCGAACGGACTCCAGATCAGCCCTCCCAATAGAGATTAGGGCTTGACAGCAGCTCCGTATCGTAAAACGTGATGATTTCTTCTCTCTCACTTTTTCTCCCCGAAAGCCAATATATGGAGTTGGAGTTGGCGTCGGAGGGCCACCAGGGGGCCCACGAGGTAGGGGGCGCGCCGAGGGGGGCGCCCTCATGGACAGGGTGTGGGCCCCCTGGTCTTCATCTTTGGCGAGGATTTTTTATTGTTTTTTCTAAGGTGTTCCGTGGAGTTTCAGGTCATTCCGAGAACTTTTATTTTCTGCACATAAAACAACACCATGGCAATTCTGTTGAAAACAATGTCAGTCCGGGTTAGTTCCATTCAAATCATACAAGTTAGAGTCCAAAACAAGGGCACAAGTGTTTGGAAAAGTAGATACGACGGAGACGTATCACACACGGGAATCAAGGAGAAGCTACCCGCATGACGGTGTGGATGATGGAGGGGGCTCCTAGATTTCTGCATAGTGCTCTCCAATTTTGGCATTCAAAATAGGAGTAATTTTCCAATATGAGCATCCAATAAGCAAAACCAAATCATAAAATAAAGTAGTATTCAAATTAGCATGCATTCAATTATAAGCAAAAGTACATCATCTCTTGTGTCCGTGCATCGTCGAATATTATCACTAATACTCCTCGGATACTATCATACATATAGCATCACTAATACAGCTAGAACCGTAGCGCCCGATGGGTATCGTTGCGGGCGGTGGACACCCAAAGATAAGGAACCATCACAGGATCATAGCTCCAGTGAGATCCCTGAAGAACCTGCCAGGTATTATCGAACCTGCCCTCCAATGCAACCATGTAGCGACGGGCGTGCTCGTCCTCCTCGCTGACACGATGACGTACCACCTCCGCGGTGTCCGGAAGCCTCGACACCGTCACTGGCCCATGCGACCGCCACCAAACAAGGATTGGGTCAACAACGGGCTGCCTCCTCACCAACCTACGTCCCCCAGAAGGTAGCACCCCCCAATACCAGCCCGGCGGAGCCCAGTCCCGAACATGGCCCTGATCAAGCAGGCCTCCACCACCGAGTCGACGACGACGAGGATGCGGGATAGGCATCGCCGACGTCGATGCGGGAACTACTTCTATATATAGTTAAATAAAGTAGTTTTATTAATTAAATCAACTAGTTCAACTACTAAGCACTTACTATAAATAAATAAAGTAGTACTTACTAAAAACAAACTACTTCTATATACAGTAAAATAAAGTAGTTTATTAAATCAACTAGCTAGTTCAACTATATATGAAGCACTTACTATAAATAATATAAATTAGTACTTACTAAAAATAAACTAGTTTAACTATAGTTCTATTATTTTTCTAACTAATTATATTAAACACTTTCTCTTCTTATTTTTTCCTTTTTCCTCTATTCTAAATATGAACATATTCATAAATGACTTCTATCATTCACAATTTTCCTATGCATACACAATAAATTGACAAAGAAAATACTATGAACAAAAAAATCACTAAAATTCTATAAACAAAATTACAACAGAAAAAAAATCATAAAAATTCTATGAACAGAAAAAAATCATAAAAATTTGACATATTCGATCTTTGCATATATATGAACATACAAACATGCATATTCAACAATAATATCACCAAAAAAATCTATTAAGAGAAAAAAATCTAACACAATATGAACAAATTAATTACACAATATGAAAAAAAGAATCTAACGGAAAAATCTATGAACTACACATCTAAATTACTACACATCTAACAAAAAACTATGAACTACAAAAAAATCTTTAAAAAAATCTAACAAAATCTAACTCAATTAACTACACATCTAAATTAACTACTACTAACATCAAATTAAATTAGCAAAATTTTTGCTCACGACGACGGTGTCGGGGACGGCGACGGCGATGACGAGGTGCGGCGCGGGGCGGGGCGGTGTGGCGACGGTCGACGGTGAGGCGGGGCACGGGGCGGGGGGCGGCGGCGGCGTTGGGGCGGCGCAGGACGGCGTCGAGGCGTTGTGGGACGGCGCGGGGCGTGGGACGGCACGGGGTGACGACGGCGACGGCGAGGCGGAGATGGACGGGCAGCCTGGCGGCGTCGGGCGGCGGGGAAGAACGAACTGAACCAAATTTTCGCGAGTGCTGCTTATATAGGCAGAGCATTGGTCCCGGTTCATGGCACCAACCGGGACCAATGCACCCCTTTAGTCCCGGTTGGTGGCACCAACCGGGACCAAATGCCTCTTTTCAGCAGCCCAAAGGGCGGGAAACAGAGACCTTTGGTCCCGGTTGGTGCCACAAACCAGGACAAAAGAGAGGCATTGGTCCCGGTTGGTGCCACCAACAGGTACCAATGCGTCCCTTTAGTCCCGGTTGGTGCCACCAACCGGGACCAAAGGTCGTGTGCTAGAACTGGTGCGGTGCGCTGCTATGTTTAGTCCCACCTCGCTAGCCAAGAGGGGCTCGGAGTGGTTTATAAGCCATGTCGAACCAACCACTTCGAGCTCCTCTCCACTACAGGCTTACGGCCCTAAAATCACTCTCTGTGCTTGTGGGCCTATTGGGCCTACTGCGGGCCTGCATCCTAGCCCTAGTAATGGGTTTCTAGTCGTATGCAGGCCGTGGTGGCCCTGTAGGTGGAACTTTTTTTTTTAATTTTTCCCAGTTTTTTTGCTTTCTTTTTTGTTTCTAATTACTTATTTATTTTCTTTTACGATAATTCTTTTTGCTATTAAAGTTTGTAACAAAATTCTAATTACTTATTTATTTTCTTTTATGATAATTCTTTTTTGCTTTTAATGTTTTGAACAAAATTCTAATTACTTATTTATTTTCTTTTATGATAATTCTTTTTGCTATTAAAGTTTGTAACAAAATTCTATATAATTTTAGTTTCAATAATACTAGAGGTTTATAAAAGCTTTTTAGTTGATTCCTTTAGTACCAATTCTAAGGCTGTTACAAAGGCATTTTATTTGGTACATGTTTTAAGGCTGGGCCCCACGAGCACCTTTTAGTACCGGTTCGTGGCATGAACCGGTAAAAGAGTTTTTTAGTTGATTCTTTCTGCAGCTATTTTTTAGTCCCACCTCGCCAAGCGAGAGGCACTCGCAGCGGTTTATAAGCCCTGAGTGTAGAGACGATGAAGGGAGAAGCGCAGTGCTCACCTGCACGTTGGCCTGAAGCTAAGCAACGTGCAGGTGAGCATTGCGCCTCTCTTTTATTTTGGCATGGTATCATCATTTCATCCACATAGCATATGCAAGAAAGTTGAGAGGGTTACGGCAAAAACTGGTTGCACTTCGTGTACAAACGGACAATCAGGATTTCATACGGAAACTTGTCTGTTACAACATGCATTTCAAATGAACTACAAAAAGGTTGAAAGTTGGCATGGTATCATCATAATAGTTGTGGAGAAAGTCTTCACTTTTTCTTCGCTTGTGTCCTTTCCTTATTGCGCCGTAACCATGGATAATCTTCATCATTTATCAGGATGCTTGGGTCAGCCTTGACTTTGAAGGGACGAATTTCATGAAACTTTTCATAATCTTCAGACATGTCTGTCTTGCCCTCCACTCCCATGATGTCCCTGTCGGTGTCAAACCGGCGGATCTCGGGTAGGGGGTCCCGAACTGTGCGTCTAGGTGGATGGTAACAGGAGACAAGAGACATGATGTTTTTACCCAGGTTCAGGCCCTCTCGGTGGAGGTAAAACCCTACTCCTGCTTGATTAATATTGATGATATGGGTAGTACAAGAGTAGATCTACCACGAGATCAAGGAGGCTAAACCCTAGAAGCTAGCCTATGGTCTGATTGTTGTTCGTCCTATGGACTAAAACCCTCCGGTTTATATAGACACCGGAGAGGGTACACAGAGTCGGTTACAATGGTAGGAGATCTACATATCCGTATCGCCAACCTTGCCTTCCACGCCAAGGAAAGTCCCATCCGGACACGGGACGAAGTCTTCAATCTTGTATCTTCATAGTCTTGTAGTCCGGCCAATGATGATAGTTCGGCTATCCGGACACCCCCTAGTCCAGGACTCCCTCAGTAGCCCCCGAACCAGGCTTCAATGACGACGAATCCGTCGCGCATATTGTCTTCCACATTGCAAGGCGAGTTCTCCTCCAAATTCCATGTGCTTGCCGAATGGTGTCCGGCTTCTTATAAATGTTGCGCTTCTTGGCTTCCACGTCCAATAATGGCCATCCTCCACGTGTCGTACGAATGCGAAAAGCCAGTGTATTTTACATTTTTCCGCTTAGCTGCGCGAATAAGCTCCCTATAAAGAGAGGCAAGGATCTAGATCCGAATCACACCATCCTCCTTCCGCGAGTATTCATCGAAGGGCCTCTGACAAAAATCCACTCCATCATGGACAGTCGACGTGGCTCCTCCTCTCGCGCTCCTAGCCCTTAGCCAGGAGATTGCGGGAGATGCTCAGTCCCGCATAGTGAGCTAGCGATGCTCCAAGCCGAGGGATTTCTTTCCCCAGCCTTTATGGTTCTGGTTCGAGCCGGACTTGCCACTTACAAGGGCGGCAAGCAGGCGGAGAGCGTCCCTAATCCCTCCAAAGGAGAGCGGGTATGCTTCGTCTCTTATCTAATAAGGGGACTCGGATTTCCCATACATCCGTTTCTCCGGGGGCTCCTGGAGTTCTATGGGCTCCAGCTTCACCACCTTACGCCTGCCTCCATCCTGCACATCGCGGGCTTCGTGGCCCTTTGCGAGCTGTTCTTGGGCGTCGAGGCCCATTTTGCGCTGTGGAAGAGACTATTTTGCCTCGTACCCCGTTCTCATGAGGGGTCGATATATCAAGTGGGCGGAGCCGAATTATGGCGCATCGCCGGGACCGGATATTTATCCGGAACCCCAAAGAAGGCGTCCGAAGACTGGCCTTCGGAATGGTTTTACATGGAAGACGCCCCGCTACCGGATCCAGTTCGGATCGGCCTCCCGGAGTTCAGCAACGCTCCTCTAAAGAAACGCCTGAGTTGGCGCCCGCGGAGCCCTTGACGGGAGGATGATAGGGACGTCCAATATCTGATGGGCCGAACAAGGTTACTGGCTCATTCCGGATTAACCATGATTGGGGTTATGGCCACATGCATTATGCGAGGAGTGCAGCCGCTTCAGTATAGGGGCCACCCCATGTGGGATTTCAACCGGGATCAGTCGCCGATCTGGTGAAGATCCTGACCGGCCTGTACAAAGGGGAGAAGGAGGACTTCCTCCGTGCTAGTCCATTGAATGGACTTTCCATGAACAACCCTAGGAGCTGGGTAAGCAGACGTTTACTTATCCGATCCATATTCCCAAAGTTAAGTGTCTCATTTTGTGATTTCGACGCAGGAACTGCGTCGGTCCATAGAGGACATACACAACCCGGCTCCATAGCCCGAGGATCCGGAACGATCCCTCGATCCGGCCTCCGAAGAGGATCCGGACATAACGGTGGAGCTGATCGATGGGGTGTTCCACCAACTTAGCATTGACAATGCCTTGGTTGCCATAATGGCCGACTACCCCGGATTATCTCCGGCTTCCCAGGTAACCGTGACCGGAGTCCAGATACCCTTTACTCATCCATGCTTATCTCTGACCACCGTATACCAATGGTGTTCCGCAGGAGGTGCCTTCGAGGCAGGAAGCCGAACCTACGGCAGCTGACCAACAAGGGGCAGCTCGGCCCAGCAGGCGGAAAAGAAGTGCGGCGTGAATCGAGACGTCGCCACAACGGTATGGCATGCCACCACATTTCCGGGAAAGATTCCTGGAAGGCATATTTAACGCTCGTGGTTTTTCAGGAGAAAGAGCGCTCGCCAGCCTGTGTCCGGAGAGATTGCCAATCAAGCCTCCGCCGGCCAGGTTCCAACGCCAGGTCCGGAGGGGGAGGCGAACGCAAGGCGCGCGTCGGGGGCTCCTCCAACGGAGGACGCCGACAGGTTGTCCGCCACCAGATCGGAGGTGTAGAGCGCCATGAATCACAGGCGCCGCCGGACTGTTCTTCGTGACGCATGCTTCTCCCCGGAGGCGTTAAATGCCTTTAATTTGGGAGATGCGCGCCTCCGTGCTGCTCAGGATGGTCTAGCCAGAGCCACGGACCAGTATGTAAAAGACATACGGGTGAGGAAATTTGACAGTTATATATACCAGTAGCCCCCGAGACTTAAAATAGTTAGAATAACTGATTTAAGGATCATTTGTTATGCAGGATCTTACGGAGAAGAATACCCACCTGTCCCAGGAGCTCCAAGAGTGCAAGGCCCAACTTGAGGCCGCACTAGCCGCCACAGGGGGAGCCACAGAGACCCCCTTTGGTAATATATACTTCGAAAGATAAGTAGTTTGTGAAGTGCAGCGTGTGTGTAAGTCTGACAATAATATTGCAGATGGCGCCGGACTAGATCCGGACAAGCAACAACTACTACGCCAGCTGAAGGCCGGCGAGAAGGTGCTTACGAGGGTGCGGCAAGAGAAGAATAAGCTCCAAGATGCCAACACCCAGCTGTGCGAGGAACTAAAAGATGTTCGGGCCCAGCTGTCGGACTCCGTGAAGGAGAATCAGCGGCTTCGTCGCGGCATTTATAGTAAGTGCTTGAGCAAACTTTTTTTTAAAAAGAAGAGTTCGGCGAGGAAGTCGATTGACAGAAATATGTCTGTAGGCGTGCTCATAGGTCGTCCTGCGGAGGAAATGCCCGGTTTAACGGGTGACCTACTTCCCGAGCTGCTGCAACTGCACGAACGAGTTCGGCAGGTGATGAGCGGAGTCGCCCAGGCCTTGTGGCCATCCATGTCCCTACCCAAAGGTCTTGGAGAGCTTGCAGAGAAGCTTCAGGGAGCACGGCGGCGCTTCCGGTTGTGGAAGATATCGGCCTGCCGTCAAGGCACCTGGGAGTCCTGGGCCATGGTGAAGACACGGTATGCGAAGGCTGACCCCAACCACATGGCCGAGGTCGGACCTGTGGGGCCCGATGGGAAGGAGATCCCTGTGAGCTTAGTATACGACCAAGTGGAGTTGGCCGCCAAGTATTCACAGCGGGACTGTAAACTAGACAGTTTATTAGATGGTATCGAAGAGGAATACCATCAGTCAGCTTGACTGTGTAATTTAAAATGACATGAAAAATGCCTTCTAGCCGGATTGTAGATCGTTTGTCATTGCGGACCTTTTCGCTTCGACCTCGGGACCCGACAGTCCAGAGTGTGTCCGAATACCCTCACAGTTATGTAAAAAACTGGGGCATGCATGGAGACCAGGCGTAGGGGTCATTAGTGCTTTATCCGACAAGTGCCCAACTAGTTATGTTATATTACATGGTTAGTAAGAAACATCTTCCAGGGAGAATAGTTCCGTTAGGGGTTCCTTTCCCTGGGAGGCATGCCCTAAAGTGCATGTCCGGACTGCGAAAAAAGCAGAAAAGCATCTGGGGGCAGATAAATAAATAGTTAAGAAATCATCTTTCAAGTCACCGACCGAGTATTCCCTTAAGAATGCTAGCTTTCGGCTTCACCCAGTCTGAGGTACACATCCGGCTGATCCGGCAGTAGCAATCACAGAGGTGCTCCCTTTACCTCCTAGCCGAACAATCGGGAACGTAGGGTTAAGCACAGGAGCCAGGCAACCCAGCTTGGCCAAAACTTAAGTCATATCGATGCATATAATGGTGAATAAAAGGTACATGCGGAAGTGTGACACATGTGTTGGGTATAAAGCCCGTATAAATAAGCTTCTCTTAAAGAAGCCCCCAGGTATAATGAGTGTGAATAGCACGTCAAGTGTGTGCAAACAATGCGCAGGCGAGCCATCGAAGGCTCGTGAGAGAAGAAAAAAGAAGGAAAGGGAGAGGAGAAAAATAAAAGATAGTTAAAGTATAAAATATAGACGGGGGAGGGAGACGAACTCAGAGTCCGGTGCTAGGTGTAGAATCTACGGAGACGGGCTGCGTTCCATGGATTTGGCTCGAGTCTGTTATCCGATGCGTTTCGCAGACGGTACGCTCCGCCGGTCAGGACTTGGTCGATGATGAAGGGAGCTTCCCATTTGGGCTTGAGCTTGTCCTTTTTCTTGTCCGGCAGGCGTAGAACTAGTTCGCCAACATTGTAAGTTTTGGCCCGTACTTCTCTGCTTTGATATCTTTGAGCCTGTTGTTGATAGAATGCGGAACGAGCTTTTGCCACATGACGCTCCTCTTCTAAGGCGTCCAAACTGTCCTGCCGATCCAGCTCGGCTTCTCTTTCTTCATACATGCGCACGCGAGGTGAGTCATGAATTATGTCGCAGGGCAAAACTGCCTCTGCGCCGTATACCATAAAAAAATGGTGTGAATCTGGTAGTGCGGTACGGCGTGGTCCGCAGCCCCCAGAGTACGGAGTCGAGCTCCTCTACCCAGTGCGTGTTGGATTCCTTAAGGGACCGCACTAGTCTGGATGCCGCTCATGATTAGACTGTTTGCTCGTTCGACTTGACCGTTAGTTTGAGGGTGATATACTGAAGCGTAGTCGAGCTTGATGCCCATGTTTTTGCACCAGAGTTTGACCTCGTCGGCCGTGAAGTTCGTGCCGTTATCAGTGAAGATGCTGTGGGGCACGCCGTAACGGTGTACTACCCCTGATATGAAGTCTATCACGGGTCCGGATTCGGCTGTCTTAACTGGCTTGGCCTCTATCCATTTGGTGAATTTATCCACCATGACCAATAGGTATTTTTGCTTGTGGGTTCCTCCTTTAAGGGGTCCAACCATGTCAAGCCCCCAGACCGCGAACGGCCAGGTGATGGGTATAGTTTTCAGGGCGGTGGGAGGCATGTGGCTTTGATTAGCAAAGAGCTGGCAACCGACGCATCGTTGGACTAAATCCTGAGCGTCTGCCCGGGCCGTTGGCCAATAAAATCCTGTACGGAAGGCCTTGCTTACAAGGGCCCGGGCTGCGGCGTGGTGCCCACCGAGTCCGGCATGAATTTCAGCCAGAAGATTTCGCCCTTCCTCTTCGGAGATACACCTTTGAAGAACTCCGGTTATGCTTTTCTTATAAAGTTCTCCCTCATGGACCTTATAGGCTTTAGATCGCCGTACTATGCAGCGGGCCTCGTTTTGGTCCGCGGGAAGTTCCTGCCTAGTTAAGTAAGCTAGGAATGGCTCGGTCCACGGGGCAATGACTGCCATTATTTCATGGGCTGAAGGTGTTATTTCATTGGCAGAACCATCGATCATGTCAGAATGTGCGGTATCGGGCGGTGCGATTGGGTCCGGATTGTTGTTTCCGGACTCCCCTTCCCATAGTACGGATGGCTTGAAGAGCCGTTCTAGGAAGATGTTGGGAGGGACGGTGTCGGTGTCAAAACCGGCGGATCTCGGGTAGGGGGTCCCGAACTGTGCATCTAGGCGGATGGTAACAGGAGACAAGGGACACGATGTTTTTACCCAGGTTCGGGCCCTCTCGATGGAGGTAAAACCCTACTCCTGCTTGATTGATATTGATGATATGGGTAGTACAAGAGTGGATCTACCACGAGATCAAAGAGGCTAAACCCTAGAAGCTAGCCTATGGTATGATTGTTGTTCATCCTATGGACTAAAACCCTCCGGTTTATATAGACACCGGAGAGGGCCAGGGTTACACAGAGTCGGTTACAATGGTAGGAGATCTACATATCTGTATTGCCAAGCTTGCCTTCCACGACAAGGAAAGTCCCATCCGGACACGGGACGAAGTCTTCAATCTTGTATCTTCATAGTCTTGGAGTCCGGCCAATGATGATAGTTCGGCTATCCGGACACCCCCTAGTCCAGGACTCCCTCAGTAGCCCCTGAACCAGGCTTCAATGACGACGAGTCCGGCGCGCATATTGTCGTCGGCATTGCAAGGCAGGTTCCTCCTCCGAATAATTCATAGAAGATTGTGAACACCAGGATAGTGTCCGGCTCTGCAAAATAAATTCCACATACCACCGAAGAGAGAATAATATTTACACAAGTTCAATCTGCCGACGCATTTCGTGGCGTGACGTTACGCCACGGCCAAGCCTTTACTCGAATCGTTTTTGTCATACCACCTCAGCGCGTTTAGCGAAGCAGTTTCCTTGGCACGTCTTGTCGAAGCAGAGATCGTGTTCCCCTTATTCCGGGATTCCCATCAATACGGACGTGGGTAACCCAACCGCGCCCGTTGCCATGCCTCCTCCATCGAGGGCGAGTTCCAAACGGTCATGGGGATGGCTCTTGGTATTCTACCCCTTTATAATGAGACCAAGGCCTGTTCCTTTTCTTCAATCCTCAATCGAATCCACCCCTCGCCCCGAGTTCCAACACCCAAGGCTCCAGATTCGGGCGCTTCGGACCTTCGACAATGTCCGGCTCCGACCTTTGGGGCCGGTGACGGAAGAGGACGTGCTAAAGCTGAGAGATGCCAGGTACCTAACCTACGAGATTTCGCATAGGTTGCCCGCCCAAGGGCAAGTCATTCCCACTCCCGAGCCTGGTGAGAGCGTCGTGTTCGTGTCTCACCTCCGTCGGGGCTTAGGCTTCCCTATGGATCCTTTCGTGAGGGGGCTCATGTTTTACTATGGGCTGGAATTCCATGACTTGGCTCCGGAGTCCATCCTCCATGTCTCGTCTTTCATTGTTGTCTGCGAAGCCTTCCTCCGCACTACCCCTCACTTCGGATTGTGGCTCAAGACCTTCAACGTGGAGCCGAAGATGATTGAGGGGCGACTGGCAGAGTGCGGAGGGGCAGTTATAAGCAAGAGGGCCGATGCTCCATGGCCCGAGGGCTCCTTTCAAGAGGAGCTTGGTTTGTGGCAGCAGGAGTGGTTCTACATCACCGCTCCCAAGGGCACCAGGCAGGTGGCGCCACCCGCCTTTCGCTCGGGCCCTCCAGAACGGCTGGCGTCGTGGGTCAACAAGGGGCTTGATTGGGGGACGTCCAAGGACATGCCACTTTTGCAGGGCCGCATTCGAGACCTCCAAGAAAGGAAGATCAATCTGATCGTAGTGGCGCAGGTTATGCTGATTCGGCGCCTTCTGCCCTGCAAACGTCGCCCCCTCCGCCTGTGGGAATTTAATCCGGAGGGACCGCGAGCTCTTCAACACTTCATGGGTACGACAACCGTGGAGATGTATAAACTGTTCTTCGGATCACAAGGGATGTGTCTGGACTTGACCGAGGACGCCGGCCTAAGCTGCAATCGCCCGGATACTCAAGTAAGTAGTCCTGTGTCCGGACATACCGTCCATTTATTTATCATAGATTTGCCTTTTAACCAGCTATCCCTTGATCAGGAGTGGACAGTGAAAGCAAAACTGATACGGTGTCCGGCCCCCTCCCTGAGACCACGCCGGATCCCGTGTTAGTCAAGATGTTGGAGGTTGCGCCTTCGGAAGAGGGTGAAGGGGAGAACAGGAAAACTACCACCTCTGCTAAGGAGGCTCTCAAGAAGAGGGGGATCGAGAATCCCTCCCTCCAGGGGGCGAAGAGGACCGCTTCCAAAGACCTGGAGGCTAAGGCCTTAAAGCGGGGGAAGAAATCCGCACCGGAAAGTCCTGTGCCAGGAAAAGTCCCGGCCGCACTGTCTCCCCAAGGGAATCAGCCCTCCAGCGAGCCGTAAGTAGAAAAAGGGGAGTTTTGTAATAAGGGACATCCCTATTTTTATTTTTGAGGATAACCGAAGTTTTTACCTTGTAGTTCGGATCTCAGCCCTTCTTAGCTGAGCTCATCTTCGGGAGATCTTCGTCCGGAGATGATGGAGAGCGAGACGCCTCCATCTGCCACGCTGTCAGGCGGGGCGGACGACCGTGAGGTGTCGTCGCGGAGGGTCTCCCCGAGTCTGGCGGGGCCGAAGAGTTCGGCACCAGCTGGTGTACGGCCGGAGGAGCTGAAGGATCTGCTCGAGAGGGCGTCTATCTCAGAAGATCACCGTACATTAATGAGTACGGTGATTGAAAGGATTTCATCCGCTGAGAGCGGGTTGCATGAGGCCGTTAGAAGTTTGCTGACGGGGTTTGAGGTACGTAAAAATGACATACCTTTTGACAGTTTTGCACATAGAGTGCGCCCTGTATAGATAGTAGCCCTTGAGACTCGGTGCGTTGTCAGAAGTGACGGCGTGCCGAGGATCATAATCTCATTGTTAAGTTGTCGCCATTCCTATCCAAGGGGCGGAGCATTCGGTGGCCAGCCGGACTGATAGAGTTGCCAAACTGAAGCGGAAAATGGACGTTGCGGATGCGGACATCGCGCTGGTCAATAAGCGACTTGACGAGTCACAAGGTTGGTGTTTTCTCCGCAGTCACCTGGTAAGGGAGCTTACACCCATGCCTTACAACATGTATGCTTGATGCAGATGGCGCCGCTGCTATGGAGGGCCTTCGGGCAGAGCTTGCTCGAGCCAAGGAGCAAGCCAGAAGGAGTGATGCGGTTGCCTCGAAGGCAGCCAGAGAGCTAAAATCCGAAAAGGCTGCTCACTGCCGAAGCAGGTAGGAGATGGCCGGAACGGCTGTGAAGCTGAAGGATCCTACCGACCTCTATGAGGTTCTTGAAAGAGAACGCCGAGCGGGGCAAGAGGACCTGAAGAAGGCCACCGCCAAAGCCAAGGATGCCCGTTCTGCAATGAGGGCTATAAAGGAGGAGCCGCGTGAGGCCGGAGACATTGCGGCTGGAAAGCCCTTTTTGCTGCGTAGGAAGTTCACGGATCAGAAGTATGCTCAGTTGGGCCAGTTGTGGGTGCAGAGGATCCTTATTTGAATTTGGCGGCGAGTGCGGCAGACGCAGTCGTGCACTTCCGAAGCCAAAAGGATCACGAAATGGAAGAGCTTTTTTGGTCTCAATTCCATAGTCCGGAGCATCCACTTCCGTTAACCGATCGGTTGGTTGAGTGGGCTGAGCTGAATAGGTTGTCCGGACTTGCCATGAAGGATGTCGTGGCTCATCTGTGGCCGGAAAGGCCCAAGCCGAAGACTTATTTTGGCTTAGTGCAGCAATTCCTTGATGCGGTGCCGCATATCAAGGCGATGAAGCGGTCGGCATGCATAGAGGGTGCACGGATGGCTCTCGCCCGTGTCAAAACATGTTGGGCAGAGATGGACGCCACCGATGTTGCATCCCAGGATTCGGACAGAAGCCGATTACCCGCCGAGCACTATTTTGAGGAAGTCATGCAGGGCGCTAGTTTAATAGAGTCGCAGTGCTCGAAAAACGTTATGTTCAAATGACATGTATGATTTGTAAAACCATATTTATAATATAAGGGCTTTTTATACTTGTGCGTTCAAGTATTGAAACTTCTCCTGTGCGGCCGTTAATGTATATGTATATATAACCTGAAAGATGGCAGTCTTCGGCTTCAGCCCCCACGCACATGGTGCGGGGGTATTTGTAAAAGGGCGCATTTTCACACTTAATCCAACGTCTTGGTCCTGTGAAGGAGGTGGTAGCGTAGCAAACTAGGCAACTGGACTATAATGCTTTATCACTTTCACTTTAGCCATAGGAGTTCGAAGGTGGGGCTACGATATAGCCCCTAGGGGCACCGCGCTCACCGAATTCGGGGCGCGTATGTGCCTGACCGGGAAGCGGTCCTTCGTCAAAGCGGAGGAATTCTAGACATTCCGGTAGTCGATCGAGTGGTTGACCAGTCTCTCGCTATATCATGACAGTCAGTTTTCGTCTTTCTCTACTGAGGTGCTCGCCAGGCCGAAGCGGAGCACAATCACAGTAGTTCTCCTGGTGCCGCGTTAGCCAATGATACGGAATGTAAGGCAGCAAAACACAAGAGCCGGGCAAACCCAACATTTGACCAAAGACATGATTCGGAGATGATGCATATAAGGCCTAACTCGAGACGCCGAACACTCCCTAAGGTATTCGGTCTTTATGAAAACGGGCAGAACGATGCCCTAAGCCCCTAGTGTACGGGTACGCGCGAAATCTTCTGACGCGGCCGATGCAAAAACGCCAGCCTCCTCCTCGGTTATGGTAAGAAACTGGGGGATGTGTATCAACAAGAGACAGTAAAAAAGGTTTACGCAGGGTCTTAATATGAAAAGAATCCTTGCAACGGGTCCCTGCTGCACGTCTGCGCCTGTGTCTCCATTGTGCTGTATCCTGGATGGGTGTAGCAGGTTGTTCATCTGTAAAAGAGAAGAACTTAGTTGGAAAAAGGATCGTGCGGAAAAAGTATTTAAAACAGAGTATGATTTAAGAAATGAACAAAATTGAGCTTTATTGGCTCTCATTCGTCATTCGTGCAGTCCCTTGTAAAGGGGTACGTGGCTAGGAAGCCCCTTGTTTATTTATACCAGACTCGTCTAACCGTGTCCGGGGTCTGAATGACCTGTTTTAGGAGCTTTGATCATCAAAGCCGGATTAGTGTGTGGCTGTCAAGGCAGTCTCACGTTCTTCCGCGGTCGAGGAACACTCGGAGTTACCTTTTAATGTGATGATACCGCGTGGACTGGGCATTTTGAGTGTAAGAGACGCGTAATGCGGTATTGCGTTAAAGCGGGCGAAAGCTTCGCGTCCCAATAGTGCTTGATGGCTACTTTTAAATGGGGCAATATGGAAGATTAGCTTTTCGCGACGGAAGTTGTCGGATGAACCGAACACAACTTCTAGTAATAAGGAGCCCGTACAATTGGCATAAGGGCCTGGCATTACTCCTTTAAAGGAAGTGTTGCTATGGCGAATTTTGGTAGGGTCTATCCTCATTCTGCAGATTGAGTCCTGGTATAGTAGGTTTATATCGCCGCCGCCATCCATTAGGACTTGTGTAAACTGTAGCCCGTCGATTATAGGATCCAATATCAAAGCAGTCCATCCTGCGTTTCGAATACCTCTGGAGTAATCCTGATGGTCGAAAGTAATTAGTTTTGATATCCAGTTTCGGGACTCCGCTGGGGTGGACCGCGCGGCGCGTACTTTAGTAGGTGCCGCCCTATTTTTCCTTGTTATCACTTGAAGTGAATTCACTATTTTGACTTCTTGTGGGAAAGTCTTTTGTTTCACGGCGCTCTGCTTGTGGGGTTCATCGTCGTCCTCACTTGGTGCACGAGCCCCTTGTGTTCGGCGTTAAGTCGGCCGGACTGCTTGAAGACCCAACAATCTCTGTGGGTATGGTTTGCAGGCTTCCCGGGGTACTATGGATTTGACATATCCTGTCCAAGATTTTGTTTAGATTGGATAGCTCGTCACTGTTGTCCTTAAGAGGCAGTGTTTTGTTGTTCGGCCGAGAGCTTTTGAACCCGGCGTTAACTGTCGTGCTCTTTGGGCTATTTTCCTTGTTCCGACGCTGATCTTTTCTGCTTCGTGGTTTCCCATTTCCATCTCTGACCTCGGATGTACTCGGGTCGCTGGTGCTGCATCTTGCCAGCCAGCTATCTTCTCCCGCGCAAAAGCGGGTCATGAGGTTTGTTAATGCGGCCATTGTCCTTGGCTTTTCCTGGCCGAGGTGTCTGGCGAGCCATTCGTCTCGGACGTTATGTTTGAAGGCTGCTAAGGCTTCGGCATCCGGACAGTCGACTATTTGGTTCTTTTTGGTAAGGAACCTATTCCCGAATTTGCTGGCTGACTCTCCGGGCTGTTGAGTTATGTGACTTAAATCGTCTGCATCCGGAGGGCGGACATAAGTCCCCTGAAAATTTGCCCGAAATGCGTCCTCGAGCTCTTCCTAGCTTCCAATGGTATTTTCTGGGAGGCCTTTGAGCCAATGCCGGGCTGGCCCTTTGAGCTTGAGGGGTAGGTATTTTATGGCGTGGAGATCGTCTCCTCTAGCCATATGTATGTGTAGGATGTAATCATCAACCCAGACTTCGGGGTCCGTTGTTCCGTCGTATGCCTCTATGTTTACGGGCTTGAATCCCGCTGGAAATTCATGATCTAGTACCTCAACGGTGAAACATAGGGGGTGTGCGGCGCCCCTGTATTTAGGTGTGCCATTATTTTCGAATACTCGACATGTTGTTTTGCTCCCAGGAGCCTTCCTTCTTGGCCCGTAGATGGACCTGACCGGGCTATCCTTTTTGTGAAGATCCTTATGTGGATCGTGTGCCGGCTTGTGTGCGGCGCCGATTGCCACTCTTTGTTTGCCATGTGGTCGTCCACCCGACCGGGTAGCCCCTTTGTTTTTTGATTGTGGGGGCTCTATGGCCTCTTCGTCGAATTCGGGCAATAGTTTGTGCTTCGGGTAGCCCTTTGTTTGGCGGCTGTCGCCGTACTTGTCCGCGGTCTTGAGTACCTTGCTCCATCTCATTCTGAGTATGTCTTCCGCTGTTTTGAGCTTCCGCTTCTGCTTCTTCAGACTTCGCGCAGTGGTGACGAGCCTTTTGTGAAGGTTTTTCTGTTCTAACTATGTGTCCGACGTGAGATTGTCCGGACTGTTGTTTCCTCCGGGGATGGACTGTTTATCCAATTCATCTTATTCGGATGGTTGCTTGGTGGCATATTTGTCATCCACTGGTTCGCCCTGCTCTATGGCTGGGTCGATATTGGTGCTGTTGTTATAGAGGCGGGACTTTGGGCGACGCTTGCGTCGTTGTTTTGGCTGTTTTTCGAGGGAATTATGCCTCGCAGCTTCCCGTTGCTCCTTATTGTCGCTGCCTTTTGGTGTATCCACCATGTATACATCGTGAGTTGAGGTGGCCTTCCAGTGCCCTATGGGCGCTGGTTCTTGATCTTCTCCGGCATCGTCGTCCATACCGTCGATGTCTTCGGAGTCGAAGTCTAGCATGTCGGTTAGATCGTCGACAGAGGCTACAAAGTGGGTGGTGGGTGGGCTTTGAATTTCTTCATCGTCCGCATCCCAACCGTCCTGACCGTAGTCCGGCCAGGGCTCTCTTGATAACGAGAGATACTTTAGCAAATTCAGGATGTCGCCAAAAGGCGAGTGCTGAAAGATGTCCGCAGCGGTGAACTCCATGATTGGCGCCCAATCGGATTCGATTGGTAGGGGCGCGGGAGGTTCGGAGTCCGGCGAGGAGTCCGGCACCTCGGAGTCACGAGCTTCACAAGGGACAGGGTCGGTATTCGGCTCCATCACCGTAGAGGTAGCAGCCCCCGAGGCGGTGTCTAGCCATCCATCCTCGATCTGCGTAGTCGGCTCCGAATTAAGGGTCAGAGCGGACTCTTGTGCGGCCTCCAGGGCACTGTCCGGCAGCAGAGCTAAATCATGCCCATCGAGGCAGTGCGGCGCGCTCGGTTGTGGCTCGAATCCATGGAAGATCAAGTCTCCGCGGATGTCGGCCGTGAAGTTCAAACTTCCAAATCTAACCTGATGGCCAGGGGCGTAGCTTTCGATCTGCTCCAGATGGCCGAGCGAATTGGCCCGTAGTGCAAAGCCGCCGAATACAAAGATCTGTCCGGGGAGAAAAGTCTCACCCTGGACCGCGTTGTTGTTGAAGATCGAAGGAGCCATCGGGCCTATAGGTGACGACACAGAGGAACTCTCAATGAAAGCACCAATGTCGGTGTCAAAACCGGCGGATCTCGGGTAGGGGTGCCCGAACCTGGGTAAAAACATCGTGTCCCTTGTCTCCTGTTACCATCCGCCTAGACGCACAGTTCGGGACCCCCTACCCGAGATCCGCCGGTTTTGACACCGATAGACAGCATCGCGCTTTGCGCCGATGCGTTCCAGTACGTCCACCGCTTGATTATTATCCCGGGCTATATGGTGAAATTCGAGCCCTTCAAACCGAGCTGACATTTTTAGAACGGTGTTACCGTAAGCTGCCATTTTCGGATCCTTGGCGTCGAAGTCTCCATTTATTTGTGATATCGCGAGGTTCGAATCCCCCCGCACCTCTAGGCGTTTAATGCCCATGGAGACCGCCATCCGGAGGCCATGTAGAAGAGCCTCGTATTCGGCTACGTTGTTGGAGTCCCTGTACATTATCTGGAGTATGTATTAGACTATGTCTCCGGTTGGGGACGTCAGGACGACACCAGCCCCAGGCTGGCCAACATTTTGGAGCCGTCGAAGTGCATGATCCAATTAGAATATGCGCCGTACTCTTTAGGGAGTTCGGCTTCGGTCCATTCAGCGATGAAGTCGGCCAAAACTTGCGACTTGATAGCTCGCCGTGGTTTATAGGTTCTGTCGAATGGTAGGAGCTCGATGGCCCATTTTGCAATCCTGCCAGTCGCATCGCGGTTGTTTATAATGTCATTAAGAGGTACTTCGGAGGCTACTGTTATCGAACACTCTTGAAAGTAGTGTCGCAGCTTCCGGGATGCCATGAACACTGCGTACGCTATCTTTTGGTAATGTGGGTACCGGGACTTGCATGGAGTTAGGACAGTGGATACGTAGTACACTGGTTTTTGAAGAGGGAACTTGTGTCCATCTGTTTCTCGTTCGACGACGAGCACCGCGCTTACAACTTGATGTGTTGCCGCGAGATATAATAACATTGGTTCGCCCAAGTTGGGCGTGGCCAGGACCGGATTTGTTCCCAATATGTCCTTTATTTCTTCGAGTCCGGCCGTGGCGGCATCCGTCCACTCGATGTGTTCGGTGCACCGGAGGAGGAGATAAAGGGGTAATGCCTTTTCTCCTAAGCGGGAGATGAAGCGGCTTAGAGCCGCCACGCATCCAGTCAATTTTTGTATTTGCTTGAGGTCTTTTGGGATATCCAATTGTGACAGAGCTCGGATCTTGGCTGGGTTTGCTTCAATTCCTCTACCGGATACAATGAAGCCCAAGAGCTTTCTGGTTGGTACGCCAAAAACGCATTTTTCTGGGTTGAGCTTAATGTCATATGCTCGGAGATTGTCAAATGTGAGCCTCAAATCGTCTACTAGAGCTTCGACATGTTTGGACTTGACGACCACATCGTCTACGTATGCTTCCACTGTTTTGCCGATCTGGGTTGCCAGACATGTCTGAATCATGCGCTGGTATGTTGCGCCGGCGTTTTTGAGCGCGAAGGGCATTGTGTTGAAGCAGAATGGCCCGTATGGAGTTATGAATGTTGTTGCAGCTTGGTCTAGCTCCGCCATCTTGATTTGATGGTAGCCGGAGTATGCGTCGAGGAAGCACAATGAATCGTGCCCTGCAGTAGCATCGATAATTTGATCGATGCGGGGAAGGGGGAAGGGATCCTTTGGACAAGCCTTGTTAAGGTCCTTGAAATTGACACACAGGCGCCAGGATTTGTCCTTCTTTGGTACCATTACCAGGTTTGCTAGCCAGTCCGGATGTTTTATGTCTCTAATGAATCCGGCTTCTAATAGTTTGGCTAGCTCCTCTCCCATTGCCTGTCTTTTGGGTTCGGAAAATCGCCGAAGAGCCTGTTTGATTGGCTTGAATCCTTTTAGGATATTTAGGCTGTGCTCTGCCAGCCGGCGTGGGATTCCTGGCATGTCTGAAGGGTGCCAGGCAAAAATGTCCCAATTTTCTCGTAGGAATTCGTAGTGCAGCGTCTACGTCAGGGTTTAATTGTGCCCCAATGGAGGCCGTCTTTGTAGGGTCCGTTGGATGGACTTGGAATTTGACTATTTCGTCCGCTGGCTTAAAAGAGGTGGACTTGGATCTTTTGTCAAGTATCACGTCATCCCTGTTCACCGTGGAGCACAGCGCTGTGAGTTCCTTGGCCGCTAGGGCTTCAGATAGCGCCTCTAGGGCTAGTGCGGCTGTCTTATTTTTGGCGCGGAGCGCTATGTCCGGATCACTAGCGAGGGTGATGATTCCGTTGGGCCCGGGCATTTTGAGCTTCATGTACCCATAATGGGGTATGGCTTGAAAAATTGTGAATGCCTCTCGTCCTAATAAAGCGTGATATCCGCTGCTGAACAGGGCCACATGGAACGTGATCTCCTCGGACCTGTAGTTGTCCGGCGATCCGAATACTACATCCAGTGTTATTTTTCCTGTGCAGCACGCTTCCCGACTAGGGATTATTCCTCTGAAGGTTGTGTTGCTTTGCTCAATGCGGCTCTAGTCTACTTCCATTTTTCGAAGGGTTTCCTCGTAGATGAGGTTTAATCCGCTGCCGCCATCCATGAGTACCTTAGTAAGGCGAAAGCCATCCACTATTGGACTGAGGACCAATGCGGCTGGTGCTCGGGCTGTTCGGAATTTAGGTTCTTCACTGGCGTTAAAGGTAATAGCCGTGTCACTCCATGGATTTATTGTTGCTACTTAGTAGACTTCGGCGAGGCTGCGGAGTGTTCATTTCCACATATTATTTGATGCGAAAGTATCGAAGACTGTTAATACCGTACTGGTACTGCTAGGCTGGTTCTCTGGGGCTAGAAGCTCTTCGCCACTTTTGGCCACCTGCCGTAGTATCCAACATGCTCGAAGGCTATGTGTTGGAGTGGCGCCCTCTGTACTATGGATTTTGCAGGGTCCGCTGAGCCATCCCTCCAGTACAGTTCCGTGCCCTTTAGGGGGTTTTTGCTTTTTGGTTTTTAACCCAGGTGCCTGAATGTGATGCAGCCTTTTATTTCGGACTATGGTTGTGTTCGGAGCCGGATTGTCCCAAAATTCGGTTTCGGTTTTCCAGGCACTCTCCATCGCACAGTACTTTCGTACTATGGATGCCAAGTCGGCGAAGCATGTAATTTCACGACGACTTATGGCGTTCATGATTCCCTTGTCCGTGCAATTATTGCAGAATATTGAGATTGCGATTTCCTCACGGGAGTCATTTATCCTGTCCATAACTAGGAGGAATCTGGCCCAGTAATGGTGTACTGTTTCAGCAGGCTCTTGCCGGATTCGGTATAGATCACTGGTGTTTGGGTGGGCGGGTGTAATTGAATTCGGAACCCCATCCAATCTAAGACTCAAGGGCCGAAAAGTTTCCGAACTTGGAAGCTTGGGTTGTTGGAGGTTGTCCAACGAATCTGGCCCGCTGCCTGACTTTAGGTTCAGTGCTTGATTGACGTCCGTCCCTCCGCAGGAATCCAGCATGGAGGGGTCGGGAATTCAGACATAGCTTGTCCTTAATGTAGAAGAAGAGTCGCCGTGCTGTTCCTCCACCACAACAACATGGTGGGAAGCATGGGGAGAGTTGATCTCTCTCAGATCAGTTTTAAGCCCAATCTGATCGTAGTCTATAGCAACTCCTAGGGCGGCGATGCAATCCAAGATCTCGTTTAAGGAGGAGAGCTCCATCGGATCTAGCTGCTCGGCGAGTTCCGAGTTGACGTGAAGATTGCTTTTGATGACCCGAGAGGTCATCGTCGGCGCGGCGGCTGAACAGGCGGTCATAAGAAAACTGCCTAGCCGGATAGTTTGGCCGACGGCCAAAGCTCTTTTGGCAATGGTGCCGTCTTTAAAGATGGGACGAGGCATCCTTCCTGATTGCGATGGCACAGAGGAACTCTCAATGAAAGCACCAATGTCGGTGTCAAAACCGGCGGATCTTGGGTAGGGGGTCCCGAACTGTGCGTCTAGGCGGATGGTAACAGGAGATAAGGGACACGATGTTTTTACCCAGGTTTGGGCCCTCTCGGTGGAGGTAAAACCCTACTCCTGCTTGATTAATATTGATGATATGGGTAGTACAAGAGTAGATCTACCACGAGATCAAGGAGGCTAAACCCTAGAAGCTAGCCTATGGTCTGATTATTGTTCGTCCTATGGACTAAAACCCTCCGGTTTATATAGACACCGGAGAGGGCTAGGTTTACACAGAGTCGGTTACAATGGTAGGATATCTACATATCCGTATCGCCAACCTTGCCTTCCACGCCAAGGAAAGTCCCATCCGGACACGGGACGAAGTCTTCAATCTTGTATCTTCATAGTCTTGGAGTCCAGCCAATGATGATAGTTCGGCTATCCGGACACCCCCTAGTCCAGGACTCCCTCAGTCCCTTTTTCCTGAAAGAACTATGTGGCGCTTTGGCTCATCGTATGATGTATTCGCTTCCTTTTTTTCTCAGTTTGGTAGACATGTCCTTCACATAGATAACCTGTCCACATTATTGGCTAGGACGAATGGTTCATCAGTGTACCCAAGATTGTTCAGATCCACTGTTGTCATCCCGTACTGTGGGTCTACCTGTACCCCGACTCCTGACAGATTGACTCATTTGCACTTAAACAAAGGGACCTTAAAATCTACTCCGTAGTCAAGTTCCCATATGTCCACTATGTAACCATAATATGTGTCCTTTTCCCTCTCGATGGCTGCATCAAAGCGGACACTGCTGTTTTGGTTGGTGATCCTTTGATCTTGGGCGATCGTGTAAAATGTATTCCCATTTATCTTGTATCCTTTCCAAATCGTAACAGTCAAAGATGGTCCCCTGGACAACGACTATAGCTCATCACAAACAGTGTTTTCATCTCTGAGACGTGTTTCCAACCAACTGCTGAAAGTCCTGATGTGTTCACATGTAATCCAGTCATCGCACTGCTCCGGGTGTTTGGAGCGCAGACTGTTCTTGTGTTCATCGACATAAGGGGTCACCAAGGTAGTGTTCTGTAGAACTGTGCAGTGTGCTTGAGACCAAGAATATCCGTCCCTGCATATTATTGTCTCCCCTCCAAGCGTGCCCTTTCCAGTCAGTCTCCCCTCATACCGCGATTTAGGGAGACCTATCTTCTTAAGGTCAGAAATGAAGTCAACACAAAACCCAATGACATCCTCTGTTTGATGGCCCATGGAGATGCTTCCTTCTGGCCTAGCACGGTTACGGACATATTTCTTAAGGACTCCCATGAACCTCTCAAAGGGGTACATATTGTGTAGAAATACGGGGCCCAGAATGACAATCTCATCAACTAGATGAACTAGGACGTGCGTCATGATATTGAAGAAGGATGGTGGGAACACCAGCTCGAAACCGACAAGACATTGCACCACATCACTCCTTAGCCTTGGTATGATTTCTGGATCGATCACCTTCTGAGAGATTGCATTGAGGAATGCACATAGCTTCACAATGGCTAATCGGACGTTTTCCGGTAGAAGCCCCCTCAATGCAACCGGAAGCAGTTGCGTCATAATCACGTGGCAGTCATGAGACTTTAGGTTCTGAAACTTTTTCTCTGCCATATTTATTATTCCCTTTATATTTGACGAGAAGCCATTCGGGACCTTCATACTAAGCAGGCATTCAAAGAAGATTTCTTTCTCTTCTTTGGTAAGAGTGTAGCTGGCAGGACCTTCATACTGCTTTGGAGGCATGCCGTCTTTTTCGTGCAAACGTTGCAGGTCCTCCCGTGCCTCACCTGTATCTTTTGTCTTCCCATACACGCCCAAGAAGCCTAGCAGGTTGACGCAAAGGTTCTTCGTCACATGCATCACGTCGATCGAAGAGCGGACCTCTAGGTCTTTCCAGTAGGGTAGGTCCCAAAATATAGATTTCTTCTTCCACATGGGTGCATGTCCCCCAGCGTCACTCGGAACAGCTAGTCCGCCGGGACCCTTTCCAAAGATTATGTGTAAATCATTGACCATAGCAAGTACGTGATCACCGGTACGCATGGCGGGCTTCTTCCGGTGATCTGCCTCGCCTTTGAAATGCTTGCCTTTCTTTCGACATTGATGGTTGGTCGGAAGAAATCAACGATGGCCCAGGTACACATTCTTCCTGCAGCTTCCCAGGTATATACTTTCGGTGTCAGCTAAACAGTGCGTGCATGCGTGGTATCCCTTGTTTGTCTGTCCTGAAAGGTTACTGAGAGCGGGCCAATCATTGATGGTTACAAACAGGAACGCGTGCAGGTTAAATTCCTCATGTTTGTGCTCATCCCACGCATGTACACCGTTTCCATTCCACAGATGTAAAAGTTCTTCAACTAATGGCCTTAGGTACACATCAATGTCGTTGCCGGGTTGCTTAGGGCCTTGGATGAGAACTGGCATCATAATGAACTTCCGCTTCATGCACATCCAAGGAGGAAGGTTATACATACATAGAGTCACAGGCCAGGTGCTGTGATTGCTGCTCTGCTCCCCGAAAGGATTAATGCCATCCGCGCTTAAACCAAACCATACGTCCTTGGGTCACGTGCAAACTCAGCCCAGTACCCTCTCTCTCGATTTTTTCCACTGCGACCCGTCAGCGGGTGCTCTCAACTTCCCGTCTTTCTTACGGTCCTCACTGTGCCATCGCATCAACTTGGCATGCTCTTTGTTTCTGAACAGTCGTTTCAACTGTGGTATTATAGGAGCATACCACATCACCTTTGCAGGAACTCTCTTCCTGCGGGGCTCGCTGTCAACATCACCAGGGTCATCTCGCCTGATCTTATACCGCAATGCACCGCATACCGGGCATGCGTTCAAATCCTCGTACGCACCACGATAGAGGATGCAGTCATTAGGGCATGCATGTATCTTCTGCACCTCCAATCCTAGAGGGCATACGACCTTCTTTGCTGCGTACGTACTGTCGGGCAATTCATTATCCTTTGGAAGCTTCTTCTTCAATATTTTCAGTAGCTTCTCAAGTCCTTTGTCAGGCACAACATTCTCTGCCTTCCACTGTAGCAATTCAAGTACGGTACCCAGCTTTGTGTTGCCATCTTCACAATTGGGGTACAACTTTTTTTGTGATCCTCTAACATGCGATCGAACTTCAGCTTCTCCTTTTGACTTTTGCATTGCGTCCTTGGATCGACAATGACCCGGCGGAGATCATCATCGGGCACATCGTCTGGTTTATCTTGATCTTCAGCAGCTTCCCCCGTTGCAGCATCATCGGGCACATCGTCTGGTTCCTCTTGATCTTCAGCAGCTCCCCCCGTTGCAGCATCACCGTATTCAGGGGGCACATAGTTGTCATCGTCCTCTTCTTCTTCGCCATCTTCCATCATAACCCCTATTTCTCCATGCCTCGTCCAAACATTATAGTGTGGCATGAAACCCTTGTAAAGCAGGTGGGTGTGAAGGATTTTCCGGTCAGAGTAAGACTTTATATTCCCACATTTACTGCATGGACAACACATAAAACCATTCTGCTTGTTTGCCTCAGCCACTTCGAGAAAAATATGCACGCCCTTAATGTACTCGGAGGTGTGTCTGTCACCATACATCCATTGCCGGTTCATCTACGTGCATTACATATAATTATGTGTATCAGAATTAAGAAAATCAGACAAATATCTATCTAAAGTAAGGAAATCAGACAAGTATCATAAAGAAGATAAGAACAAGAGGCTCACCACGGTGGTGCCAGCGACGAGATCGGCGCCAGCGATCAACGGCGGTGAAAACAGGGACGGGGCGTGACGGACCCCTAAATCTAGACAAATCTCGAAAAAAATGGAGCTCCTAGGTCGAGCTTCGAGAGGAGAAAGCTTAACTAGTGTGGCTCGGGCATTTCATCGAACACCTCATGTGCATAGGAGGTGAACTAGAGCACCCAAATGCCCTCTCCTCACCGGATTGAAA
This sequence comes from Triticum dicoccoides, assembly GCF_002162155.2. NCBI lineage: Eukaryota > Viridiplantae > Streptophyta > Magnoliopsida > Poales > Poaceae > Triticum > Triticum dicoccoides. Next base: position 93,851,408 of record NC_041383.1, read on the forward strand.
AAACAGAGCACTGTGGAGTGCTCTGCCACGGCGGTGGGTATATATAGGCAAGTTATTTGTCCCGATTCGTGGCATGAACCGGGACTAAAGCCACCCCTTCTGTCCCGGTTCATGCCACGAACCGGGACCAATGGTTGTGGGCCAGCAGCTAGGACCATTGGTCCCGGTTCGTGGCTCGAACCGGGACAAATGGTTCTACACGAACCGGGACCAATGCCCACGAGGCCCCGGCCGGCCCCCTGGGCTCACGAACCGGGTCTAATACCCCCCATTGGTCCCGGTTCTTGAAGAACCGAGACTAATGGGCTGGCCAGGGCCGAACGGTAGCCTTGTTTTCTACTAGTGTCACCGAAGAAGTTGGGTACTTCACCAGCTTTAGAGGGATGGCCGGGGGCGGCGACAAGCCTAGCTGTGGGAGGAGGTCCAGGGAGGGCGGGGCGGTGAGGCGGCCGCGGGCGGAGGATGTCAGGCGGTTCGGCCTGGGCTTGAAGGTGGCCAGAAGAAGAAGAAGAAGAAGAAGAAGAAGAAGAAGAAGAAGAAGAAGAAGAAGAAGAAGAAGAAGAAGAAGAGTGTGCACCGTCCAGAACCGCATTGTCCTCCTCTCCGAGCCCTTCCTCCTCTCCTAGCCGAGTGGCGACGCCGAAGTCCTGGTTCTCCGCGCCGGCCGGCGGCCACGGTGGCAGTTCGTCATCAGGCGGATCATGAGTCGCCGCCCTCGCTCACCTGGACCATCCTCATCCACAGCGGCGGGCTCCTCCGGCAAGGAGGAGATAGTCATCTCCTCCGATGATGAGGACCAGCTGTAGCAGCGGCATCGGGGCGCCACAGCGCCGGCTACCCGACGGCCGGGATCATCTTGCGCAACCGTGAGCTAAAGTTGTGGGAGACTCCGCCACGCTGCAAATGCCACTCGCCGCTGCTGGAGCCGAATTAAATCCAAATTTTAATATTTTGTTTCTAGCAATCATCATATAAAACTCTTATATTAAAATCATGACTAACCCATCATATTAAAACTCTTAATATTTTGTTTCTAGCAACCATCATATTAAAGTCAAACAATATATGACATTAGCCATATAGAATATCTTAAAATATTTTGAAATATGATAGCTTTCAAGCCAAGAAAATATGAAATGTACTTAACTTGTCACTCAAGTGCAAAGTGCACAATAACTTAATCTCTTTCTTTCTTTCCTATCATGACTAACCCATAGAATTAATTTGATTGTAGAAGACTTTTTTCTTAAGTGCATGATGTATACGGAGGGAAACAGTTGATCCTTTGATTAGCTTTACATACGTGCATGCATTTGACTAATCGCATGTGCATGTACCATTTTATCGCATAGTGTGCTAGTGCAGGATTGTTGTCACACAAGTGCAGGATCGGAGTACTAGTGTTCAATAGCATGCTAACCAGTGCACATGCTAATCCATATGCTGGGGCGATTAGCACATGCATTAGCGCAGCGGCCGGCCATGTGTAGTGAAAAGTAGCTACCGCCAGCTGCGATGGCGGGATGGTACTGACGGCTACCGCCGTCATCTTTGGCGGTAGGCTTCTGCCGTGTATAAACACCGTCTAAACGTTGACCAATTTTTACCGCTGTTGACTATGGCGGTAGGTAATTAACCCTACCGTCATAGACAATGGCGATAGGAAAAGGATCAGATCCTAAAATATTTTTAGATGAAGGTCAGACCTGACTAAACTTTAGCAAAAGGGTCAAAACAGGAAAATCGGCCATGCACGCGTGTATGAGATAGCTACACTGATCCAATCCAATCGCCAGATATGCATCAACCTTTTCTCTCGTGGTTATCTTGTCTCTGCCGTCCATATCGCAATCATCGTATTCTGTAGATATCAAGATCATACTGGCCACAGAAACTACAACAGAAGTGCATTTCTGCAAGTCAAGAAAAAGGTACCTCGACGACTTCCAAAAGCGCAGAAGTCCAACAATGCATTCATCCATGATCCATCGGACCACACATGTCATCTACTCGAAATGGGCAATACATATGGTTGTATGCATATCTATCTATCCATGCCATTTGCCAAAGTCTTCTTGGAACTTGGCTGTTCGAGCGTACAGTCATCTGAGCCCGTACACACACAGATAGATATCTTGTACAGCGATCGATCGACGGAGCACAACACCCCGTACCGGAGACTATGGAGACGTGAATGGGCATTAGCCCAGTGGCAAGAGCACGGCTGTCTGCCTTGGTAGACCCAAGTAAGAATCCCGTGGTTGGAATTTATTTTGCCGATGTAAAACTCGGTGTCTCACACCTTCCTTCTTAATAATAATGCCGCGGGGCTCGGGCCTTTGCTAAAGTTAGGTTTTTCTTTCTCCTTTTCAAATTTCGGATCGGCCAGACGGCGGAGAACGGGTCCAAAAGTTCCCTTCGATTTTGACGGCATGGCGAAACGCGTTAGCCGACTAGACTGGCACATGTCTGCATGCATGTAGGGTTGTTCTCCACCTAATAATTCTTCTTAATTTAGAGCAGACAATTTCCGCTTCTTCGTCCTAACCTTTTTAGCCGATCGGTGGAACTAGCTAGCTAGCTGCTTCTCCAGCGAGTTCAGAGAACAGAAATCGACGAGGCAGCAATGCAGTGCAGGCAACGTGTCGTGCAGGTGGCACTCTGTCTGCGGGAGCAGAACTTCGCTACGTTTACGGCAACAGCGATTGGCACGACACAAGCTAACATGGTGGGTTGGTACTTGAGGCTAGTCGTGCGACGCAGCATGATCGCTCGACCATGACCTGCCAAGTGGCTCCGAATTGGATCGATCGATCGGGACGAGTCCGGCAGCAGCACAGCGATCAGATGTGGCTCAGCCCACCGTCCCACCGTTCACACGTAGCAACGCGCGGAGGCCGGCCGGCGGGGGCGGTCGTGGAGGACCACGGGAAGGAAGGAAGAAGTAGTCGCGTGCCGGAGGCGGAAAGCACAGATCAAACGCCGCGTCACCGGGTAAGCCCGCCTAGCTCGTGCCCATTGAGCTGTCACCTTTTCTCCTTTGGCTCCCGACCCGGTCTTCACCGCTTCATTCACACGTGTACTGCAATGTTTCCGAGATGTTTTTATAACACGGTACAAACGCAGACACGTATACACTTGCTTCTATGAACGCACACACACACACCCTCTTTTTATGAACACTTTCAAAAGACTGAGCCGGTACATCATTTTGAGATTGACGAAGTCACTATAGATGCCTCCATAGCCGACGGGAGAGACTTCGTTGTTTCGTTGGTATTCATGCTATGTTTTATGATTTTTGGTAAAATTTATCTTTTTTTCAAAGTACTACATAATGTTTTTCCTTATTCAAAACATGTCGCCGTGTTTCATTGTGTACCAGAGACAGTCTCACTATTATTTGTTGATACGCAACAAAATGTTATGATACACTTAAAAAATGAAATGAATCATTCTTTTCCAAAAAGGTGGTTGAAATCCCTGACGTATGGGTAATGCACACAATCATTTTTATTGAGTATTAAAGTAGAGTATAGAACAAAAGCAATCATGATTTAACCACTATCAAATATGAAAATAACAGCACGACTAAGTCGACTTCTTACGCAACAACGCCTTCAAGAAAAGAAAAAACAAACGCCAGCATATCATAATCGTCGTGTCCGGCCCAAGACAGTCTGGACAAGGTTCGAGACCAGCCAGTGAATACCAGTACAATAAGAAGACAACACCTTCAGCAAACATTCTCAGGAAAAACAAAACACCTAACAAGGTAACGAAGCAAATTTGTCCTTGCTGAGTCCAACCAATAAATATCAATGCAAGAGCTGTCACCCAGGACAAAAAGTGGTGCTCCAACTAGCATAATGTAGCACTATTACAAAACAACTTCACCATAAACCAGAAAACGTGACATGAATCTCAAAATAATGACAGGCAATAGAACCTATACGCTATATCATGTGTATGGTAAAATATCATTTCTCAAAGGAGTATATTGTGCTTGGGTTTACGTCCCGTTTGAAACGTGTGATATTTGCTTCTTTGGCTGAAATTAAACCTGATTTCTGTAAAATTTCCTACCTGGTCCAGAACAATCATCTACTCTCTCCGTCCCATAATGTAAGTAGTTTCAAAAAACGTCTTACATTATGAGACGGAGGGAATACCAATTAGCAGCTAGCTAGTGGAGTTTTGGGAGTTTACGTCATGCACGCGTGTAGATAGCTAGACTGATCCAATCCGATCTCCGGAGTATGCATTAACTTATTGTTGTCGTGGTTAGCTTCTCTCAGCCGTACATATCACAATCATCGTATTCAGTAGAACTAGCCATGTCAAGATGATACTAGCCACAGAAACTACTACAACAGAAGTGCATTTCTGCAAGTCAAGGAAAAGGTCCCTCGACGACTTCCAAAAGCGCAAAAGTCCAATGCGTTCACCCATCGGACCATACAAGTCGTCTACTCGAAATGGACAATACATATGGTTGTATGCATACCTATCTATCCATGCCATTTGCCAAAGTCTTCTTGGAACTTGCCGATTTGAGCGTGCAAAGTCACTGAGCGCGTGCAACACATATAGGTATCTTGGACAGTGATCGATCTTTTTTCGCAAATACGCCAAGCTTGCGTATCCTTCTATTGATAGAAGGAGTAAAATGAGTACAAAGGGGTACAACACATGACACCGACGCAAGTAGGCGTGAACATGATGCCCGGAGCAGAGAGAAGGGGATGCTCGGCCCGAACGGAAGATACATCACAACTAGACCTACCAAACCCGAACCAAGCGGCAATGCCGGACCTACACAAGAATTCCAACATCTATCAAGACAGAATCGGGGACACCGCGAGCTCGCAAGATAACGCCTTCAAGAAGGAAGACGACGCCGGGACGCCATCGCTATCTGGTCCGGTGGAGTCGGACCTAGGGTTTTCCCTGAGCTCGAAGAGGGGCGCAGCTGAAGGCCTTGACAGCGCCTCCAAGAAGGAAGCGACACCCGCGGGCGCCGCCGCTGCCAGCACCGGCAAGCCGAGCAGGGATCTCTCTCTGGCCTGAAGCTTTGCAATCCCATAGCCGCCTATTCCGGAATTGAAGATGTGGAAGCCAAAGTTGGTCGGAACTACCATGTCTAGAGGGGGTTGGTGGGGCTGCACTTGCCGTCGGTGGGTGGCACCGCCCATGAACCCACGAGCACTGGATCTGGCAAAAGGTGGAGCCTTGAGGCATGCAGGGTAGGGCTGCAGACGAAGCAAAAACCCCACCAGCAGATCTGGGGCGGCGGCGTCCAGCAGCGCCGGTGAGCTAGGACTGGAGGGACACATATCCGAGATGTCGTGGCCTTAGCCGTCGTGACGTAGACAAGCCGATTGAGCTGGAGGAGACACAGCCACACGATCGCCGAGGCCGAAGCTGCACAGCAGAGGACGCTGGCAGTAGGGGACACCGGAGAGACGCGGGCCCGAGGCAACCGGGACCGGAGCAGCACCAACAATGATCCGCCGCGAGGAGCACCGTGCCAGCCACACCACAGAAGCATCGATGCCTCCACATGAGAGATGTCACCGTGACTCGAGGGAAGGGAGGGCCGTCGGAGACGAAGGGGGGCGCCTGCATGGAAGGCAGGCCGCGAACGCATCCACGTCCAGCTGCAGGCCTCACGCCCGGCAACAACACCAGCAGGGCTGGGTCACGCCATCGTGGAGAGGGAGGCTGCAAAGGGGGGGGGGCGCCCATGGAAAGGCCAGGAGCGCCGGATCAGCCGCTGGCCAGTAAGTTTGGGCAACAATTGGTGGAGGGCACCCAAGAGACGCCAGACGGGATCTCGGGGACACGGGGCGCGGGCGAATAGGAGGAGGCGCTCGAGGGGGGCGTCCACGGTGGCCAAGGGCGGGCGGAGGGGGAGGGGCGAGGCTGGCCGGAGCCGCGCGGGCCAGGCCGGCGAGGGACCGGAGCCGGCGTCACCGGGCCAGCAGGCAGCCGCCGGGAGGGGGATATGCGGGTTGGAAGTGGGGGGATTGGGGGCGTGAGGATCATATCCGCCCTGTCGCCACCTTCCTGGGGTCTGGCACGGCTTCGCCGGCCGGCCCTCTGGCGGCGGCGGCGCGGGGTGGGGGCAGGGGAGGGGCCTTGTTGGCTACGGCTAGGGTTCCCCCGTGCCACCCGAGCTGGGCGACGTGGGGGTGGGAGACTTCTCGAGGGGGTCGACGGAACCCAACACCACGTACCGGAGTCTATAGATATGCTAAGATTATTTAGAACTGCACTTTCATAGTTGCTTTGGCTGCCCATTTTTCGTTTGTTCATGTATTTGCACTTGTGGTGATGTACAGGATTATAGATCAGGATGACGTGGTCTCAAATCTGAAGGTCATCCTGATCTTGATACTAGTTTTATTTTCTTATGTATTTTGCATTATTTCTCACAAGTTAGCATTTGTCTGCTTTTGACCAAGCGCGGTAGATAGTGGTGTGTGCCTTCCTTTATATGATGCTCTCAAACATATATTCTTTTCGAAAAGGACTCAAACATATTTGTGAGTAAGATATGATGTTCTCAACACAATTTCTTGTTATGACATGTTGCTTGGCTAGTTGTTTGAGTATTTTCTTCGTATGTTGATGTCATGCCTTTCTCTTAATATAAACTAGGTTGATTAAAATAGACTAATTTGTATACATAGGAAAGAGTGCACCTGAAGTGCCAATGCATTTGTAAGTATGTGAACTCTTTGAAACTTACTTGTTTTTTAGTTATGAAAGTGTTATGATCATCAGTGGAGATGAGGCTTAGGTAAATCAATTGTACATACCAAAAATCAAAACGACTATATCCCCAAGGAACTACCGGAGACACTGCTGGAATTTAGTCTATTTGGGCAGCCCAATAACTATTTCAGAAATTCCTAATAAATCCTAGAGGCACACGCAGCCCATTTGTGCAAAGGCAAAAGGTGGAACTAATGTTTAGTCCCACATTGCTAGTTTAGAGGGAGTTGGACCTCTTTATAAGGGAGGCTCCTTCCCCACTTGTATGAGCATGAGAACAAGAGGGACATCCACGCGCGCTCCTCCTCCGCCGTCCGCCTCGCCTCGTCACGACGCGCCACGCCACGCCACGCCGCGGGTTGCGGGAACGAGCCGATGTCTAAATTTTTGCCACGCACTACGGGTATACGAAAGGTCACTCGGAAGCTGAAACATTTTTCTGTAGTGGACATTCATTCCGAACGGCGCGCCTCTTCGGTTGCTGCCTGTTCGTTTCGTCTCCCTCGGTCCCTTCAGCTCCCGACGCTGCCCTCTCGCCTCCTTCTCTTGCGCCTATAAAAGGGAGGTCGCTCCTCTCAGCAAGACACACCAGAATCTTTCTCTCCTCTCGCCACAAAGTTCCTGAGCACTGCGCTGCTGCTACGTTCTTCCTCACCCCGGCTTGCGGCGTGCACCGCAGGTCGGGACAGTAGGCCTCCGGAACCGCACCTTTTGAGTCCTGTACGGGAGAAGGGTGATAAGGTTTTTGGGGAGCGCTCAGCGCGACTACTGGCTTCTTCATCACGGACGATCCGGTCGCCAATGACTACTTCCCCGACGACGACTTCTTCCCCGACGTCCACGACCTCCTCGACGACATGGCAGGCGAGGACACCGACCCCAAGTCCAGCGCTTCTGCTGCTGCTGTGCCGTACGTGTTCTTCTCCTTTCTATTAGAAGTCCTGTTACAGTTCTTGGCTCTAGTTTCTGTCCTACGTATGTTAGGCTCTATGTCGTATAAACAACTTCATCTAGTAACTGTTCTAGATATGTTTACCTCAAGTTCATATATGCGGATGATGTTTACCTTCTCTTTGTCAAATTGCATGGCTTGTTTTATCACTGCTACACTAGTCATGCTTTATCTAGTATTTCTGTTAATAAAATCACTCGGTATATTGCTCATATTTCCAACAATCCAAAAACCTTATCATAGGCAATTTACCCCAAGTGGTTTTGCTGCTTCCATGAGACCTCCTATGTTTGAGGGTATCCACTATAAGAGGTGGCGCGTGAGAGCAATCTTATGGTTTCAAACCATGAGTTGCTATGACGCCACTCTTGGCAAACCTGAAGGAGAGCAAGATGCCCAACAGGCACAAGCTTTTCAGAAAATGGATACCTTGTTTAAGGCTGCTCTCTTGAGTGTTCTTGGAGAGAACATAGTTGATGCTTATGCGTCAATTGATAATGGAAAAGATATGTGGGACGCACTCGAGGCCAAGTTTGGGGTCTCGGATGCCGGCACTGAGCTGTACATCATGGACCAATTCTATGATTACAGGATGACTGAAGAGCGCTCCGTGGTTGAGCAGGCTCACGAGATACAGTCATTTGCTAGAGAACTTGAGCACTTCAACTGTATCCTACCGGACAAGTTTGTTGCCGGGGGTATCATCACTAAGCTTCCTCCTTCGTGGAGGAACTTTGCTACCTTACTAAAGCATAAGAGACAGGAGTTTTCCGTTCCGGATCTCATTGGCACTCTTGATGTGGAAGAAAAGGCGAGAGCAAAGGACACACGTGCTCGAGGTATTGAGGGAGGATCTAGTGCCAATGTGGTACAGAAGCAGAACTTCCAGCCCCACAAGTTCAAGAACAAGGGCAAGTTTGATGGTAAAGCAAAGTTTGATGGGAAGAACAAGGCTGTGCAACACACGAACTTCAAGAAGAAGAATGGCAAGAAGAAAGGTGCTTGTCATGTGTGTGGAGATCCTGATCATTGGGCTCCTAGTTGCCCTAATCGCTATGACAAGCGTCATCCTGGGAAAGGCGGCAAGACCGCTAATGTTGTCATTGGAGACACTGACATGAAGGATGTTGGGTATGGTATATTTTCCACTATTCTTTCAGTATGTCATTCTCCTGACTGGTTGATTGACACGGGTGCTAATGTGCATGTATGCGGTGATATTTCCATGTTTTCGTCTTATCAGACCGCAGGGACTTCAACCGTGCTGATGGGCAACGGTTCAAGTGCTTCTGTTCGTGGTGTTGGCACGGTCGATCTGAAGTTTACTTCGGGGAAGATCGTGCGGCTGAAGAACGTGCATTATGTCCCCTCCGTCAATAAAAATCTTGTTAGCGGATCTCTTCTGTGTAGAGATGGCTATAAGCTTGTCTTTGAGTCGAATAAATTTGTAATATCCAAGTATGGAACCTTTGTTGGTAAAGGCTATGAGTCAGGAGGTCTGTTTCGTTTATCCTTATCAGACGTTTGCAATAAAGTTGTTAATCATATTTGCAACAATAGTGAATCAAATGTGTGGCATTCACGACTTTGTCATGTTAACTTTGGTTGCATGTCGCGACTAGCGAAGTTGAACTTAATCCCTAGTTTCACCACCGTTAAGGGATCTAAGTGTCAAGTGTGTGTGCAAGCTAAGCAACCTCGTAAGTCTCACATGACTGCGGAGACGAGAAATCTTGCACCACTAGAACTTATACATTCAGATCTATGTGAAATGAATGGTGTTTTGACAAAAGGTGGAAAGAAATATTTCATGACGTTAATTGACGACTCCACTAGATACTGTTGTGTGTATCTTCTGAAATCTAAGGATGAGGCTTTGAACTTTTTCAAGATCTATAAAGCTGAAGTGGAAAACCAACTTGATCGGAAAATCAAGAGGCTTAGGTCCGACCGTGGTGGAGAGTATTTTTCCAATGAATTTGATGCTTTTTGTGCGGAATATGGTATAATCCATGAGAGGACGCCTCCCTACTCACCTCAGTCAAATGGGGTGGCCGAAAGAAAGAACCGTACTCTAACTGATTTGGTTAACACCATGTTAGACACATCGGGTCTCTCCAAGGCATGGTGGGGGGAGGCGATATTGACAGCATGTCATGTCCTAAATCGAGTTCCCACAAAGAACAAAGAGATAACTCCATTCGAGGAATGGGAGAAGAAAAGTTTAAAACTCTCTTATCTGCGAACATGGGGTTGTTTGGCGAAAGTCAATGTTCCAATTCCAAAGAAGCGGAAACTCGGACCAAAGACTGTGGATTGTGTTTTCTTGGGATATGATTTTCATAGCATTGGCTATAGATTCTTGGTTGTAAAATCTGAGGTACTTGACATGCATGTCGGTACGATCATGGAGTCAAATGATGCGACTTTCTTTGAAGATATCTTTCCCATGAAGGATATGGCTACCTCATCTAATCAGGAGATGCCTAGTTCATCGAATCAGGAACCAGCTACAATTACCGAACCTGCCATTTCGATGGAACACTTTGAAAGTCCTGTGGAGGAGAACAATGAAGTTCCTACTAGGAGCAAGAGACAGAGGACTGCAAAGTCTTTTGGTGATGATTTTCTTGTGTATCTCATAGATGACACTCCCAGTTCTATTTCAGAGGCCTATGCATCTGAAGATGCTGACTACTGGAAGGAAGCAGTTCGTAGCGAGATGGATTCCATCTTGGCGAATGAAACTTGGGAGATAACTGATCGTCCTTATGGGTGCAAACCTATAGGATGCAAATGGGTATTCAAGAAGAAGCTTAGACCTGATGGTACTATTGAAAAGTACAAGGCTCGGCTCGTGGCTAAGGGTTATACCCAAAAGGAAGGTGAAGATTTCTTTGATACTTACTCACCTGTGGCTCGACTGACCACTATTCGAGTTCTACTTTCACTAGCTGCCTCACATGGTCTTCTCGTTCATCAAATGGATGTTAAGACTGCTTTCCTAAATGGAGAGTTGGATGAGGAAATTTATATGGAACAACCAGATGGGTTTGTAATAGATGGTCAGGAAGGGAAAGTGTGCAAGTTGCTGAAGTCCTTGTATGGACTCAAGCAAGCACCCAAATAGTGGCATGAGAAGTTCGAAAGAACTTTAACAGCTGCAGGCTTTGTTGTTAACGAAGCTGACAAATGTGTGTACTATCGCCATGGTGGGGGCGAGGGAGTTATGCTTTGCTTGTATGTTGATGACATACTGATTTTCGGAACAAATCTGAATGTTATTAAGGAGGTCAAGGATTTTCTATCTCGCTATTTTGAGATGAAGGATTTAGGAGTGGCTGATGTCATTCTGAACATCAAGTTGTTGAGAGATGATGATGGTGGGATTACATTGCTTCAATCTCACTATGTGGATAATATCTTGAGTCGCTTCGGCTATAGTGACTGCAAGCCCTCTCCAACACCATATGATGCTAGCGTGCTGCTTCGAAAGAATCGAAGAATTGCTAGAGATCAATTGAAGTATTCTCAGATTATTGGCTCGCTTATGTACTTAGCCAGTGCTACAAGACCTGACATCTCTTTTGCTGTTAGCAAGCTGAGCCGGTTTGTCTCAAAACCGGGAGATGTGCATTGGAAAGCTCTAGAGAGAGTTTTGCGTTATTTGAAAGGCACTGTAAATTATGGAATTCACTACACTGGGCACCCAAAGGTGCTTGAAGGGTATAGTGACTCAAACTGGATCTCAGATGCTGATGAGATAAAGGCCACGAGCGGATATGTGTTCACTCATGGAGGTGGCGCTGTTTCTTGGAAGTCTTGCAAGCAGACCATCTTAACAAGGTCAACTATGGAAGCAGAACTCACAGCACTAGATACAGCTACCGTCGAAGCAGATTGGCTTCGCCGGCTCTTGAATGACTTGCCGGTTGTTGAGAAACCTGTACCGGGTATCCTTATGAACTGTGACAATCAAACTGTGATCACGAAAGTGAACAGCTCTAAGGATAACATGAAGTCATCAAGACACGTTCAGAGAAGGTTAAAGTCTGTCAGGAAAATGAAAAACTCCGGAGTTATTGCATTGAATTATATCCAAACGTCTAAAAATCTGGCAGATCCTTTCACTAAGGGTCTATCACGTAATGTGATAGATAATGCATCGAGGGAGATGGGTATGAGACCCACAATATGAGTTGTTCACAATGGTAACCTATTCTTTGTGATCGGAGATCCCGTGAATTAGATGTGGAAGACAAGCTGTTGGTCAACTGAGAGGAGAGTATCCTTACTGTTAAAATACCACTCCATGAAGATGCAATACTCTCCTAATCTGCATGGCAGGTTGATGTATATCTTAATGTGTTCTAAGTGGCTCTTTGAAGCAGAGATGTTATCCTGTAGAACATCTTTTGAAGAACACACCTATATGAGTCTGATTGTTAAACGTCGCAATCTATGAGAGTAGGGTTCTCTCTAGTAAACTCATGAAAGGTCACGGAGTATGACGCATAAGCTCCACCCGCGGGGAAGACCCACGGTAGCCACATATCGGTCAAGGCTTTATGTGAAGCTAGATTCGCAGAAAACTTGCAGTTCAAGGCCCAGTCCACTGTTCAAGTTGCTTACTAGTGTAGCATAGAGTTCTAGGTGGAAGTTCGACTTAACAGTCTCCACTGCAGTACCGGTATATAAAACAGTGTTTTGGAACCAAAGGCAAATTTCTGTGTGCCTCTGGGATCTGGTGGGGGATTGCTGGAATTTAGTCTATTTGGGCAGCCCAATAACTATTTCAGAAATTCCTAATAAATCCTAGAGGCCCACGCAGCCCATTTGTGCAAAGGCAAGAGGTGGAACTAATGTTTAGTCCCACATTGCTAGTTTAGAGGGAGTTGGACCCCTTTATAAGGGAGGCTCCTTCCCCACTTGTATGAGCATGAGAACAAGAGGGACATCCACGCGCGCTCCTCCTCCGCCGCCCGCCTCGCCACGCCATGCCTCGCCACGACGCGACGCGACGCGACGCGACGCGGGTTGCGGGAATGAGCCGAGTCGATGTCTAAATTTTTGCCACGCACTACGGGTATACGAAAGGTCACTCGGAAGCTGAAACATTTTTCTGTAGTGGACATTCATTCCGAACGGCGCGCCTCTTCGGTTGCTGCCTGTTCGTTTCGTCTCCCTCGGTCCCTTCAGCTCCCGACGCCGCCCTCTCGCCTCCTTCTCTTGCGCCTATAAAAGGGAGGTCGCTCCTCTCAGCAAGACACACCAGAATCTTTCTCTCCTCTCGCCACAAAGTTCCTGAGCACTGCGCTGCTGCTACGTTCTTCCTCATCCCGGCTTGCGGCGTGCACCGCAGGTCGGGACAGTAGGCCTCCGGAACCGCACCTTTTGAGTCCTGTACGGGAGAAGGGTGATAAGGTTTTTGGGGAGCGCTCAGCGCGACTACTGGCTTCTTCATCACGGATGATCCGGTCGCCAACGACTACTTCCCCGACGATGACTTCTTCCCCGACGTCCACGACCTCCTCGACGACATGGCAGGCGAGGACACCGACCCCAAGTCCAGCGCTTCTGCTGCTGCTGTGCCGTACGTGTTCTTCTCCTTTCTGTTAGAAGTCCTGTTACAGTTCTTGGCTCTAGTTTCTGTCCTACGTATGTTAGGCTCTATGTCGTATAAACAACTTCATCTAGTGACTGTTCTAGATATGTTTACCTCAAGTTCATATATGCGGATGATGTTTACCTTCTCTTTGTCAAATTGCATGGCTTGTTTTATCACTGCTACACTAGTCATGCTTTATCTTGTATTTCTGTTAATAAAATCACTCGGTATATTGCTCATATTTCCAACAGACACAACTCCACACGCCCTTCGCAGACGATAAACACACCAATGGAATGGGGATAGGATGGGGATCACATTATTCCTATAGAGGGACGGTGCTCCGCCCCGCCTCTCTAACCAAGACTCTAAGACAAGCCAAGACCCATCGCCGCCCACTTCTCCGATAACCAGACCAAGATGGGTTGTCGCCGAAGGTAACCAACACACTGTAGTTGAGCCGCCAACCCAGACCAGCCGCCAACGCACACGCACCGCGTTGTTGGTAAACATGGTAGAAAACAAAACAAAAATTGTCCTATGGATCAAGGTTTTGGATCACTATGTAGATGCAGGGTTAGATCGGATCATTGCCAACTTAGATTTGTAGCGAAAGAAAAATTGGAGTAGATCATTAATGAAGTCCCTTGAATCGTTCACGGATGATTGCCCATGTAAGGGCTTCATGATTTGGCGGCGCTTCGCCATCCAGAGCTTCGCGTCATCTGAGAACTAGAGGAGGGAGAAGAGGACCTCACAAGGCTTCTCTATTATGAGGACTAGAGAAAACAAAAACTACGTCAAGTCTAGATCAAGAACTAGAACAAGAGAGAACGAGGGGTGCACCTGGATTCAAGGGACTTGTGTGCTCCAAAGGGGGGCGCTCCTCACACACACACACACAAAAACACACACACACACACACACAAACACACACACACACACACACACACACACACACACACACATATATATATATATACAACTATATATATGAAAAAATTATCAACAATATATGGGAATTTATATATATATATATAGTTACTATGTGATTAGATTTTGATTAGGTTAATTTGAGATTAGGTGGAAGTGGTAGACAGGTATTCTTTTTATCTTGAATAGTATTTACTATTCACTAGGTAGGGCACTATTCACAATAGTGCTCCACTATTGAATACACTATTTGAAATAGTATTCCACTATTCACAACAATATTTAATTCAATATGATTACCTTCACGTTCTAACTTGATTATATATTTAATGCAGGATCTATTTAGAGGCTGGCGAGGCCAACAATTCGTCCGGCGATGTGCGCAAAGGTGTAAAATCCTACTCAGTACTCACCATATTTTTTATTATGTTGCATCAGATGTAGCTAGTTACGTTCACTTAGCAGTTTTAATTGCAAATTTATGGGGTAAATTCCTATCGTCTTCCCAGGCAGTTCCACCCGAAGGGAACACTTCTCTACGGCCACAAGGTTCTCATTCAAACGCCACTCTGGCTACACAGAGAACTACACACGCAGAGGTTTCTCCTATAGGATCCCTAGCATAAGAACTCGTCCCATAAATTCATAAATAAAAGCACTAAGTGAAACCAAGAAACTACATTATTTCAACAACATAATTTACATATGGTTTTCTCTTTCGGGAGGCCCCGAAGGGATTACACACACCTAGAAAATTACTTCAAACTCTTGGCGAACTAAGCGCCTTCTTGGCTATTCTACTAGTAGTTGTGGTGGCTAGACTATGAAGGAAGTGGTGCTCTGGTGCAGAGTCTCGATGCTTTGAGTGCTCCGTGCTCTCCCGTCTCTTGTGTTCTCTTCTTGAGCCCAGCGTCTCCTTTTATAGCCGCGAGGGGTGGCTGCAAGGTGGCCTTCGGGAGCCTTCCTTCACTTATTTTACCCACGGTAGCATGCACACGTGTCCTACTAGGGTATACGCGTGTCCTTCTAATAATATAGAAAAGTGCGAGAGAGTGCCGACAAGTTTCAATCTTCAGGAATCTTTGCTTTCTTCACGTGGCATTGTCTCTCGGTGAATAATTGGCTAGTCTTTGTGTACCAGTCTTCGCTCTTCGGCTATACAGATCTTTATGCGATTAGCCTTGAGAGCTTCTTCAGCCTTCAAGAATCCTCGTGTCAGTGTATGCGTACATACATGCCAAGGCTGCTTACATTTTCAATATTGCTTAATATTATTATTTATTTATTTATTCAGAGAAGGTTAAAGTCTGTCAGGAAAATGAAAAACTCCGGAGTTATTGCATTGAATTATATCCAAACGTCTAAAAATCTGGCAGATCTTTTCACTAAGGGTCTATCACGTAATGTGATAGATAATGCATCGAGGGAGATGGGTATGAGACCCACAATATGAGTTGTTCACAGTGGTAACCTATTCTTTGTGATCGGAGATCCCGTGAATTAGATGTGGAAGACAAGCTGTTGGTCAACTGAGAGGAGAGTATCCTTACTGTTAAAATACCACTCCATGAAGATGCAATACTCTCCTAATCTGCATGGCAGGTTGATGTATATCTTAATGTGTTCTAAGTGGCTCTTTGAAGCAGAGATGTTATCCTGTAGAACATCTTTTGAAGAACACACCTATATGAGTCTGATTGTTAAACGTCGCAATCTATGAGAGTAGGGTTCTCTCTAGTAAACTCATGAAAGGTCACGGAGTATGACGCATAAGCTCCACCCGCGGGGAAGACCCACGGTAGCCACATATCGGTCAAGGCTTTATGTGAAGCTAGATTCGCAGAAAACTTGCAGTTCAAGGCCCAGTCCACTGTTCAAGTTGCTTACTAGTGTAGCATAGAGTTCTAGGTGGAAGTTCGACTTAACAGTCTCCACTGCAGTACCGGTATAGAAAACAGTGTTTTGGAACCAAAGGCAAATTTCTGTGTGCCTCTGGGATCTGGTGGGGGATTGCTGGAATTTAGTCTATTTGGGCAGCCCAATAACTATTTCAGAAATTCCTAATAAATCCTAGAGGCCCACGCAGCCCATTTGTGCAAAGGCAAGAGGTGGAACTAATGTTTAGTCCCACATTGCTAGTTTAGAGGGAGTTGGACCCCTTTATAAGGGAGGCTCCTTCCCCACTTGTATGAGCATGAGAACAAGAGGGACATCCACGCGCGCTCCTCCTCCGCCGCCCGCCTCGCCACGCCATGCCTCGCCACGACGCGACGCGACGCGACGCGACGCGGGTTGCGGGAATGAGCCGAGCCGATGTCTAAATTTTTGCCACGCACTACGGGTATACGAAAGGTCACTCGGAAGCTGAAACATTTTTCTGTAGTGGACATTCATTCCGAACGGCGCGCCTCTTCGGTTGCTGCCTGTTCGTTTCGTCTCCCTCGGTCCCTTCAGCTCCCGACGCCACCCTCTCGCCTCCTTCTCTTGCGCCTATAAAAGGGAGGTCGCTCCTCTCAGCAAGACACACCAGAATCTTTCTCTCCTCTCGCCACAAAGTTCCTGAGCACTGCGCTGCTGCTACGTTCTTCCTCATCCCGGCTTGCGGCGTGCACCGCAGGTCGGGACAGTAGGCCTCCGGAACCGCACCTTTTGAGTCCTGTACGGGAGAAGGGTGATAAGGTTTTTGGGGAGCGCTCAGCGCGACTACTGGCTTCTTCATCACGGATGATCCGGTCGCCAACGACTACTTCCCCGACGATGACTTCTTCCCCGACGTCCACGACCTCCTCGACGACATGGCAGGCGAGGACACCGACCCCAAGTCCAGCGCTTCTGCTGCTGCTGTGCCGTACGTGTTCTTCTCCTTTCTGTTAGAAGTCCTGTTACAGTTCTTGGCTCTAGTTTCTGTCCTACGTATGTTAGGCTCTATGTCGTATAAACAACTTCATCTAGTGACTGTTCTAGATATGTTTACCTCAAGTTCATATATGCGGATGATGTTTACCTTCTCTTTGTCAAATTGCATGGCTTGTTTTATCACTGCTACACTAGTCATGCTTTATCTTGTATTTCTGTTAATAAAATCACTCGGTATATTGCTCATATTTCCAACAGACACAACTCCACACGCCCTTCGCAGACGATAAACACACCAATGGAATGGGGATAGGATGGGGATGACATTATTCCTATAGAGGGACGGTGCTCCGCCCCGCCTCTCTAACCAAGACTCTAAGACAAGCCAAGACCCATCGCCGCCCACTTCTCCGATAACCAGACCAAGACGGGTTGTCGCCGAAGGTAACCAACACACTGTAGTTGAGCCGCCAACCCAGACCAGCCGCCAACGCACACGCACCGCGTTGTTGGTAAACATGGTAGAAAACAAAACAAAAATTGTCCTATGGATCAAGGTTTTGGATCACTATGTAGATGCAGGGTTAGATCGGATCATTGCCAACTTAGATTTGTAGCGAAAGAAAAATTGGAGTAGATCATTAATGAAGTCCCTTGAATCGTTCACGGATGATTGCCCATGTAAGGGCTTCATGATTTGGCGGCGCTTCGCCATCCAGAGCTTCGCGTCATCTGAGAACTAGAGGAGGGAGAAGAGGACCTCACAAGGCTTCTCTATTATGAGGACTAGAGAAAACTAAAACTACGTCAAGTCTAGATCAAGAACTAGAACAAGAGAGAACGAGGGGTGCACCTGGATTCAAGGGACTTGTGTGCTCCAAAGGGGGGCGCTCCTCACACACACACACACAAAAACACACACACACACACACACACAAACACACACACACACACACACACACACACACACACACATATATATATATATATATACAACTATATATATGAAAAAATTATCAACAATATATGGGAATTTATATATATATAGTTACTATGTGATTAGATTTTGATTAGGTTAATTTGAGATTAGGTGGAAGTGGTAGACAGGTATTCTTTTTATCTTGAATAGTATTTACTATTCACTAGGTAGGGCACTATTCACAATAGTGCTCCACTATTGAATACACTATTTGAAATAGTATTCCACTATTCACAATAATATTTAATTCAATATGATTACCTTCACGTTCTAACTTGATTATATATTTAATGCAGGATCTATTTAGAGGCTGGCGAGGCCAACAATTCGTCCGGCGATGTGCGCAAAGGTGTAAAATCCTACTCAGTACTCACCATATTTTTTATTATGTTGCATCAGATGTAGCTAGTTACGTTCACTTAGCAGTTTTAATTGCAAATTTATGGGGTAAATTCCTATCGTCTTCCCAGGCAGTTCCACCCGAAGGGAACACTTCTCTACGGCCACAAGGTTCTCATTCAAACGCCACTCTGGCTACACAGAGAACTACACACGCAGAGGTTTCTCCTATAGGATCCCTAGCATAAGAACTCGTCCCATAAATTCATAAATAAAAGCACTAAGTGAAACCAAGAAACTACATCATTTCAACAACATAATTTACATATGGTTTTCTCTTTCGGGAGGCCCCGAAGGGATTACACACACCTAGAAAATTACTTCAAACTCTTGGCGAACTAAGCGCCTTCTTGGCTATTCTACTAGTAGTTGTGGTGGCTAGACTATGAAGGAAGTGGTGCTCTGGTGCAGAGTCTCGATGCTTTGAGTGCTCCGTGCTCTCCCGTCTCTTGTGTTCTCTTCTTGAGCCCAGCGTCTCCTTTTATAGCCGCGAGGGGTGGCTGCAAGGTGGCCTTCGGGAGCCTTCCTTCACTTATTTTACCCACGGTAGCATGCACACGTGTCCTACTAGGGTATACGCGTGTCCTTCTAATAATATAGAAAAGTGCGAGAGAGTGCCGACAAGTTTCAATCTTCAGGAATCTTTGCTTTCTTCACGTGGCATTGTCTCTCGGTGAATAATTGGCTAGTCTTTGTGTACCAGTCTTCGCTCTTCGGCCATACAGATCTTTATGCGATTAGCCTTGAGAGCTTCTTCAGCCTTCAAGAATCCTCGTGTCAGTGTATGCGTACATACATGCCAAGGCTGCTTACATTTTCAATATTGCTTAATATTATTATTTATTTATTTTACAAATATATATATATATATATCATTTTATTTATTTATTATTATTATTACTAATATTTTTTTTACAGGGGGTCTTCCCTGCCCATATGATTGATAATACCTTATCAATATTTAAAGGACCTTATGGGAATTTCTATCAATATTCGGGTCGGGTATATGTCCTCTGCGCCCGAATAATTGATAGCAATATCAATATATGCAGTTTGGGCTTTATTCAGGTCGCTTCCGATGCCCTGCTATGTCCATATGATCATCATCATTTAACAGATTGAAATCATATTTTTCATCACATTCTTTCTTTATTTCTTCAAATTTTTCATCCATTTCTTGCCTTAATTCTTTTAATATTTCCTCCTTTAATTCTTTCTTTATTATCTTTGAAAATTCTTCAAACCTTTTATCCATTTCTTGATCTATGTATTCACTGTCTAAAGGGTCAAGCCCCTTTAGAAGGCATTCTTGATATGTCTTATATTTTGGGGATTCTTCTTTCTTTATATTGTTTGAGCTTGATGCCTCCCCCTTTGTGGGAGTTGGTGAAGCAGGTATGCCTCTTTTCATTTGGATATAGTTTTTAGCCTTTGGATCAATATAATAATCTGGTCCTAATACCTTCCTTGCCCAAAGTAAGGCCTCATCTATACTGTAATATCTTTTGAATGTTAAATCTTGTCCATTTCTTTTTGCATCTAATTTTTCAATCATAATATTCTCCCATTCCAAATATATGCCAGGTTTGTTTCCATCAAATATAAGATATAGAGTTTCTCCTTTTGGTATTTCAACCTTTGCTGGCTTTGGCACATTTTTGTTTAATTCATTAAAATATTCAGCCAAACTGTTGAGAATTGATAAAAAATATCCTTGTTCCTCTCTTTTGCGAGTATATTGGAACCAAAAGTTATCCAATATGCATCTTTGAGCTTCATCGAGCTTAATATGGGATTTTGGCTTAAAATTGAATGTATTTGGCTGAAACATTTTCAGCCTATTTTCTTCTCCAAAGAAGAGATATTCATCCTTGTTGGCGAATAATCCTTTCCTCATTCCTGCAAATTTGATGAACGAGAAAATATGTCAGGTAAGGTATTATCCTTCCCCTTAATATGCTCAAAAATAACTTTATAACCATTCCCAGCTATGGTGTCTTCAAATAAGACCCATCTTCTGGTTGAGCTTTTCTTACTATTAATTTTATTGTAATATCGGCATATGGCTTCACAGTCTGTTC
The DNA here is from genome assembly GCF_002162155.2 of Triticum dicoccoides. NCBI lineage: Eukaryota > Viridiplantae > Streptophyta > Magnoliopsida > Poales > Poaceae > Triticum > Triticum dicoccoides. Next base: position 93,871,996 of record NC_041383.1, read on the forward strand.
GTACTGTAAATTCTTTAAATCCTAGATATAACCTAAATGCATTTATTGCATTTACAACTGCAAGAATTTCTCTATCAATATTATTTACCGTCTTTAATTTGTAACTTCTTGAAGCATATCTGCATATTTTTTCGTCTGCCTTTGGAGAGTATTTATTGGGCTTTTGTTTTAGTATCGCACCCCATCCTACCTTAGATGCATCTGTCTCAATTATAAAATAATTGTCTTCTAGAGGCAATTCTAGGGGTTTTAAATTCCTGACCTTTTCCTTGATGGCCTTTACTAATTTTATATCTTCAGAATTGAAGTATCTTTGACCATTTTTTCTTAATTTAGCATATAAAGGTCCTGCTAGCTTTGCTAAGTTATCTATATAGTTTCGCGCATAGTTTACAATTCCTAAGAACTGTTGTAAAACCTTTTTATCACTCATATTATCAGGAAACTCTAATATTTTCTTTGCAATATGTTCTTGTAGATATATTTTTCCTTCTCCTATTTCATGACCAAGGAAATTTATTTTCTCTTTGCAAATCTCCATCTTCTTTTTAGATAGTATGAGCCCATTTTGTTCTACCTTTTGAAAGAACACTTCAAGATGGGCTATATGCTCTTTGTATGATTTTGAGAATACTAACAAATCATCTACGTATACTAATATAAATGCTTGATTCTCATTAAATATATTTTGCATCTTTCTTTGAAATAGTGCAGGTGCATTCTTTAGGCCTAATGACATTACTAGCCATTCATAATGGCCTTGTGGACAAGTAAATGCTGTCCATGGAATAGATTCTTCAGCCATTTTTACTTGCCAAAATCCTGCCTTTAAATCGAATTTGGAGAAATATTTACTTCCTTGTATTCTGTTAACCCATTCCTGCTTATTAGGTATGTTGTATGCATCGTCAACTGTATTATCATTAAGCCTTTTAAAGTTAATTACCATTCTAGATTTACCTCTAACTTCTTCAGCATGATTTCTAACTATAAAAGCAGCAGATCGATGAGGGCTTCTGCTTTCTCTTATAGCTTTTAACTTTAATAACTCTTCGATATGCATTTTGAACTCTTCGATATCTTTAGGAGTTGCTTCTATTGGTCCTGACTTAATTATATAATCTGGATTTATGATATTTATTTTGCAAACTATAGAGTTCTTATCCCAATGTTTCATTGGTATTTCTCCAATAATTTGTATACTTTCTAGTCTTTGCACAATCTTATCTATATCCTTTTTGGATTTTATATCTCTATACCAATTTGGAGAGAATGATTGCAACCCAATGCATTCAGTACATGTATTTTCTATATGATATTCTTCTATGGTCTCACTAAGTTCTTCGTCTTTACAGAATTCAAGGGGATCTGGACTTGTGCTATATTCATCATCTAAATTAGATATTTCTACATTTTGCAAGGACTTTCTTTGTTTTCGCACTTCAGATATGTATGGAACATTATCTTGATAAGGAATAAATGTTACCCCCTCTTCATGTATGATTGTGGTTTGTAAAGATTGTTGTAAAAATCTTAACCCTATTATCATGTCATCATTTATTACTGACAAATCTCTTATTGTAATTTCATCTATTATATATTTTGTGCCATTTATGTAAGCTTCAATATTATATGCTAGCTGGTTATGGATCTTCTTTATTCCTGACATATCGGTAGATACTTCAGCTTTATTATCATCTATAGTTTCAACTATTTCGGGACATCTCATAAAATATTTATCATGGATGATATTTTTAGTGCAACCAGTATCTAATAGTGCCAGTACTTTATATGAAATATTTGGCTTCAGAACAATCTTAACTGGGATCCTTATTCCTAACACTTCTTTGAATGGTAGTCGAACAATATATTTGTTTCCAAAACTAGTAATTGCATCTTTCAATTGTATTAATTTGTCTCCTTTTTTATCCCTTACTGTTACCATTTGCTCTTTCATTTCTGTGTTTTTTGGAACATTATTATTTTCCTCTTTACTATTTTCTAACTCATCTTTAAGTTTTTCTAGCTCTGCTTCTACCTTATTTATTCTATTTTCTAAATTTCTAACCCTACTGGATAATATTCGCTCTTCTGGTTCCAATTCTATCTCTTGTCTCCACTTTTGATTATTGGCTCGTAGACATGAGGCACATGCTTGTTTTAAACACAAGCTACATGTAAACCTATTATCTTGGCTTGGATAATATATACAGAAAGCACATTTTATGTTATAATCACCTTTTCCTCTAATCCAATCATGTTCACAATCTACTTGGTTCATCATTTCAATTTTTAAACTGGCTAAATCATCTATTAGGACTATTTCATCTTCACTTGATTCATATTCTGGAGCCTCATTTTCTACTTCATCTGTTTCTATAATTGAATATATTGACTCATCGTCTTTTATTTCATCATCACATACTAATATATTTTCATTAACACTATCTATAATTAACACCCTCTCTTGTTCTTCATATTTGCTAGAGTATCTTTTCTGGTCTTTATTAGGGCAAGTTCTACTTAGATGATCTGGTGAGTTACATATGAAACACCTGCATGTTTTATCATAGGTTTTCTTAGGATTATATCTTCTTACATTTCTTTTATGCAAGAATGGGGCTCTATTGTCTGATCTTCTTAAGAAATATCTTTTCTTTGTTCTAAAATTTCTATTATCTCTCCTTTGTGGTTTATAATATTTGTTTTTCCTATGCCTTTCTTCTCCATATGTAAGTGGTATTTGGACTATGTTATTGCAAAAATTATAATCTGATTTCTTCATAGATCTTTGGGCTTGAATACTAGTACACACCTTTCTTAATTGTTTGAAACAAATGTTACAGCTTGAGATATGTTTACCACGTTTCCCGCCGTTTCCTTTTTATATTCTTCAAATATTATTGACCCTAGGGGATCAGGCAACTTATTAAAATATCTTTCTACTACGCCTACATTAAAACCTTGTTTAGCAGTAGTAGCATTATACAAATAATGCTGGGAAAACTCTTTAATACCTTTCCAGCTAGTTAATGTTAATTTTTCTATTTCTCTTAACCTTTCATTTTGCAATGAGGTATGTCCTAATTCAGGATCTTCTGCTATGATCATATTTGAGATAACATTCGCAAAGTTATTAGGGTTACTTCTTGCCCTTTTTAATTCTTCATATTGACTAGGGTATGATTCTACCCATTGTTCCCAAAGAACTTTTACAGATTCTCCTAAAAATGTTTCAAGATACGTTAACATATCTTCTACCTTAGTGCCTATGCTATACTGATTTTGTATATATTTTTGTACTATTAAACCTTTCCATATGCTGATTATATTCGGCCAATCTATTGGGTCATGAGCTGCTAGGTTTAATATAGCACCATCATTTTTATAATTTTGGAATTGCACCGGTTTTTCAAAATCTCTTCTTTTAGTACCCATGTATCTATATTGTCCTGGGATATATGTAGGCTGGTAATCATCTTTTTCTGGAGGCCATTGTCCAGCTGTCCTGGTAGGTCTCTCTCTTTCTCCTTCTCTTTTCACAGATGATTCACCATATCCCCTTCTTCTTTTACCACTACTTTCTACTTCCATGGCTTCCATTGCATTGTCTAAATTATGTAGTCCCACATCATCTAGTGAGTTATAGAAATCACTATTTTGTTCTGAATCATCATATCTTTCATCTTCTAACCACATTTCTTTTATTAATTCCTCCTCTTCCTCATAACTTTCTAATAATAACTTATTATTGATATCCCATTGCTCTTCTTCACTAACAATTTCTTCTTTTTGAATAATATTCTTATCTTTATTATTATTATTAACGACAGAATTTTTATTAATGATCGCATTTGCTTTTCTTTCTGCGGATGCTAAAATTTTATCTTCCATGCTTGAACTACTAGTGACAGACATTTTATCGCTTTTTAGTTTCTTTAACCTTGCAATTTCTCGAATGATAAATAGCTCTTTTTCTCTAATTTTCGGCCAATCCTTTGTCATAGAATGACTATATTCCCATTCAATATGCTTTAGCTTCTTTTCCCAATGAATTATTTCATCATCTAAATTAGCCTTTTCCATACATTCAGATATACCTTTATTCTTATCATCATTAATTTCCGATTCTGACATAAATGATTCAGAGTCTTCTATTGATGCAGCTTTATAGTTCATAAATCGAATACTGCTACTTCCTTCACAATTTTGATAGCTTATGTAGTTTTCAGGTTGCTTTAATTCTTTTTTCTCTATTAATTCTCCTATCTTCCATTCTTCTCCTGCTCTTTCTTCAGAGCCAATTTTAAGAGGATTCATAAATTTAATACCTTTTGATTGCATACTATCAATTACGTCATTCACATTCACTCTATATCTGGAGCTACTTCTATTAGTGAGCCTTCCTATAAATTCTATACTTACTAGCAAATTTGTTCCTTTAAAATCTTCATAACCTTTAGTTTGGAAGCCAAAACTCATTTTTTCAATAAATTCTTTTACGGGCATCATTAGGTCTGGAGCTATATAGGTTATTAATCTATTTTCATTCATGTCTCCTTCCAAAAATCCTAATGCTGCTTTATCTACAGATTCCCATCTTCTGTCTAATAAAGTTATCAAAACCTTCGCACCTAATTTTTTCCTTGTCATACCTTTGACTCCTATGATATACATGCCTTGATGAATATATTTGTAACCACAATATTTTAATTCATTTTCAATATTTTTGCTTACAATTCTTAAATCTACTGGATGTGTTAACACGCTTAATTCTACTTCTCGAGATATTCTGTATAGACCACTCTTACTTTCAAACATACCCATGTGATATACTTTTTGTGGCTTTATTTTTCTTAGGGTATCTTTCTGATATCTTTCTAGATCTCTTTGTATATCTATAACTTCTTCAATACTATCAATATCATCAGCGTTGCATGATAATCTATGCTTCATGGCTAAAGGTCTTGAATCTTGCCTTACTAATTGGAGAGTTTTGTCTCGTCTAAGGAAGCCTTTAGATACGTCCATTTTTCTGAATTAATATTTCTAGTAGAGGCAACTATTCCAGATGATGATAACACAATTTCTTTGTTGCTTTGAACACTTTTTAGCTTATCTAATACTTGAATTATTAGTTGGATGATTGTGTTATTTTGTCTTATTATTACTTTGGAATCTTCTTTTGGAGAGTCGTGATCTGAAAACCCGACAGGAGGTGACAGGTATTTAGCTACCTCGTTTAATGCTTGAGTATATTCGGTCATATAATTATGAGATAATCAAGGTTTTAACCTCTTGCACCAACTTTTTTATTTCAAGTATATCTTGTCTTGAATCAGTGCATGTGAGTGACTCTTTGCCTTTACTTAAGTAACGGCCTATTGATAACACTTCTTCTTTAATATAATCGTTATTCTTGGAAACTGTATTCTGTCTTGCTTTTGCTTCCTCTAGCTTATGTAAAGCTAGATCAATTTTATTATTCAAACCTGAATACTTATCAGCAAGCTTTTGGTATTCTTTGAATAAACTTTCAAATTTTTGGTCTAAATTATCTTGTCTTTTTCCCCAAGATATGTAAAAGTTATATATCAAATCGACAACCGTATTTAACTGGCTATGAGATGAATGCCAGATATGCTCTTCAGAAGGATTTACTCTACACCTTATATTTAGATTTTCCTTAGTATTAATTACTTTACCTGCGCTAACTTCTAAGTTTAAATATTTTAACCTTTCAATGATTAAACGCTGGACCTGATACCAACAATTTGGATTAGGCCTCATAGGGAAATAATTTTTTTTATATATATAGTTACTATGTGATTAGATTTGGATTAGGTTAATTTGGGATTAGGTGGAAGTGGTAGACAGGTATTCTTTTTATCTTGAATAGTATTTACTATTCACTAGGTAGGGCACTATTCACAATAGTGCTCCACTATTGAATACACTATTTGAAATAGTATTCCACTATTCACAACAATATTTAATTCAATATGATTACCTTCACGTTCTAACTTGATTATATATTTAATGCAGGATCTATTTAGAGGCTGGCGAGGCCAACAATTCGTCCGGCGATGTGCGCAAAGGTGTAAAATCCTACTCAGTACTCACCATATTTTTCATTATGTTGCATCAGATGTAGCTAGTTACGTTCACTTAGCAGTTTTAATTGCAAATTTATGGGGTAAATTCCTATCGTCTTCCCAGGCAGTTCCACCCGAAGGGAACACTTCTCTACGGCCACAAGGTTCTCATTCAAACGCCACTCTGGCTACACAGAGAACTACACACGCAGAGGTTTCTCCTATAGGATCCCTAGCATAAGAACTCATCCCATAAATTCATAAATAAAAGCACTAAGTGAAACCAAGAACCTACATCATTTCAACAACATAATTTACATATGGTTTTCCCTTTCGGGAGGCCCCGAAGGGATTACACACAACTAGGAAATTACCTTCAAACTCTTGGCGAACTAAGCGCCTTCTTGGCTATTCTACTAGTAGTGGTGGCGGCTAGACTACGAAGGAAGTGGTGCTCTGGTGGAGAGTCTCAATGCTTTGAGTGCTCCGTGCTCTCCCGTCTCTTGTGTTCTCTTCTTGAGCCCAGCGTCTCCTTTTATAGCCGCGAGGGGTGGCTGCAAGGTGGCCTTCGGGAGCCTTCCTTCACTTATTTTACCCACGGTAGCATGCACACGTGTCCTATTAGGGTATACGCGTGTCCTTCTAATAATATAGAAAAGTGTGAGAGAGTGCCGACAAGTTTCAATCTTCAGGAATCTTTGCTTTCTTCACGTGGCATTGTCTCTCGGTGAATAATTGGCTAGTCTTTGTGTACCAGTCTTCGCTCTTCGGCCATACAGATCTTCATGCGATTAGCCTTGAGAGCTTTTTCAGCCTTCAAGAATCCTCGTGTCAGTGTATGCGTACATACATGCCAAGGCTGCTTACATTTTCAATATTACTTAATATTATTATTTATTTATTTTAGAAATATATATATATATATATATATCATTTTATTTATTTATTATTATTATTACTAATATTATTTTTTTACAGGGTGTCTTCCCTGCCCATATGATTGATAATACCTTATCAATATTTAAAGGACCTTATGTGAATTTCTATCAATATTCGGGTCGAGTATATATATATATATAGGTGTAGGGGAGGGAGCGCCGACTTAGGGAGGGCTCCCCCTTGGCGTGCCGGCCTATGGAGAGGAGTCCCTCTCCAATACTCCAATTCCCCCTCCCCCCCAAAGCTTGTCCTACAAGCTAGGGGGCGTGTCCACCTTATATGGACCATAGGGTCGATTAACTCTCCCCTATGAGGCCTTTAGCAATTTTGTTTAGCCTATAGCCCCTAAGTAAATCCTAGGGGGCTTTCGATAATTACTGAAGCCCTCTCATATTTATATTAGGTCCCCGGAAAGTTTTTTCACCCATTCGGCAATTCCCGCTATTACCTGGTATGGCCCGAAACTCTTTCGGTAACTCTTAAACGCATCCAATAACTCTAAAAGGCTTGTGTTTCTCAAAACTATTTCTTTTATTCCTGGAACTTTTTCCAAAATATTTTCTCATATTCCTAACTCCTATAGAACTTAACATATCGTAATCCCTTAAGTGTGTGACCTTGCAGGTTCGGTGAAATATAGACATGAATGAAAACACTTTTGTTCAACGATCAATAGAAGAGATGTGGACATCCGTATTGACCTCTATACTCACACGAAAGATATTCGAGCAATACTTTGGTAATTTTATGTTATTCCTTTTGCTTTACGATACGTTAAAAAAACTATGTTGGGATATATCAGTATCCCGTGAATCAACACATGCTCACTATATCGGCCTTCCTTGTTATCGATTTTGTTTTCTTTTTTCATTCTTGTGTTCTGGCATCCCCATGATAAATTCACGCTTTGTCTAGCCACATGATTATGAATTCCTCGCACTGAGAGGGCCCTAAGAATATCTCTCCATCGTCGGAGGAGCAAATCCTAGTCTCGAGCTACCTAGTCCCTCGTCATACATTTTCGATGAACCCGTAAGTTGTCGTTATGATCACCCTATTACGGATCTCGTTGGAACAACCCCAAAGTGCAATGTCCGATATGGAGTGAGTTGATACTCTCATGGTTTAAGGAATCCTGCATACATTAACTCATGTGTTATGAACTATAGACTTCAGACGATATAATCTCTAAGAGTGCGTTTGGTTGCCCACATAAGGTGTTGGGGAACGTAGTAATTTCAAAAAATATCCTACGCACACGCAAGATCATGGTGATGCATAGCAACGAGAGGGGAGAGTATGTCCACGTACCCTCGTAGACCGAAAGCGGAAGCACTATAACAACGCGGTTGATGTAGTCGTACGTCTTCACGGCCCGACCGATCAAGCACTGAAACTACGGCACCTCCGAGTTCTAGCACACGTTCAGCTCGATGACGATCCCCGGACTCCGATCCAGCAAAGTGTCGGGGAAGAGTTCCGTCAGCACGACGGCGTGGTGACAATCTTGATGTTCTACTATCGCAGGGCTTCGCCTAAGCACCGCTACAATATTATCAAGGACTATTGTCATGGAATTGTCACGTCAGATGTCCTCGTGAAAGGACTTAGTTGTGGAGCCATCGCAACTAGGAAGCTTGAAGGGGTTAATCGGGACAAAGGACACGAGAGGTTTATACTAGTTCGGCCCCTTACGGTGAAGGTAAGGCCTACGTCTAGTTGGGTTGGTATTGATGTTTCGATGACCGGGGAGTGAGATCCGCTATGCCCGGCTCTCGATGAGTTGTTTCTTGCCCTAAGCCGCTAGCAGGTCGTCTCCTTATATACACGGGTTGACGCCCTGTGGCTTACAGAGTCCCGGCCGGCTTATAAACAGTGTCCGGCTCGGTGACTAGTTAAATCTACCTTATGATACAAGTCATGCCATTATGGCGGTTTACTACAACGGGCCTTAAGTCGCCTGTGGGCTTTAAGCCCTTTATTGAACCGTCATCTTCATGCTTGGTCTTGGGCTTCTTTCTGGTAAGTCTCTTTGCGTAACCCGGCCCCTCCTGGGAGGCTTACACAAATAGTTATATCCCCAACATTAGGCCCCAGATTGATTTGAACCTGTTCATGTCAATCTCAAAATATCTTAAGAAATAAATCTTCAGTCTTCTGACTGTGCAAAAGGTTTCCTTAACCCGCCATGACGTCATCTTTTGGATCCGTGTTAACCTGCCGTGACGTAAGCCGGCTTAAATAAATGACACTGATCTGTAAGCCTTGCTTGCTTCTCATGACTTTAAGAAGTTTGAACTGCTTTTGACACATGTAGCGGCTTAAATACCATTGCATACTTATCCTTATATCATTAGGCCCCTTCTTAAGCCGCCACCTTGAATAATTGAGATATTTTCTCCCGGGTTAAAATTGAACCAGAACTTCTTATTTTGTCGTAGGCCAACTGTTGTCATGGCACCTAAGGCAACCAAGGCCCCTGTGACCTGCAATTGGGTCCCATCCATAGTCACTAAGAGCAAATTGTCTGAATTTGTGAAGTCTGGTCATCTACCAAAAAAGGAGGTCATGTCTTATCGTGCCCCTGACCCGTCCGAAGAAAGGCCTCAACCCAAAGAAGGGGAGGTAATAATTTTTACGGATCATATGAACCGGGGATTTGCTCCTCCCAGCTCAAAAATTCTCCAGAGAGGTTTTGAATTTCTTTGACCTTAGACCTCAAGACATCCGACCCAATTCCATGTCAAATATTTGCAATTTTCAAGTCTTCTGCGAGGTGTACCTAGGAGAAGAGCCAAGTCTGCTATTGTTCAGAGAGCTTTTCTATTTGAACCGGCAGAATGAACGTGCCAACGGGCCTAGTCTTGAGCTTGGCGGCATTTCAATTCAGCGGCGGAGAGATTGCCTTTTTCCTTACGCTGAACTGCCGAGTCATCCAAAAGATTGGAACCAGACGTGGTTCTATTTTTTTTTGAAGAATTAGTGACAGTGGGAGAGGCTCCCACTGACTTTTATTACTCACAACAGAATAGTTACATTTGTGTTACAAAGGGGTATTAGGCCCCCCGGCCATGATTGATACAAAGCTAGCTGCCCAAACTAACAATGAAATCAGAGAGGAAAGGATGAACCTTCTCCGAACAGTTGTGGGTCACCAAACCCAGCAAATGTTTAAATCTAGCTAACCATGCCCCAAACGAGTGTGGGATCCTCCTGAAATGTTGGTTGTTCCTTTCCATCCACAGGCTCCAAGCAGCAAGCAAGAAGATGTCCATGAAAAGCGGCCGACGCCAGTCATCTCTGCCACCATGCAAAATGGCAAGCCTGTTGGTCCCCCCTGGCCACATCAGACCAATCCTACTCCAGCATTGTTGGGCAAAAGGGCACGTGAAGAAGAGATGTTCCACGGTTTCCTCGGGTGGGTTTTGGCAGAGCATGCAAGTATAGTCGCCCCCATCCACATTATAGTGCCGTCGCTTCAGCATATTCCTGGTGTTCAACCGATCTACCATAAGCAGCCACCCAAACATCTTGAACTTGATCGGGCATTTGGCTTTCCATAGCCATCCAAAGGCCTCATCAGCCATTACCTGCCTGAAGCAGTGGATATAGTATTTCTTAGACGAGTATCGTCCCAGGTCACAGACCCAAGTATCAACCGATCCACTGTCCAGACCGACGTGTGCGGACCTTTGCTGTATCTCTCTGATCTCTTCCCTGGCCTGGATCGAAAGAGGCAGACTGAAGATCGAGGCAGGATCAGTGGATTTGAGGATCTTGGCAACAGAATCATCCTCATTCAGGGCATATGAGAATGCCCGCGGATGCGTATCCATTAATGTGGAGGCTGGGTCTCCAAACCAGACATCCTTCCAGAAAAGTGAGGTACAACCATCTCCGGGGACCACCCTGGTGATCCCACGGAAGATTCCACTGAGCTGCATTACATCTTTCCACCAAAAGGAACCCACTGGCTCGGCGGTGTGCAGACGTGGTTCTATTGTCAGGATACTTCACCGGCTGATGAGAGCCCTCTGCCCGGCTTCCGCGCCCTGTGCCTTGAGTCCAACCATCCACTAGCGGACAAACTGACGGCTGTCGAGCGTTTGCCTCTCAATCCCACCATCGAGAAGATCAAAGCTCTTTTGGGAAACGGTTTAAACGGCATCGATCTGGTCCGAGTCTGGGTCACTTGGCGTGTACTTCCATTAAGCCGCCGCTCCGGCTTAATGTGTACTTACACAGGCGAAAAAGATGATCCACTGCGTCATAGTCCTGACGACTTACCAGATGATGTGGTGGATGCTACGACCCAGTCGCTGCTGAAGGAGGGCACTGTAACTAGTAATGCCTTCGGCTTACTTCCCTTCTGCAAGAAGAACCCGGCCCCTGCAGTAAGTTATCAATCTTCAATAAATACTCTTTGCTATATTACACCTTATTTGTACTCATAATTCCTTATCCTTTTCCACAGGCCGATGACAACTTCTGGAAGGTCAAATATGACCATGAGGCTGCCAAACAAGCCAGGGCAGCCAAGAAAACCGAAAGGAAAGCCGCCAAGACGGGAACCTCAAAGAAGAAGAAACCCAGCGCCTCTGACTTATTCAAATTGTATGATACTTCTTCGGATGATGAAGAGGTAACCTTTAAATTTTCTCAATTCCTTTGTCATTACTTGACTAACATTCTATCCCTTCAGGAGGATACGGGGAACAACCAAGTGGCTGACGAAGAGGTAACTATAATCTCCTCCGACTCAGAGCCTTTGCCAAAGCAAAAAATCCGAAGGGTGACCCGGAAAGTAAGATTTTCACATCCTCTAGCTTATCAAGATCCTCAATTTCTTTTGAAGCAACAACAGCTTGAAAACCGGAAGCAAACCCGAAGCAACAAGGATGCAGAACTCTCCTTCGGCTTACCCGATGTAACTAAGAAGCGTCGGACCAAGGTCATCTCTGGTTTACATTCTATTTTACCTTTGGCGGGTTTAATTCGCCAACCTCTCAATTCATCTGACTCTAATTATCAGGATACCTCTCCTTCCTCCGACGAGTCGATGCAATCAAACATGCCGACTTTCAAAACAGCTCCCGGGTAATGTAACCTTATTTACTTTAAACTTTACCTTACTTATGCTTTAACACTCATCCTTCTACCTTTATTCACAGCATGCAAGTGACGCCTAGCAAGACGGCAAGGAAGAATAAGCCATCCCAAGATCCGATTGTTACTGAACCGGCGCCTGACATGTCTGCTCCTGACAGCTTCTCCCATCAGCCGCCGCCTGAACTGGCTTCTGACATTCTGGTGCCAACCTCTGACCTGCCTGCCGAAGATGCTATCCACAACTCTGATAACCCGGAAGCTCCTAGCCCGGCCAAGACGACTGACCCAGAAGTTGAAGTCCTGAAAAGTCAATTTGTTGAACCGGGGCGGCCTACTGTTCTTGCCAAATGCACTGCCAAGGAAGAACTTGTCGAACACCAAAAATCCAAGCAGGACATCACTGACTATACTCACTTAAGCATTGGTGATATAGTCTCGGGCTATCTGAATCAAGTGCATAATAGTCGTGACCTGGAAATTGACATGGTGAAACAAATACAGCACAAATCTGAGGTATAACTTATGCTATTTTCCTGAATCTTACTTACTGTACCAGCCCCCAAGTCTATTGCTTATGAATGAATATGTTGTAGACTTAGAAATCTGCTTTACTGTTAGTTTGTCCGGTTTCAATAGGATATATTTAACCCGGTTATAGCATGATAGTTTTGAATTTGCGATACACATTAGCCCCCAAGTGTCGAGTATATTTACTTGTAAAGTGCTTGAGACTTAATATGCATGACCCGGCAGGGTAGGTTAGAAATTCTTAAGCATACATTAGCCCCCAAGTGCCAAGTATCTTTACGTGTAAAATATTTGGGACTTAAATGTTACCTTACCATGATCCTTACCATAACCTGGTATCAATGCAGGCCACCATAAGTCAATTTGAGTCGGAACTTGCTGACCTGAAGAGCTGGCTGAAAACCCAAGAACTTGAAACTCAGAAGGCCAACTCCAAATTTGAATTCAGTGTCTCTGAAAATGAGAAGTTGAAGAAAAATTTTGAGTCAGAAAAGAAAGCATGGGCTGATGAGAAGGCTTCACTGGTGACCCGGGCCGAGACGGCAGAAGCATCTCTTGCAGAGGCAACAACCGAGCTGTCCGGCTTAAAATGGCAGATATCTCAAATGGTCTCAGCCATCTTCGGTAAGTTACTGTGCAAAACCTCAAACATTGTAATCTTCCAATGACTATTGTAATAGTTACCCCCGGCTTATTGTTATGCTTGTGCACACACAGGCCCCAAGTGTACCAACCTTAAGCAAAACATGCTGATCAAGCTTAAGGCGGTTTATACCTTAGTGGAACAGCTGTACTTCGGGTCACAACGTGCCTTGGCCGTTGTAGCCTTATCAAACACCACTCCCCACCTTCTACAAGACGTGCTGAAGCATCTCGCCGTGCTACCTCAATGAATTCAGGATTTAAGGCGGGCATCTTCAAGAGCCGGGGCTGTGGCCGCATTGAGCCGGGCAAAGGCATGGATGCCAGAGCTTGACCTGGCTGACCTCACTCTTGGATATCCAAGCCTGAAGGAGGATGGTACTGTCTTTGATGATCATGATTTCACCGCCTGTGTCAAAGTCGTATGTCCCTTGGCTACCCTTATTGGGAATGATACTGATCTTACAAAGTATTCGCCGGGCTATGATAGCGAGAACCGGAGAATTCCAAACATTCCGTATGATCAAGTCAGCCTGATCCCTCCAACGCGTAAGCATACTTTTGCCCCTGAAGTGGACCCAGCCGGTTTAATAGATGATGAGGCTGAGTTTGAAGCCTTGAGTAGCATTGACTGGGCCTCGTCAACCTTCCAGGACAAAGCAACCGACGGAGAGTCGGAGAAGGATAAACCGGAGTCTTCGAGCCCGCTGAAGGAGTGAACCACCATGCGTTTTTAGAACTTTTGCAAAAAACAATGCTTCATTTATTCAGACTCAGGAAGTCTTGTAATAGGGTAGTAAAAAACTTCTCAATGTTTGTCATGTCTTCGCGCATGTTCCTGGTGCTTAATACTTTCATAAGCCGTCATCGCTATATGTTTCTGGCTTATATTGACCATTTATTTCCTTGACATTGAAAGTTGCTTTGCTTTATCCTGCACATAAAACAAGCAAAATTTCCTTGGCGGTTTATCGCGTCGGGGGTTACATAAAGTATTGATAACCCGGAACATGACCCAAAGACATCATATACATGCTGGTTTATGACTATATTTGTTAAATATAATAGCATACCTGCAATCCCTTTAATAATCTTCCCTGCTTATATGATGTTTACCAGGCACTTAAGAACCTAGGGTAATCAATATTAAATCGGAAGAAAAAACCATCTCATAATATTTTCAAGAAGGTCTCAAGATAGTCAAAATAATTCATCCTTTTGTTGGATGATACTCAATATTTACAGGCTTCTGATTCGAATACGATCAGTAAACCGTTCCAAAGGGGTTAAGCTAAGATTCGGATACGATCATATAGCCCCCAGTGGCTTTGGCGATGCCGATCAAGTGGGTATCGATAGTTATGTTCTCTTTGGTTCGAATACGACCTATGTTTGAACAGGAAGCCCCCAAGCGACCATAAGAGTTGTTTAATGACGCTGATTCGAATACGATCCATGTCAGACCCAAAAGGGGTTAGGCTGTGATTCAAATATGATCAAGAAGCCCCCAAGTGGGTTTGGCAATATGCCGATCAAGTGGGTATCGACAGCTATGTTCTCTTTGGTTCGAATACGACCTATGTTTGAACAGGAAGCCCCCAAGTGACCATGGCTAGATTCAGATATGATCATAAGCCAGACCAAAGGGAAAGCCGGATTCAAATGTGATCCGCTCCCTGTTGGTTGTTTCCACCACCTGATAAAGAAGACACATAAACCTTTGAGGGTAAAAAAGGACAGAGGTCCTGCTTTATTTCTTTATATAATATATACATTGTCAAAGAATATATACATCATGAGAGCCGGTGGCTTAAGTATAGTAAGGCCGTAGGTGAGCAATATACCATGGCCGGCCGGTCTCCTCCTCCGATTTACGCGAGTCTTTGTGCTCTCAAACATCAATGAGGTAGTATGACCCGTTATGCAGATTCTTGCTGACCACAAAGGGCCCTTCCCAAGGTGGGGATAGCTTGTGCATATCAGACTGATCCTGGATGAGCCGGAGCACCAAGTCGCCTTCCTGAAAGGTTCTGCTCCTAACCCGGCGGCTGTGATAGCGGCTCAGGTCTTGTTGATAAATCGCCGAGTGGGCTATTGCCAAGTCTCGCTCCTCATCCAACAAGTCAAGTGCATCTTGACGAGCTTCTTCGTTGTCAGCCTCAACGTAAGCCGCCACGCGGGGTGAATCGTGCCGGATGTCACTTGGCAGGACCGCCTCTGCACCATACACCATAAAGAAAGGCGTGTAGCCTGTAGATCTGTTAGGTGTAGTGTTGATGCTCCATAACACAGAAGGTAACTCCTCCACCCAACAACCCGGAGTCCGCTGTAAGGGGACAAAGAGCCGGGGCTTGATACCCTTCAGGATCTCTTGATTAGCTCTTTCTGCTTGACCATTGGATTGAGGATGAGCAACAGCCGAAACATCAAGCCGGATATGTTCTCGTTGACAGAACTCTTCCATGACACCCTTGGAGAGATTAGTACCATTATCAGTTATAATGTTGTGTGGGAAACCAAAACGAAAGATCACCTTTTTCATGAACTGAACCGCCGTGGCTGCATCACATTTACTGACTGGCTCTGCCTCAATCCACTTTATAAACTTATCCACTGCCACAAGGAGATGTGTCTTTTTATCCTTAGACCTCTTGAAAGGTCCAACCATGTCAAGCCCCCAGACCGCAAACGGCCAAGTGATTGGGATCATCCTCAACTCTTGAGCCGGCACATGAGCTCGTCGTGAGAAATTTTGTCAACCGTCACATTTACTGACCAGATCCTCCGCATCAGCATGAGCCATCAGCCAGTAGAAACCAAGAGATTTTGACCCGGCATGATGGCCACAATCTCCTTCATGGATCTCACGCAGTATTTCTTGGCCTTCTGCAGGTGACACGCAGCGTTGAAACGCCCCAATGACACTTAGGTGATGTAACTCGCCGTTAACAGTCGTCATAGATTTAGAACGCCTGACGATTTGTCTTGCTAAGGTCTCATCCTCAGGCAATTCTCATCGGGTCATATAAGCCAAATATGGCACTGTACAATCCGGGATGACGTGAAGAGCTGCCACCAGCTGTGCCTCCGGGTCTGGCACCGCTAGTTCTTCCTCGGTAGGCACCTTGACAGAAGGATTATGTAAAATATCGAGAATGGTGTTAGGCGGTACCGGCTTACGTTGAGATCCCAACCGGCTTAAAGCATCAGTCGCCTCATTCTTCCTTCGATCAATGTGCTCCACTTGATAACCCTTGAAGTGACCAGCCACAACATCTACTTAACTATGATAAGCCGCCATAAGGGGATCCTTGGAATCCCACTTGCCTGACACCTGTTGAGCCACGAGATCTGAGTCGCCCAAGCACCTTACCTGGCTTAAGTTCATCTCTTTGGCCATCCGGAGACCGTGGAGTAAGGCCTCGTACTTAGCTGCATTGTTACTACACGGAAACATAAGCCGGAGTACATAACAAAATTTGTCACCTCAAGGGGAAGTTAAAACAACTCCAGCCCCCGAGCCTTCTAGCTGCCTGGACCCGTCAAAGTGAATAGTCCAATATGTGTTATCTGGCTTCTCCTCAGGGGCCTGTAACTCTGTCCAATCATTGATAAAGTCCACCAAAGCCTGAGACTTAATAGCAGTACGTGGCATATACTTCAAATCATGAGGCACAAGCTCGATGGCCCACTTGGCGACTCGTCCTGTGGCCTCCCTATTCTAGATGATATCTCCCAAAGGGGTAGAACTTACCACAGTTATAGGATGACTTTGAAAGTACTGCTTCAACTTCCGGTTGGCCATAAACACTCTGTAAATGAGTCTCTGCCAATGTGGATACCTTTGTTTAGACTCAATGAACACCTCAATGATGTAGTAAACCGGCCATTGAACCGGATGCTCCTTGCCAGCTTCCTTACGCTCCACCACGATGGCAACACTGACGGCTCGTGAATTGGCAGCCACGTATAACAACAACGGCTCTTTATCAATGGGAGCCGCAAGAACCGGTGGTTCAGACAACTGTCTCTTCAAGTCTTCAAAGGCAGCATCAGCAGCATCACTCCAGATAAAAGTGTCTGTTTTCTTCATCATCTGATACAGTGGTAGGGCCTTCTCACCTAACCGGCTTATGAACCGGCTTAAAGCGGCAACACGACCCGCCAATCCCTGAACATCATTGATGCACGCCGGTTTAGCCAGAGAGGTAATTGCCTTAATCTTCTCCGGATTAGCTTCAATGCCTCTGTTTGATACCAGAAAACCAAAAAGCTTGCCTGCAGGTACACCAAATAGACACTTTGCCGGGTTAAGCATCATTTTATAAACCCGGAGATTATCAAAGGTTTCTTTCAAGTTGGATATTAAGGTCTCCTTCTCTCTGGACTTCACCACGATGTCATCTACATAAGCATGAACATTACGCCCGATTTGATCGTGTAGACAGTTCTGCACACATCGCTCATAAGTTGCCTGAGCACTCTTGAGTCCAAACGGCATAGATACGTAACAGAAGGCCCCAAACGAAGTGATGAAAGCCGTCTTCTCCTGGTCCTTAACTGCCATTTTGATCTAATGATAACCAGAGTAAGCATCCAAAAAACTCAAGCGTTCACAACCCGCCATAGCATCAATGATTTGATCAATACGAGGGAGAGCAAAGGGATCAGCCGGACAAGCATTGTTTAAGTCCGTGTAGTCCACACACATCCGCCAGGTGCCATTCTTCTTGAGGACAAGCACCGGGTTAGCCAACCACTCCGGGTGAAAAACTTCGATAATAAACCCAGTCGCTAAGAGCCGGGCAACTTCCTCTCTAATGGCTTTCCGTCTCTCTTCGTTAAAACGCCGAAGAAACTACCTGACCGGCTTATACTTCGGATCAATATTGAGAGCGTGCTCAGCGAGTTCCCTTGGTACACCCGGCATGTCAGAAGGTTTCCATGCAAAGATGTCCCGGTTCTCACGGATGAACTCGATGAGCGCGCTTTCCTATTTGGGATCCAAATTGCTGCTGATGCTGAATTGCTTGGCAGAGTCACCTGGGGTAAAGTCAACAAGCTTTGTCTCGGCGGCCGATTTAAACTTCAACGTCGGGTCATGCTCTGTAGTTGGCTTCTTTAGGGAGGTCATATCTGCCGAGTCAACATTGTCTTGATAAAATTTTAGCTCCTCCGCGGCACAAGCAGACTCAGCGTAAGCCGCGTCGCCTTCTTCACACTCCAAAGCCACCTTTCGACTCCCATGCACAGTGATGGTACCCTTGTGGCCCGGCATCTTGAGCTGTAAATAAACGTAACATGGCTGTGCCATGAACTTAGCATAAGCCGGTCGCCCAAACAGAGCGTGATATGGACTCCTGATTTTAACCACTTCAAACATCAATTTCTCGGCCCTGGAGTCATATTCATCTCCAAAGGCCACCTCTAGTTCAATCTTGCCAACTGGGTAAGCCGACTTGCCAGGAACCACTCCATGGAAAACAGTGTTGGATGTTCTCAAATTCTTATCAGTCAACCCATGCGTTGAAAGGTCTCATAATAGAGGGTATTGATGCTACTACCTCCGTCCATGAGTACCTTAGTGAATTTATATCCACCAACCTGAGGTGCTACCACTAAGGCCAACTGGCCCGGATTATCGACCCGTGAAGGGTGATCTTCTCTGCTGCATACAATGGGCTGTTCTGACCACCTCAAATAATGAGGAACTTGTTGGGGAACGTAGTAATTTCAAAAAAATTCCTACGCACACACAAGATCATGGTGATGCATAGCAACGAGAGGGGGAGTGTATCTTCATACCCTTGAAGATCGCTAAGCGGAAGCGTTTATCAACGCGGTTGATGTAGT
The DNA here is from genome assembly GCF_002162155.2 of Triticum dicoccoides. NCBI lineage: Eukaryota > Viridiplantae > Streptophyta > Magnoliopsida > Poales > Poaceae > Triticum > Triticum dicoccoides. The sequence continues at coordinate 93,891,162 of NC_041383.1, forward strand.
CGTACGTCTTCACAATCCGATCGATCCAAGTACCGAACGCACGGCACCTCCGAGTTCTGCACACGTTCATCTCGATGACGTCCTCGCCTTCTCGATCCAGCAAGACGGGCGAAGTAGTAGATGAGTTCCGGCAGCACGACAGCATGGTGACGGTGTTGGTGAAGAACAATCTCCGCAGGGCTTCGCCTATGCACTACGGAAACTATGACGGAGGATAAACTAGAGGGGACGGGGTTGCCGGCACACGGCTTGGTGTTTCTTGATCTGTCTTTGGTGCTAGCCCTGCCCCTCTATTTATATGTTGAGCCTTGAGGTCGAAACTTGGTGTAAAAGCCTCCACAAAGTCGGTTTCACCCAAAAGGCAAGAGTCCTTCTCGGACTCCAGGGCCAGACGCCAGGGTTCCCGGCGTCTGGACCCTGGCGTCTGGCCCCTGGACTCCGCAAAACTACCTTTTGCGCTTTCCAAAAACCTTGTGGGCTTTCCCCTTTGGCCCAAATAACATGTTCTCGTGCCCAAACATTTCGGGAAACATCTGGAACCCCTTCCGGTGAATTCCGGAACCCTTCCGGAGATCAAACACTATTATCCCATATATCAAACTTTATCTCCGGACCATTCTGGAGTTCCTCATCATGTCCATGATCTCATCCGGGACTCCGAACAACATTCGGTTACCAACATACATAACTCATATAATACTATATCGTCAACGAAACGTTAAGCGTGCAGACCCTACGGGTTCGAGAACTATGTAGACATGACCGAGACACGTTTCCTGGTCAATAACCAATAGCGGGACCTGGATGCCCATATTGGCTCCCACATATTCTACGAAGATCTTTATCGGTCAAACCGCATAACAACATACATTGTTCCCTTTGTCATCGGTATGTTACTTGCCCGAGATTCGATCGTCGGTATCTCAATACCTAGTTCAATCTTGTTACCGGCAAGTCTATTTACTCGTTACGTAATACATCATCTCACAACTAATTAATTAGTTGTAATGCTTGCAAGGCTTAAGTGATGTGTATTACCGAGAGGGCCCAGAGATACCTCTTCGACAATCGGAGTGACAAATCCTAATCTCGAAATACCCCAACCCAACAAGTACCTTCGGAGACACCTGTAGAGCACCTTTATAATCACCTAGGTATGTTGTGACATTTGGTAGCACACAAAGTGTTCCTCCGGTAAACGGGAGTTGCATAATCTCATAGTCATAGGAACATGTATAAGTCATGAAGAAAGCAATAGCAGAATACTTAAACGATCAAGTGCTAAGCTAACGGAATGGGTCAAGTCAATCACATCATTCTCCTAATGATGTGATCTCGTTAATCAAATGACAACTCATGTCTATGGTTAGGAAACATAACCATCTTCGATTAACGAGCTAGTCAAGTAGAGGCATACTAGTGACACTCTGTTTTTCTATGTATTCACACATGTATTATGTTTCCGGTTAATACAATTCTAGCATGAATAATAAACATTTATCATGATATAAGGAAATAAATAATAACTTTATTATTGCCTCTAGGGCATATTTCCTTCAGTCTCCCACTTGCACTAGAGTCAATAATCTAGTTCACATCGCCATGTGATTTAACATCAATAGTTCACATCTTTATGTGGTTAACACCCATAGTTCACATCGGCATGTGACCAACACCCAAAGGGTTTACTAGAGTCAGTAATCTAGTTCAGATCGCTATGTGATTAACACCCAAAGAGTACTAAGGTGTGATCATGTTTTGCTTGTGAGATAATTTTAGTCAACGGGTCTGTCACATTCAGATCCGTAAGTATTTTGCAAATTTCTATGTCTACAATGCTCTGCACGGAGATACTCTAGCTAATTGCTCCCACTTTCAATATGTATCTAGACCGAGGCTTAGAGTCATCTAGATTAGTGTCAAAACTTGCATCGACGTAACCCTTTACGATGAACCTTTTATCACTTCCATAATCGAGAAACATATCCTTATTCCACTAAGGATAATTTTGACCGATGTCCATTGATCTACTCCTAGATCACTATTGCACTCCCTTGCCAAGCTTAGTGGTAGGGTATGCAATAGATCTGGTACACAGCATGGCATACTTTATAGAACCTATGGCTGATGCATAGGGAATGACTTTCATTCTCTTTCTATCTTCTGCCATGGTCGGGTTTTGAGTCTTACTCAATCTAACACCTTGTAACACAGGAAAGAACTCTTTCTTTGACTGTTCCATTTTGAACTACTTCAAAATCTTGTCAAGGCATGTATTCATTGAAAAACTTATCAAGCGTCTTGATCTATCCCTATAGATCTTGATGCTCAATATGTAAGCAGCTTCACCGAGGTCTTTCTTTGAAAAACTCCTTTCAAACACTCCTTTATGCTTTGCAGAATAATTCTACATTATTTCCGATCAACAATATGTCATTCACATATACTGATGCGGAGCATCCTTCCATCATCCCCATGGACTCTACTTCGACACATCCAACCCCACGAGGACCCACGACGAGAGCTCGAGCACTTGCTATTCAATCCGAGGTTAACTCTCTCCTTGTTGAACTTCCCTTTGACCCACTTGAGACATGGCTACTACCTCAAATGGAGACACTTTGCATGCTCAGGTACCATGTAAGCAACCAAGGAGGAGTGGTGCAAGATGGACATCAAGATCAAGGAGGCATTCCACCCAGCCTGGAAGGACCGGTACAACCGCCCAACCACCGCCCGGGCGGAACAACCGGCCAGCTACCGCCCAACAACCGGCCCACCTTTTGTGATCGAGCGGAGTAAGGCCGGTACCGCACCGGTTTTACCGGTTTCTGCCCAAAGACCGGAACAACCGCCTCGACATCTGGTACAACCGCTGGACCCTTCGACGTCCATCTCCAGAAGCTAGCGCCAGAACCCCCAGTGGTAGTACCGCCTTCCTCGTCCGGAACTACCGCCCCGAAAGATCTCTCAGCGGAACTACCGGTCCCATGACCGGTACTACCGGCCTGCCTGCGCGCAGTGCAAGGGGTTTTCGCCCCATGTATCCTCTCCCACTTACCCCTTCGTGACTTAGCACTATATATACTCGTCTCCTAGCTTCGTGTTAGGGTTAGCATTGGTTTAGCTCATATTTTTTGTGAGAGCCTTGCTCATCCACTTGGTTACTTCTCCTCGGAGATCACGACCTCTTCGAAGAAGATCTCCCAAGCGGATTCAAGACCCCTTCAAGGGAAGACCATCAAGACCTCCTCACGGAGAAGAACGGCTACCTTTTGTATCTTTCCTTTGCTGATTTTGAATCTTGTGCTACCTTATGTGTTCGGTGATCTAGCCCTTGTGTGATCGATACTTGTTAGTTGAGTGATTCTCTTGTTTCTCCCCGTGTTGGTCCTTGTGTTCTTCCGCTAGTTCATTGTGTTTCTCCATAGGATCCACTCCAAACGTGAAAGATCGTCCATATAGGGTTTCGCCCTACATCATCTTGTTATCATGAGCCACGTTGATCACGTTTTTGGAGCCCCTACCCCATGTTTTCTAGCTTGATTTTGTTGTTTTCGTCCTAAATCCGAAAATCCCCACCAAAAATAGCCCCCAAATTTTTTTGTGATTTGTTGGTTTGATGATGTTTTGTTGATTTTGATCTGTAGATTTGCTTGGTTTCAAGTGGATCTAGCATTCCCCCCAGTTTCCCCTCTTTCCATCCATGAAATCCATCCAATTTTGGCCCCGAAATCATCCATTTCCGCCCCAAAATCGTGCCCGAAGTTGTTCTGTGTCGAATCCCAACACGAGCGGTACAACCGCCCCTCCGAGCGGTACCACCGCTGAGTTCCGCAAGCGGTACAACCGCCCGTCCGAGCGGTACTACCGCCCAGGCCAATTTCAACATTATGAGTTCCACCATTTTCATCGTAACTTCCACATCCAGAGTCTGACTTTCGCGTTCTTTAGCTCATTGAGAAGCTATTGACATCCCCCATCCACCTACATTTTCCGCTACCACCATTGTTGCTTTTGGTCTTTGAGAAATTGAGTTGTGGTTCCCGTGTCCTATTGTGTTTCGGCTATATAGGTATGGTTCGACGTCAACATCACCACCGCTCATCTTCGCCAAGGACTCATCATCGCCAAGGATGGCAACCTCGACGACGTCTTTGTCATATCTCGCAATTGCATTGATAACCAACATAGCCTTACTTTTGCGTTGCTTACCCATCGAGACTATCCATTGACTATTGCCGGCAACGTGACTTGTGCACATTAGTGATCATACTCCATAGCATACATACCATACCAAAGTGGTGCATATGTTGGCATCAACTTGTGTGTCACAAAGTTGTCATCGCATACACAATTGCTATCTTGGTTCGTGAAGTTTGCATAAGAAAAGAGCTCAAAAGAGAAAGAGCCACCCAAGCTTTTAAGCAAAAGAGAAAGATAAGCAGAGAGCTTATACGCAAGAACCATAGCATCATACTACATTAAGATTATCATATAAGATCATCTTGGATCATAGCACCGAAATACCATACATATAGCATAATTGGGATAGAGATCGTTGCATTTTGCCTAGTAGGTCGTGCACAAGCTCCGTATCCGCCTATTGTGCAATCGTGCTAGCGTCTCTCTAGTATTGTGCAACAAGAGCATTCTCGTTGATTCCACATTTTGGCTCACTTTTGGTTTTCACAATCCCACTTATCTATTTGCGTGTGTGTTTCCTTGTACCACTACTTGCTTGGTCTACTTGTTGCATTTGCGAATTTGCAAATCTTTTTCAACATCTTTGAGTCAAACTAACGATTGCAATCAAATTTTGTGCCACCATCCTAACCAAGCTCCACCATAAGCTTTTACTTGTGTAGGTGTGAGAACCAACAAGGATTGGTACCAATAGCGCTATTTCACTGTCCGCATTTGAGAGAACTTGATTCATCATCAACATTGGTCAAAGGTACATTGGTATAAGTTCTTTTCCTTCTACCACTCACATTTTTTCTTGAAATGATGGATAGGCCAAGTACTTCTACCAACCCACTCTTCATCGAGCAAGACGACGACATGTCATCATACGTCACCAAGAGCCACCTCTTTGGTGCACAACGAGCGTTGCATCAAGAGCAACAAGCAATGAACGACCGCATCGACAACCTCGCCACCGACTTGCGACTCTTCGAGCAACGTACAAGAGACTACTTCGACAACAAGCTCGACGCGCACAAGCAAGAGAACGATGCAAGAATGGACGAGATCCGCTCCTTGTTGGTCAACTGGCCTCCTTCTACATTGTCATACTCAAGACGGAGCCACTCAAGTCGACACTCTAACGACTCCTTCTCCGGCTCAAGTACACCGTCATCGAACACTCTTCGACGAGCCGCGCGTCAAGACCGTCATGCATCTCGCAACCCGCTACACGTCAAGCATTCACAAGAGCAAGTCGATGAGCAAGTCCCTCGTCCTCAATCAAACCAAGTAGCGTTTGCCCAAGCTCAAGAACGACAACGTCTTCGTCGCCAAGAAGAAGAAGAACGAGCGCATCTACACCAAGAGCAACAAGACGCCGAGGCTCAACGTCTTCAACAACAACAACGAGAAGCACAAGCTATTGAGGCGGAACGTGCCCTTCAAGCATCAAGTCGAGCTATCGCCAACCGCAATCGCGAACAGCGCAATCAAGAGGAAGCCCTTCGAGAAGAAATCCAAGAGAGGAACTACCATCCGCGTGTCCAACGTCAAGCTACACAAGCTCCCTCACAAGCTCGTCAAGCTCCACCTCAACCTCAAGGTCAACAAGAACAAGTTGATCATGGACTTCCTCCACGCCAAGAGCAACATGAGGATGATTACCCTCCACGTCAAGGGCATCATCATCACCATTGCCAACAACACAATGAAGAGCAACGCTATGGCAAGCTCAAATTCACAATGCCCAAGTTCAATGGAAGCAATGATCCCGAAGAGTACCTCTCATGGTCATTGAAGGTTGACAAAATCTTTTATCTGCACAACTATGAGGAAGAGAAGAAGATCGCTATGGCACCACTTGAGTTCCAAGACTATGTGCTCATATGGTGGGAACAAGTCCTTGAGCGCCGTCAAGCAAGAGGTGAACCTCCAATCACCACTTGGACGCAAATGAAGGATGTCATGCGAGCACGTTTTGTACCAACCTACTACAACCGTGATCTCTTCAAGAAGCTACAACTCCTCAAGCAAGGAACAAAGAGTGTTGAAGAATACTACAAGGAAATGGAGATTGCCATGATTCGAGCCAATGTCACGGAGGATGATGAGCAAGCAATGGCACGATTCTTGAATGGACTCAATCATCCCATCAAGAAGATCGCCGACTTCCAACCCTACTCCAACCTCATTGAGCTCATGCATCAAGTTACAAAGGCGGAACGTCAAGTGCAAGATGACTTCAAGTACGCCAAGTACTCCTCCAAGACCTACGGCTTCTCCAATAACCAAGCTTCAACAACTCCCACAACATCTACATCAACCAAACCTTCTCCAAGCAATGATGACAAGCCGAGTTTCAAGAAACCTTCATCAAGTTCAATTTGTTTTCCTCCTATTACAAGCAACTTCAAGCCGCGTGCTTCTTCATCTACTCCGACTGATGAGACCGCCAAGACAAGCTCCTTCAAGTGTTTCACTTGCGGCGTCCGAGGCCACAAGTCCTATGAATGCACAAACAAGCGCACCATGATCCTCAACGACGATGGCACCTACGACTCAATGAGTGAAGATGAAATGGAAGCTATTGAGCAAGTGGCCATGCATAGGCGAGTGAATGAAGATGAAGATGACCAAGTCTTTTGTGATGAAGATACAAGCCCCGCTCTTGTTGTCTCCAAGGTCTTGACTCTTCAACATCAACAAGAAGAAGGCCAATGATGCCACATCTTCCACACAAAGGCCGGCATCAATGGAAGATCCGTCAAGGTCATCATCGATGGAGGTAGTTGCCACAACTTGGCAAGTGAAGAACTATGCTCCAAGCTTCAATTGGTCAAGAAAAAGCACCCGCACCCCTACAAGGTCCAATGGCTAAGTGACTCCAGCACTATACCAGTTGAGCATACGGTCCAAGTATCCTTCAAAATTGGTGCATACGAGGACACTTTGGAGTGTGATTGTTGGGGAACGTTGCAGAAAATTAAAAAAAAATTCCTACGGTTTCACCAAGATCCATCTATGAATTCATCTAAGCAACAAGTCATGGGAGAGTGATTGCATCTACATACCACTTGTAGATCGGATGCGGAAGTGTTCAAGGGGATGGAGTCGTACTCGCCGTGATTCGGATCACCGATGACCAAGTGCTGAATGGACAGCACCTCCGTGTTCAACACACGTACGGGACGAGAGACGTCTCCTCCTTCTTGATCCAGCAAGGGGGAAGGAGAGGTTGATGATGATCCAGCAGCACGACGGCGTGGTGGTGGATGCAGCAGAACTCCGGCAGGGCTTCGCCAAGCGACTACGGGAGGAGGACGAGGTGTAGCAGGGGGAGGGAGGCGCCAGAACTTCAGGGTACCGCTGCCCCCTCCCCCCTCCCTTTATATAGGCCCCCAGGGGGGGCGCCGGCCCTGGGAGATTGATTCTCCCAAGGGGGCGGCGGCCAGGGGGGGAACTTGCCCCCCAAGGCATGTGGTGCGCCCCCCCCCCATCCTAGGGTTTCAACCCTAGGCGCAGGGGGTGGGCCTAGAGGGAGCACCAGCCCACTATGGGCTGGTTCCCCTCCCACTTCAGCCCATGGGGCCCTCCGGGATGGGTGGCCCCACCCGGTGGACCCCCGGGACCCTTCCGGTGGTCCCGGTACATTACCGGGTGACCCCGAAACTTTCCCGATGGCCGAAATACCACTTCCTATATATAATTCTTTACCTCCGGACCATTCCGAAACTCCTTGTGACGTCCGGGATCTCATCCGGGACTCCGAACAACATTCGGTATGCTGCATACTCATATTCATACAACCCTAGCGTCACCGAACCTTAAGTGTGTAGACCCTACGGGTTCGGGAGACACGCAGACATGACCGAGACGACTCTCGGGCAATAACCAACAGCGGGATCTGGATACCCATGTTGGCTCCCACATGCTCCTCGACTATTTCATCGGATGAACCACGATGTCGAGGATTAAACAACCCCGTATACAATTCCCTTTGTTAATCGGTACGTTACTTGCCCGAGACTCGATCATCGGTATCCCAATACCTCGTTCAGTCTCGTTACCGGCAAGTCACTTTACTCGTACCGTAATGCATGATACCGTGACCAACCACTTGGTCACTTTGAGCTCAATATGATGATGCATTACCGAGTGGGCCCAGAGATACCTCTCTGTCATACGGAGTGACAAATCCCAGTCTCGATCTGTGTCAACCCAACAGACACTTTCGGAGATACCTGTAGTGCACCTTTATAGTCACCCAGTTACGTTGTGACGTTTGATACACCCAAAGCACTCCTACGGTATCTGGGAGTTACATGATCTCATGGTCTAAGGAAGAGATACTTGACATTGGAAAAGCTCTAGCAAACGAACTACACGATCTTTGTGCTAGGCTTAGGATTGGGTCTTGTCCATCACATCATTCTCCTAATGATGTGATCCCGTTATCAACGACATCCAATGTCCATAGCCAGGAAACCATGACTATCTGTTGATCACAACGAGCTAGTCAACTAGAGGCTCACTAGGGACATATTGTGGTCTATGTATTCACACGTGTATTACGATTTCCGGATAATACAGTTATAGCATGAATAAAAGACAATTATCATGAACAAGGAAATATAATAATACTTTTATTATTGCCTCTAGGGCATATTTCCAACAGTCTCCCACTTGCACTAGAGTCAATAATCTAGTTACATTGTGATGAATCGAACACCCATAGAGTTCTGGTGTTGATCATGTTTTGCTCGCGAGAGAGGTTTAGTCAACGGATCTGCGACATTCAGATCCGTATGTACTTTGCAAATATCTATGTCTCCATCTTGAACATTTTCACGGATGGAGTTGAAACGACGCTTGATGTGCCTGGTCTTCTTGTGAAACCTGGGCTCCTTGGCAAGGGCAATAGCTCCAGTGTTGTCACAGAAGAGTTTGATCGGCCCCGACGCATTGGGTATGACTCCTAGGTCGGTGATGAACTCCTTCACCCAAATAGCTTCATGCACTGCCTCCGAGGCTGCCATGTACTCCACTTCACATGTAGATCCCGCCACGACGCTCTGCTTGCAGCTGCACCAGCTTACTGCTCCACCATTCAACATATACACGTATCCGGTTTGTGACTTAGAGTCATCCAGATCTGTGTCGAAGCTAGCGTCGACGTAACCCTTTACGACGAGCTCTTCATCACCTCCATAAACGAGAAACATGTCCTTTGTCCTTTTCAGGTACTTTAGGATATTCTTGACCGCTGTCCAGTGTTCCTTGCCGGGATTACTTTGGTACCTTCCTACCAAACTTACGGCAAGGTTTACATCAGGTCTGGTACATAGCATGGCATACATAATAGATCCTATGGCTGAAGCATAGGGGATGACACTCATCTCTTCTTTATCTTTTGCCGTGGTCGGGCATTGAGCCGAGCTCAATCTCACACCTTGCAATACAGGCAAGAACCCCTTCTTGGACTGATCCATTTTGAACTTCTTCAAAATCTTATCAAGGTATGTGCTTTGTGAAAGACCTATGAGGCGTCTCGATCTATCTCTATAGATCTTGATGCCTAATATATAAGCAGCTTCTCCAAGGTCCTTCATTGAAAAACACTTATTCAAGTAGGCCTTAATGCTATCCAGAAGTTCTATATCATTTCCCATCAAAAGTATGTCATCTACATATAATATGAGAAATGCTACAGAGCTCCCACTCACTTTCTTGTAAAGCAGGCTTCTCCATAAGTCTGCATAAACCCAAACGCTTTGATCATCTCATCAAAGCGAATGTTCCAACTCCGAGATGCTTGCACCAGTCCATAAATGGATCGCTGGAGCTTGCATACTTTGTTAGCGTTCTTAGGATCGATAAAACCTTCCGGCTGCATCATATACAGTTCTTCCTTAAGATGCCCGTTAAGGAATGCCGTTTTGATGTCCATCTGCCATATCTCATAATCATAGTATGCGGCAATTGCTAACATGATTCGGACAAACTTCAGCTTCGCTACGGGAGAGAATGTCTCGTCGTAGTCAATCCCTTGAACTTGTCGATAACCCTTAGCGACAAGTCGAGCTTTATAGATGGTAATATTACCATCCGCGTCCGTCTTCTTCTTAAAGATCCATTTGTTTTCTATCGCTCGCCGATCATCGGGCAAGTCAGTCAAAGTCCATACTTTGTTTTCATACATGGATTCTATCTCGGATTTCATGGCTTCAAGCCATTTGTTGGAATCTGGGCCCGCCATCGCTTCTTCATAGTTCGAAGGTTCACCATTGTCTAACAACATGATTTCCAGGACAGGGTTGCCGTACCACTCTGGTGCGGAACGTGTCCTTGTGGACCTACGAAGTTCAGTAGCAACTTGATCCGAAGTACCATGATCGTCATCATTATTTTCCTCTCAGTTGGTGTAGGCATCATAGGAACATTTTCCTGAGATGCACCACTTTCCCGTTCGAGAGGTAGTACTTCATCGAGTTCTACTTTCCTCCCACTTACTTCTTTCGAGAGAAACTCTTTTTCCATAAAGCATCCGTTCTTGGCAACAAAGATCTTGCCCTCGGATCTTAAGTAGAAGGCATACCCAACGGTTTCCTTAGGGTATCCTATGAAGACGCATTTTTCCGACTTGGTTCGAGCTTTTCAGGTTGAAGTTTCTTGACATAAGCATCGCATCCCCAAACTTTTAGAAATGACAGCTTAGGTTTCTTCCCAAACCATAATTCATACAGTGTCGTCTCAACGGATTTAGACGGTGCCCTATTTAAAGTGAATGTAGCTGTCTCTAGAGCGTATCCCCAAAATGATAGCGGTAAATCGGTAAGAGACATCATAGACCGCACCATATCCAATAGAGTGGGATTACGACGTTCGGACACACCGTTACGCTGAGGTGTTCCAGGCGGCGTGAGTTGTGAAACGATTCCACATTTCCTTAAGTGTGTACCAAATTTGTGACTTAAATACTCTCCTCCACGATCTGATCGTAGGAACTTTATTTTTCGGTCACGTTGATTCTCTACCTCATTTTGAAATTCCTTGAACTTTTCAAAGGTCTCAGACTTGTGTTTCATTAAGTAGACATACCCATATCTACTCAAGTCATCAGTGAGAGTGAGAACATAACGATATCCTCCGCGAGCCTCAACGCTCATTGGACCGCACACATCGGTATGTATGATTTCCAACAAGTTGGTTGCTCGCTCCATTGTTCCGGAGAACGGAGTCTTGGTCATTTTGCCCATGAGGCATGGTTCGCATGTGTCAAATGATTCATAATCGAGAGACTCTAAAAGTCCATCAGCATGGAGCTTCTTCATGCGCTTGACACCAATGTGACCAAGGCGGCAGTGCCACAAGTATGTGGTACTATCGTTATCAACTTTACATCTTTTGGCATTCACACTATGAATATGTGTAATACTACGCTCGAGATTCATTAAGAATAAACCATTGACCATCGGAGCATGACCATAAAACATATCTCTCATATAAATAGAACAACCATTATTCTCGAATTTAAATGAGTAGCCATCTCATATTAAACGAGATCCTGATACAATGTTAATTCTCAAACTTGGCACTAAATAACAATTATTAAGGTTCAAAACTAATCCCGTAGGTAAATGTAGAGGCAGTGTGCCAACGGCGATCACATCGACTCTGAAACCATTCCCGACGTGCATCGTCACCTCGTCCTTCGCCAGTCTCCGTTTATTCCGCAGCTCCTACTGTGAGTTACAAATATGAGCAACGGCACCGGTATCAAATACTCAGGAGTTACTACGAATACTGGTAAGGTACACATCAATTACATGTATATCAAATATACCTTTGGTGTTGCCGGCCTTCTTATCCGCTAAGTATTTGGGGCAGTTCCGCTTCCAGTGACCCTTCCCCTTGCAATAAAAGCACTCAGTCTCAGGCTTGGGTCCATTCTTTGACTTCTTCCCTGTAACTGGCTTACCGGGCGCGGCAACATCCTTGCCGTCCTTCTTGAAGTTCTTCTTGCCCTTGCCCTTCTTGAACTTAGTGGTCTTATTGACCATCAACACTTGATGTTCTTTCTTGATTTCAGCCTCTGCTGACTTCAGCATTGAGAACACTTCAGGAATGGTCTTCACCATCCCCTGCATGTTGTAGTTCATCACAAAGCTCTTGTAGCTTGGTGGGAGCGACTGGAGGATTCTGTCAATGACCGCCTCATCAGGGAGGTTAATGTTCAGCTGAGTCAGGCGGTTGTGCAACCCAGACATCTTGAGTATGTGCTCACTGACAGAACTGTTTTCCTCCATCTTACAACTATAGAACTTGTCAGAGGCATCATATCTCTCGACCCGGGCATGAGCTTGGAAAACAAGTTTTAGCTCTTCGAACATCTCATATGCTCCGTGATGCTCAAAACGCTTTTGGAGCCCCGGTTCTAAGCTGTAAAGCATGCCACACTGAACGAGGGAGTAATCATCAGCACGAGTCTGCCAAGCATTCATAATGTCTTGGTTCTCTGGGACGGGAGCGTCACCTAGCGGTTCTTCTAGGACATATTGTTTCCTGGCAGCTATGAGGATGATCCTCAGGTTCCGGACCCAGTCCGTATAGTTGCTGCCATCATCTTTCAGCTTGGTTTTCTCTAGGAACGCGTTGAAGTTCATGTTGACATGAGCGTTGGCCATTTGATCTACAAGACATATTTGCAAAGGTTTTAGACTAAGTTCATGATAATTAAGTTCATCTAATCAAATTATTATAATGAACTCCCACTCAGATTAGACATCCCTCTAGTCATCTAAGTGTTACACGATCCGAGTCGACTAGGCCGTGTCCGATCATCACGTGAGACGGACTAGTCATCGTCGGTGAACATTCTCATGTTGATCGTATCTTCCATACGACTCGTGTTCGACCTTTCGGTCTCCGTGCTCCGAGGCCATGTCTGTACATGCTAGGCTCGTCAAGTTAACCCTAAGTGTTTTGCATGTGTAAAACTGTCTTACACCCGTTGTATGTGAATGTAAGGATCTATCACACCCGATCATCACGTGGTGCTTCGAAACGACGAACTTTAGCAACGGTGCACAGTTAGGGGAGAACACTTCTTGAAATTGTTGTAAGGGATCATCTTATTTACTACCGTCGTTCTAAGTAAACAAGATGCATAAACATAATAAACATCACATGCAATTATATAGTAGTGACATGATATGGCCAATATCATATAGCTCCATTGATCTCCATCTTCGGGGATCCATGATCATCTTGTCACCGGCATGACACCATGATCTCCATCATCATGATCTCCATCATCGTGTCTTCATGAAGTTGTCACGCCAACGACTACTTCTACTTCTATGGCTAACACGTTTAGCAATAAAGTAAAGTAATTTACATGGCGTTCTTCAATGACACGCAGGTCATACAAAAAAATAAAGACAACTCCTATGGCTCCTGCCGGTTGTCATACTCATCGACATGCAAGTCGTGATTCCTATTACAAGAACATGATCTCATACATCACAATATGTCATTCATCATTCATCACAACTTCTGGCCATATCACATCACATGAACAATCGCTGCAAAAACAAGTTAGACGTCCTCTAATTGTTGTTGCATCTTTTACGTGGCTGCAATTGGGTTCTAGCAAGAACGTTTTCTTACCTACGAATAACCACAACGTGATTTTGTCAACTTCTATTTACCCTTCATAAGGACCCTTTTCATCGAATCCGCTCCAACTAAAGTGGAGAGACAGACACCCGCCAGCCACCTTATGCAACTAGTGCATGTCAGTCGGTGGAACCGGTCTCACGTAAGCGTACATGTAAGGTTGGTCCGGGCCGCTTCATCCCACAATACCGCTGAAGCAAGAAAAGACTAGTAGTGGCAAGCAAGTTGACAAGATCCACGCCCACAACAAAATTGTGTTCTACTCGTGCATTAGAGAACTACGCATAGACCTAGCTCATGATGCCACTGTTGGGGAACGTTGCAGAAAATTAAAAAATTTCCTACAGTTTCACCAAGATCCATCTATGAGTTCATCTAAGAAACAAGTCATGGGAGAGTGATTGCATCTACATACCACTTGTAGATCGGATGCGGAAGCGTTCAAGGGGATGGTGATGATGGAGTCGTACTCGCCGTGATTCGGATCACCGATGACCAAGTGCTGAACGGACAGCACCTCCGCGTTCAACACACGTACGGGACGGGAGACGTCTCCTCCTTCTTGATCCAGCAAGGGGGGAGGAGAGGTTGATGATGATCTAGCAGCACGACGGCGTGGTGGTGGATGCAGCAGAACTCCGGCAGGGCTTCGCCAAGCGACTACGGGAGGAGGACGAGGTGTAGCAGGGGGAGGGAGGCGCCAGAACTTCAGGGTACCGCTGCCCCCTCCCCCCTCCCTTTATATAGGCCCCCAGGGGGGGCGCCGGCCCTGGGAGATTGAATCTCCCAAGGGGGCGGCGGCCAGGGGGGGAACTTGCCCCCCAAGGCATGTGCTGCGCCCCCCCCCCCACCCTAGGGTTTCAACCCTAGGCGCAGGGGGAGGGCCTAGGTGGGCGCACCAGCCCACTATGGGCTGGTTCCCCTCCCACTTCAGCCCATGGGGCCCTCCGGGATGGGTGGCCCCACCCGGTGGACCCCCGGGACCCTTCTGGTGGTCCCGGTACATTACCGGGTGACCCCAAAACTTTCCCGATGGCCGAAATACCACTTCCTATATATAATTCTTTACCTCCGGACCATTCTGAAACTCCTCGTGACGTCCGGGATCTCATCCGGGACTCCGAACAACATTCGGTATGCTGCATACTCATATTCATACAACCCTAGCGTCACCGAACCTTAAGTGTGTAGACCCTACGGGTTCGGGAGACACGCAGACATGACCGAGACGACTCTCGTGCAATAAGCAACAGCGGGATCTGGATACCCATGTTGGCTCCCACATGCTCCTCGATGATTTCATCGGATGAACCACGATGTCGAGGATTAAACAACCCCGTATACAATTCCCTTTGTCAACCGGTACGTTACTTGCCCGAGACTCGATCGTCGGTATCCCAATACCTCGTTCAGTCTCGTTACCGGCAAGTCACTTTACTCGTACCATAATGCATGATCCCGTGACCAACCACTTGGTCACTTTGAGCTCAATATGATGATGCATTACCGAGTGGGCCCAGAGATACCTCTCCGTCATACGGAGTGACAAATCCCAGTCTCGATCCGTGTCAACCCAACAGACACTTTCGGAGATACCTGTAGTGCACCTTTATAGTCACCCAGTTACGTTGTGACGTTTGATACACCCAAAGCACTCCTACGGTATCCGGGAGTTACACGATCTCATGGTCTAAGGAAGAGATACTTGACATTGGAAAAGCTCTAGAAAACGAACTACACGATCTTTGTGCTATGCTTAGGATTGGGTCTTGTCCATCACATCATTCTCCTAATGATGTGATCCCGTTATCAACGACATCCAATGTCCATAGCTAGGAAACCATGACTATCTGTTGATCACAACGAGCTAGTCAACTAGAGGCTCACTAGGGACATATTGTGGTATATGTATTCACATGTGTATTACGATTTCCGGATAATACAGTTATAGCGTGAATAAAAGACAATTATCATGAACAAGGAAATATAATAATACTTTTATTATTGCCTCTAGGGCATATTTCCAACAGTGATGTGGTCCCAATGACCGTTTGCCACCTCCTTCTTGGTCGACCATGGCAATTCGACCACGGTGTCTTCCACAACGGGCGTACCAACCACTATAGCTTCAAGATGAAAGGGAAGGAATATGTGCTACGACCTATGTCTCCTAGTCAAGTGATAGCCAACAAGCAAGCCACCAACCATAGAGAGAAGAATGAAAAAGCGACCCACCAAAAAGTGAGTGAGAGCCACAAGCCAAACTTGAGCACCTCTTCACCTAGAGAGAAAAACCTCATACTATTTGCCACAAAAAGTGAGATGAGAGAAGTGTGTGAGAACCCATCAAGTGTGATACACTTCGTCCTTGTGTGCAAGGATGGAGAACCAAAACCTAACAACATTCACGAGCTACCTTTGGTGTTTCAATCTCTTTTGCTGGAATTTCAAGATGTTTTCCCCAATGAGCTACCTCCGGGTCTACCTCCTCTACGAGGCATTGAGCATCTAATTGAACTCATCCCCGGAGCACCACTTCCAAACAAAGCTCCATACCGTGTCAATCCCGAAGAAATCAAGGAGATTCAACGGCAAGTACAACAACTAATCGACAACGGTCATGTACGTGAAAGCTTAAGCCCTTGTGTCGTTCCCGTTATACTTGTGCCTAAGCCCGATGGAAGTTTCCGCTTGTGTTCCGATTGTAGACCCATAAATGCTATCACCGTTCGCTATAGGCATCCCATTCCTCGCTTAGATGATATGCTTGATGAACTTAGTGGATCCAACTTTTTCTCAAAAATTGATCTTAAAAGTGGCTATTACCAAATCCGCATTCAAGAGGGTGATGAATGGAAAACTGCTTTCAAAACCAAATTTGGCTGATATGAGTGGTTAGTAATGCCTATGGGTTTATCGGAGGCTCCCAGTACTTTTGTGTGTCTCATGCATCATGTACTTCGACCTTACATTGGAGTCTTTGTTGTGGTTTACTTTGATGATATTCTTGTGTTTAGCAAAACCATGAAAGAGCATATTAATCATGTTAAATCTGTGTTGCAAACCCTTCGCAAGGAAAGCCTTTATGCAAACTTGAAAAAAATGCACGTTTGGTGTTGACAAAGTGGTTTTCTTGGGTTTCGTTGTATCTTCCAAGGGTGTCCATGTTGATGAAACTAAAATTGAAGCAATTAAAACTTGGCCCCAACCCACCAATTTGCAACAAGTGCGTAGTTTTCTTGGTCTTGCGGGTTTTTATCGTCGCTTTGTGAAAGATTTTAGCACAATTGCCGCTCCTTTGCATGCCTTGAGTAAGAAAAATGCTCCTTTTGTTTGGGGATCTTTGCAATCCACCGCTTTTGATGAGCTCAAGTCTTTTCTTACTCATGCTCCGATTCTTGCTTTGCCCAATTTTGACAAAACTTTTGAGGTTCATTGTGATGCAAGTGGTACCGGAATTGGCGGAGTTTTGATGCTAGAAAAATGAGCCATTGCATATTTTAGTGAAAAACTC
This sequence comes from Triticum dicoccoides, assembly GCF_002162155.2. Lineage (NCBI taxonomy): Eukaryota > Viridiplantae > Streptophyta > Magnoliopsida > Poales > Poaceae > Triticum > Triticum dicoccoides. Next base: position 93,908,542 of record NC_041383.1, read on the forward strand.
TCCGGTGCTCAACTTAACTATCCCATATATGACAAAGAATTATATGCTTTAGTGCGTGTACTACATGTTTGGGAACATTATCTTAGACCTCAAGAGTTTTTCATCCATACCGACCATGAAACGCTTAAGTACTTAAAAGGTCAAACTAAGTTGAACAAGCGTCATGCCAAATGGAGTGAATTTATTGAATCTTTCCCCTATGTGATCAAATACATTAAGGGTAAGGAAAATGTAGTTGCGGATGTGCTTTCACGCATATGTACGCTTGTCACTAAACTTGAGTTGAATGTTATTGGTTTTGAGCACATCAAAGACTTGTTTGCTAATGATCCATCTTTTGCCATTCCTTATGCTAAGTGTTTGATGCATACTTCTTGGGAACAATATTACATCAAGGATGGTTATCTTATGAGAGCTAACAAACTATGCATTCCCGAGTCTTCTCTTCGTTTGCTCCTTTTGCAAGAGGCTCATGGAGGCGGACTCATGGGACATTTCGGACGCAACAAGGCATTCGCCACGCTCTCCAAGAACTAATTTTGGCCCAAGATGTTCTGCGACGTCTCACGCTTCACCACCCGATGCTCTACATGTCGCAAAGCTAAGTCTAAAGCTCAATCCCATGGTCTTTACATGCCTCTTCCTATTCCTTATCAACCTTGGGAAGACATTAGCATGGATATTGTACTTGGTTTGCCTAGAACTCAAAATGGAAAGGATTCCGTATTTGTTGTTGTGGACCGATTTTCTAAGATGGCACATTTCATTCCTTGCAACAAGATAGACGATGCTTCACATGTTGCAAATCTCTTTTGTAGGGAAATCTTGCGCCTCCATGGAGTACCAAAGACAATCGTCTCCGACCGTGACGTCAAGTTCTTGAGTTACTTTTGGAAGACGCTATGCGCCAAGCTCGGAATCAAGCTCTTATTCTCATCCTCATACCATCCTCAAACCGACGGCCAAACGGAGGTGATGAACCGGACACTATCCACTCTACTTCGCATGTTGATCAAGAAGAACATCAAGGAGTGGGAGGCGTGTCTACCCATCACCGAGTACGCCTACAACCGTGCAAGACATTCGACTACCGGCAAGTCCCCCTTCGAGGTCATCTACGGCTTCAACCCGTTGTCACCATTGGACATTCTACCTCTTCCTTTACAAGAGCGCACCAACATGGATGCGAGTGCACGGGCAAGCTACATCAAGAAGATGCATGAGGATACAAGACACACCATCGAGCGCCAAGTACAATGACTAGCGTCCAAGCTCAACGTCTACAAGCAACCCAAGACATTCAACATTGGAGACCTCGTGTGGCTACACTTTCGCAAGGACCGCTTCCCCAACAAACGCAAGTCCAAGCTTCTCCCTCGAGCCGACGGACCCTTCAAGGTGCTAGCACGCTACAACAACAACGCTTATAAGATCAACCTCCCACGCGACAAGTACAACGTGAGCGACATCTTCAACGTCTCCGATCTCTCCCCGTACCATGGTGATGAGGATTTCGATCCGAGGTCGGATCTTTCCCAAGGGAGGGGAGATGATGCGGAGCATCCTTCCATCATCCCCATGGACTCTACTTCGACACATCCAACACCACGAGGACCCACGACGAGAGCTCGAGCACGTGCTATTCAATCCGAGGTTAACTCTATCCTTGTTGAACTTCCCTTTGACCCACTTGAGACATGGCTACTACCTCAAATGGAGACACTTTGCGTGCTCAGGTACCATGTAAGCAACCAAGGAGAAGGAGTGGTGCAAGATGGACATCAAGATCAAGGAGGCATTCCACCCAGCCTGGAAGGACCGGTACAACCGCCCAACCACCGCCCGGGCGGAACAACCGGCCAGCTACCGCCCAACAACTGGCCCACCTTCTGTGATCGAGCGGAGCAAGGCCGGTACCGCACTGGTTTTACCGGTTTCTGCCCAAAGACCGGAACAACCGCCTCGACATCCGGTACAACCGCTGGACCCTTCAACGTCCATCTCCAGAAGCCAGCGCCGGACCCCCCAGCGGTAGTACCGCCTTCCTCGTCCGGAACTACCGCCCCGAAAGAGCTCTCAGCGGAACTACCGGTCCCATGTCCGGTACTACCGGCCTGCCTGCGCGCAGTGCAAGGGGTTTTCGCCCCATGTATCCTCTCCCACTTACCCCTTCGTGACTTAGCACTATATATACTCGTCTCCTAGCTTCGTATTAGGGTTAGCATTGGTTTAGCTCATATTTTGTATGAGAGCCTTGCTCATCCACTTGGTTACTTCTCCTCGGAGCTCACGACCTCTTCAGAGAAGATCCCCCAAACGGATTCAAGACCCCTTCAAGGGAAGACCATCAAGACCTCCTCACGGAGAAGAACGGCTACCTTTTGTATCTTTCCTTTGTTGATTTTGAATCCTGTGCTACCTTATGTGTTCGGTGATCTAGCCCTTGTGTGATTGATACTTGTCGGTTGAGTGATTCTCTTGTTTCTCCCCGTGTTGTTCCTCGTGTTCTTCCGCTAGTTCGTCGTGTTTCTCCGTAGGATCCACTCCAAACGTGAAAGATCGTCCATATAGGGTTCCGCCCTACATCATATACTTATCAGAAAGGCTGTAGTGCTCCCACTCACTTTCTTGTAAATACAGGCATTTCCAAAAGTCTGTATAAAACCATATGCTTTGATCAACTCATCAAAGCGTATATTCCAACTCCGAGATGCTTGCACCAGTCCAATTATGGATCGCTGGAGCTTGCACATTTTGTTAGCACCTTTAGGATTGACAAAACCTTATGGTTGTATCATATACAACTCTTCCTTAATAAATCCATTAAGGAATGCAGTTTTGACATCCTTTTGCCAGATTTCATAAAATGTGGCAATTGCTAACATGATTCGGACAGACTTAAGCATCGATACGAGTGAGAAAATCTCATTGTATTCAACACCTTGAACTTATCGAAAACCTTTTTGCGACAAGTTGAGCTTTGTAGATAGTAACACTACTATCAATGTTTGTCTTCCTCTTGAAGATCCATTTATTTTCTATGGATTGCCGATCATCGGGCAATTCCACCAAAGTCCACACTTTGTTCTCATACATGGATCCTATCTCAGATTTCATGGCCTCCAGCCATTTCATGGAATCTGGGCTCATCATCGCTTCCTCATAGTTCGTAGGTTCATCATGGTCTAGTAACATCACTTCCAGAACAGGATTACCGTACCACTCTGGTGCGGACCGTACTCTGGAAGACCTACGAGGTTCTGTAATAACTTGATCTGAAGTTTCATGATCATCATCATTAGCTTCCTCACTGATTGGTGTAGGAATCACTGGTACTGATTTCAGCGATGAACTTTTTTTTAAAATCAGGAGAAGGTACTATTACCTTATCAAGTTCTACTTTTCTCCCACTCACTTCTTTCGAGAGAGACTCCTTCTCTAGAAATGATCCATCTTAGCATCGAATATCTTGCTTTCGGATCTGTGATAGAAGGTGTACCCAATAGTTTCCTTTGGGTATTCTATGAAGACGCACTTCTCCGATTTAGGTTCGAGCTTATCAGGTTGAAACTTTTTCACATAAGCATCGCAGTCCCAAACTTTAAGAAACGACAACTTTGGTTTCTTGCCAAACCACAGTTCATAAGGCGTCGTCTCAAATGGATTTTGATGGTGCCCTATTTAAAGTGAATGCTACTGTCTCTAATGCATAACCCCAAAACAATAGTGGTAAATTGGTAAGATACATCATAGATCGCACCATATCCAATAAAGTGCGTTTATGACGTTCGGACACACCATTACGTTGTGGTGTTCCATGTGGCGTGAGCTGCGGAACTATTCCACATTGTTTTATATGAAGGCCAAACTCGTAACTCAAATATTCTCCTCCACGATCAGATCGTAGAAACTTTATTTTCTTGTTACGATGATTCTCCACTTCACTCTGAAATTCTTTGAACTTTTCAAATGTTTCAGACTTGTGTTTCATTAATTAGATATACCCATATCTGCTCAAATCATCTGTGAAGGTAAAAAAATAACGATACTTGCCACGAGCATCAACACTCATTGGATCGCATACTTCAGTATGTATTATCTCCAACAAATCTGTTGCTCGCTCCATTGTTCCAAAGAACGGAGTCTTAGTCATCTTGCCCATGAGGCATGGTTCTCAAGCATCAAGTGATTCCAAAAGCCCATCAGCATGGAGTTTCTTCATGCGCTTTACACCAATATGACCTAAACGGCAGTGCCACAAATAAGTTGCACTGTCATTATTAACTTTGCATCTTTTGGCTTCAATATTATGAATATGTGTATCACTACGATCGAGATCCAACAAACTATTTTCGTTGGGTGTATGACCATAAAAGGTTTTATTCATGTAAACAGAACAACAATTATTCTCTAACTTAAATGAATAACCGTATTGCAATAAACATGATCAAATCATATTCATGCTCAACGCAAACACCAAATAACACTTATTTAGGTTCAACACTAATCTCGAAAGTGTAGGGATAGTGTGATGATGATCATATCAATATTGGAACTACTTCCAACACACATCATCACTTCACCCTCAACTAGTCTCTGTTTATTCTGTAACTCCTATTTCGAGTTACTAATTTTAGCAACTGAACAAGGATCAAATACTCATGGGCTACTATAAACACTAGTAAAGTACACATCAATAACATGTATATCAAATATACCCTTGTTCACTTTGCCATCCTTCTTATCCACCAAATATTCAGGGTATTTCTGATTCCAGTGACCATTTCCTTTGTAGTGTAAGCACTCAGTTTCAGGCTTTGGTTTAGCTTTGGGCTTCTTCGTGGGAGTGACAACTTGCTTTTCATTCTACTTGAAGTTCCCTTTCTTTCCCTTTGCCCTTTTCTTGAAACTAGTGGTCTTGTCAATCATCAACACTTGATGCTCTTTCTTGATTTCTACCTTTGTCGATTTCAACATCACGAAGAGCTCGGGAATCGTTTTCGTCATCCCTTGCATGCTATAGTTCATCACGAAGTTCTAGTAACTTAGTGATGGTGACTAGAGAATTCTATCAATCACTATCTTATCTGGAAGATTAACTCCCACTTGATTCAAGTGATTGAAGTACCTAGACAATCTGAGCACATGCTCACTAGTTGAGCGATTCTCCTCCATCTTTTAGCTATAGAACTTGTTGGAGACTTCATATCTCTCAACTCGGGTATTTGCTTGAAATATTAACTTCAACTCCTGGAACATCTCATATGGTCCATGACGTTCAAAACATCTTTGAAGTCCCGATTCTAAGCTGTTAAGCATGGTGCACTAAACTATCAAGTAGTCATCATATTGAGCTAGCCAAACGTTCATAACGTCTGCATCTGCTCCTGCAATAGGTCTGTCACCTAGCGGTGCATTAAGGACATAATTCTTCTGTGCAACAATGAGGATAAACCTCAGATCATGGATCCAATCCGCATCATTGCTACTAACATCTTTCAACACAGTTTTCTCTAGGAACATATCAAAATAAACATATGAAAGCAACAACGCGAGCTATTGATCTACAACATAATTTGCAAAATACTACCAGGACTAAGTTCATGATAAATTTAAGTTCAATTAATCATATTACTTAAGAACTCCCACTTAGATAGACATCTCTCTAGTCATTTAAGTGATCACGTGATCCAAATCAACTAAACCATGTCCGATCATCACGTGAGATGGAGTAGTTTTCAATGGTGAACATCACTATGTTGATCATATCTACTATATGATTCACGCTCGACCTTTCGGTCTCCGTGTTCTGAGGCCATATCTGTATATGCTAGGCTCGTCAAGTTTAACCTGAGTATTCCGCATGTGCAACTGTTTTGCACCCGTTGTATTTGAACGTAGAGCCTATCACACCCGATCATCACGTGGTGTCTCAGCACGAAGAACTTTCACAACGGTGCATACTCAGGGAGAACACTTCTTGATAATTAGTGAGAGATCATCTTAAAATGCTGCCGTCAATCAAAGCAAGATAAGATGCATAAAGGATAAACATCATATGCAATCAAAATATGTGACATGATATGGCCATGATCATCTTGCGCCTTTGATCTCCATCTCCAAAGTACTGTCATGATCTCTATCGTTACCGGCACGACACCATGATCTTCATCATCTTGATCTATATCAATGTGTCGTCACATGGTCGTCTCGCCAACTATTGCTCTTGCAACTATTGCTATCGCATAAAGTAAAGCAATTATTTGGTACTTGCATCTTATGCAACAAAGAGACAACCATAGGGCTTGTGCCAGTTGCCGATAACTTCAACAAAACATGATCATCTCATACAACAACTTATATCTCATCATGTCTTGACCATATCACATCACAACATGCCATTCAAAAACAAGTTAGACGTCCTCTACTTTGTTGTTGCAAATTTTACGTGGCGGCTACGGGTTGAGCAAGAACCGTTCTTACCTACACATCAGAACAACAACGATAGTTTGTCAAGTTAGTGTTGTTTTAACCTTCTCAAGGACAGGGCATAGCCACACCTGGTTCAACTAAAGTTGGAGAAACTGACACCAGCCAGCCACCTGTGTGCAAAGCACGTCGGTAGAACTAGTCTCGCGTAAGCGTACGCGTAATGTCGGTCCGGGCTGCTTCATCCAACAATACCGCCGAACCAAAGTATGACATGCTGGTAATCAGTATGACTTGTATCGCCCACAACTCACTTGTGTTCTACTCATGCATATAACATCTACGCATAAACCAGGCTCGGATGCCACTGTTGGGGAACGTAGTAATTTCAAAAAAATTCCTACGCACACACAAGATCATGGTAATGCATGATGCGGAGCATCCCTCGCTCATCCCCATGGACGCGTCTACATCTCCCTCAACACCACTTGGACCCATGACAAGAGCTAGAGCAAAGGATATCGAAGATAAGGTGAACTCGCTCCTCTCCGAACTTCCTCTCTCTACTCACGAGACTTGGCTACTACCTCATATGGACACTCTGTGTGTGATCAGGTACCTGGAGGAAAGCCATGGTACATCTACATCCATCGGACAAGAAGGAAAGACTACCAACCGCGAAGGTTAAGAAGAAGATCTACCGGAGAAAACTCCAGCCACCGGACGACCGGTCGGGACCGGACGTCCGGCGCCTGAAGCCCAGCTGCCAAGTCCCAGCCAACACAGGCCCCAGCGAGCGGACGTCCGGCCCGTACCGGACGACCGGCCACACTCTCCAGCGAGCGGACGACCGAAGTCACCGAACGTCCGGCACCCCCCCAACAGAATGGATACTAACGGAAGTATGAAGATACCGGACGACCGGCGCCTCCTTCACAGAACGCATCTAGCGGACGTCCGACAACACCGGACGTCCGGACCCCCATGAGCCACCGAACGATCGGTCCCCAGCGGACGTCCGGTACCTGTCTGCGCATAGTTTCGGGCCGAAGCCCATGTACCCCTTCACTTCGCCCCTTTTGCACTAAGACTATAATTAGGCCTCTCCCACCTCCTAGTTAGATTCAGCATTGGTTTAGCTCATGTTTGTGTGAGAGCCCTTGCTCATCCACTTGGATAGTTCTCCTCGGAGATCACGGCCTCTTCGGAGAAGATCCCCCAAGCGGATTCAAGACCCCTTTCTAGGGAAGATCATCAAGACCTCCGTACGGAGAAGAATGGTTCCTTTGTATCCTTACCTTTGTTGACTTTGGATCTCGTGTATCTCTTTGTGTTCGGTGATCTAGCACTCGTGTGATTGATTCTATGTCGGTTTCGTGATTCTCTCTATCGTTTCCCCCGTGTTTCCCCCTTTGTGCTTCCGCGTGTTCTTCGTGATTCCCCGTAGGATCCACTCCAAACGTGAAAGATCGTCCACATAGGGTTCCGCCCTACATCATCTTGGTATCATGAGCCACGTTGATCACGTTTTTGGAGCGCCTACCCCTCGTTTTCTAGCTTGATTTTGTTGCTTTCGTCCTAATTCCGAAAATTCCCCACCAAAAATAGCCCCAAATTTTTTTTGTGATTTGTTGGTGAGTTGAGATTTTGTTGGATTTGGTCCATGGATTTCTGTTGCTACGTGTGGATCTAGCTTTCCCCACCCTCCCCACCCTTTTCCATCCACCAATCCACTCGATTTTGACCTCACCATCTCCATCCACCCCGAAAACGCGCAGTTCATCCCGTGTCCGAATTTCGCCCAGGCACCGGACGACCGGACACTAGCGTACGTCCGATGACCGGAAAAACTGGACTTCCGTGAAACTCTGACGAAACTGAATTTGACAGTTCGGCCACCACCACAACCCCACATTCCACCACATCTTCCAAACCCACATACACCACCATCTTCCCGATACCTCATATGACGATTTTGATACATTTTGGTCCTTGAGATTTTGAGTTGTGGCTCCCGTATCCTTTTGTGTTTCGGCTATCTAGGTACGGTTTGACTTCATCACCACCACGGCTCATCTTCACAAGGGTCTCATCATCGCCAAGGACGATAACTTCGACGACATCTTTGTCATACCTTGCAATTGCACTGATACCCCACATGGCCTTACTTTTGTGTAGCTTACCCATCGAGACTAGCCATTGAGTATTGCCGGCAACGTGACTTGTGCACATTAGTGATCATACGACATATCATACATACCATACCATCGTGGTGCATATCTTGGCATCAACTTGTGTGTCACAAAGTTGTTGTCGGTGTCAAAACCGGCGGATCTCGGGTAGGGGGTCCCGAACTGTGCGTCTAGGCGGATGGTAACAGGAGACAAGGGACACGATGTTTTTACCCAGGTTCGGGCCCTCTCGGTGGAGGTAAAACCCTACTCCTGCTTGATTGATATTGATGATATGGGTATTAAAAGAGTTGATCTACCACGAGATCAGAGAGGCTAAACCCTAGAATCTAGCCTATGGTATGATTTTTATCTGTCCTACGGACTAAAACCCTCCGGTTTATATAGACATCGGAGAGGGCTAGGGTTACACATAGTTGGTTACAATGGGAGGAGATCCTCATATCGCATGGCCAAGCTTGCCTTCCACGCCAAGGAAAGTCCCTATCCGGACACGGGACGAAGTCTTCAATCTTGTATCTTCATAGTCCGGGAGTCCGGCCAAAGGTCATAGTCCGGCCATCCGGACACCCCCTAATCCAGGACTCCCTCAGTAGCCCTTGAACTAGGCTTCAATAACGACGAGTCCGGCGCACAAATTGTCTTCGGCATTGCAAGACGGGTTCCTCCTCCGAATTCTTCGTAGAAGATGTTTGAACACAAGGATAGTGTCCGGCTCTGTAAAAATAAGTTCCACATACCACTGTAGAGAGAATAATATATGCACAAATCTAATTTGCTGACGTGTTCTGCAATGTGACATCATGCCACGGTCAAGCCTTTATTCGAATTGTTTTACTGTTCCACCTCAGCACGTTTAGCGAGGCGGTTTCCTTGGCACGTCTTGTCGAAGCAGAGATCGTGTCCCCTTATTCCGGGATTCTCATCAATACAGGTGTGGGTAACCCAACCGTGCCTTTAGGTATGACTCTCTAATTGAAAGCGAGTCCCAAACGGTTACGGGGAGGGCTCTTGGCATTCAACTCCTTTATAAAGAGACCAAGGCTCGACTCCCTTTTCTTTCAATCGAATCCGCCTCTTGCCTCGAGTTCCAACACTCAAAGCTTCTAGTTTTAGGCGCTTTGGACTTTCGATGATGTCCGGTTCCGACCTTCAAGGCTGGTGGGTGCCTTCCTCTGTTACAGAAGAGCACGTGAGAAAGCTAAGAGATGCCAGGTATCTAACCGGCGAAATCTCGCATAGGCTGCCTGCTCAAGGGCAGGCCATTCCTTCTCCCCAGCCCGGTGAGAGTGTGGTGTTTGCATCTCACTTCCTTCGGGGGCTAGGCTTCCCGATTGATCCCTTCGTGAGGGGGCTGGTGTTCTATTATGGGCTGGAATTCCACGACCTAGCTCCGGAGTCCATCCTCCAAATTTCATCATTCATTGTTGTGTGTGAAGCCTTCCTCCATATCACCCCTCACTTCGGATTGTGGCTCAAAACCTTCAAGGTGGAGCCGAAAATGATCAAGGGGCAGCACGCTGAGTGCGGAGGAGATATCATAAGCAAGATAGCCGGCGCTCCATGGCCCGAGGGCACTTTCGAAGAAGAGTTCGGCTTATGGCAACGGGACTGGTTTTACATCATAGCCCCCAGGGGCACCACATGGGTGGCGCCGACTGCTTTTCGCTCAGGTCCCCCACCACGGCGAGCGTCATGGGTCAATGAAGGGCTTATCTGGGGACCGCCCAAAGACGTGCCCCTTCTGCAGGACCGCATTCGAGATCTCCTAGAAAGAGATATTAACTTGACCGTGGTGGGGCAAGTTATGCTGATTCGCCGCACGCTGCCCTGCAAACGTCGCCCTCTTCGCCTATGGGAATTTAATCCGGAGGGACCGCGAGTCCTTCAACACTTTATGGGCACGACGCCCATGGAGATGTACAAATTGTTCTTCGGACCACAAGCAAGGTGTCCGGACTTGTCCGAGGATGCATGCCTGAGCTGTAATCGCCAGGATGCTAAGGTAAGTAGCCCCGTGTTTGGACACACCGTCCATATTTTTATTATAAAGTTGCCCTTTAACAGAGCTATCCTTTGAACAGGAGTGGATAGTGAAGGCAAAGCTTATCAGGTGTCCAGCCCCCCTGCCCGAGACCGGGCCGGATCCTGTGTTAACCAGGATGCTGGAGATTACGCCTTCGGCAGAGGGCGAAGAGGGGAACCAAGGAGCTACCGCCTCCATGAAGGAGACTGTCAGGAAGGAAGGAATCGAGGATCCCTCCAACCTGGGAAAGAAAAGAAGTGCCTCTAAAGACCCAGAGGGGATAGCCTCGAAACGGCGGAAGAAATCTTTGTCAGAGGATCCAGCGCCGGAGACTGCCCTGGCCGCATTGTGCCCTCAAAGGGGATCAGTTTTCCTCTGAGCCGTAAGTAAAGAGAGGGATTCAAAAATTAGTGGTATCCCTGTTTTATTTCTGAGGAAGATAACCAAAATATTACCTTGCAGTTCGGACCTCAGCCCTTCTCAGCAGAGCTCGTCTTCGGGGGATCTTTGTCCGGAAATGATGGAGAGTGAAACGCCTCCCCCAGCTGCACCCATTTATGAGGCAGGCGACCCCGAGGTGTCGTCCCGGCGGGTTTCTCCAAGTCCGGATCCTGAAAAAGGTCGTCGGGCTAGTCCGGTGCCCTCTGGTGCGTGGTCGGAGAAGCTGAAGGATCTGCTTGGGCGAGCGTCCGTCTCAGAAGAACACCGTATGTTGATGAACACGGTGATAGGAAGGATTTCATCCACGGAAAGCGGGTTGTACGAGGCCGCCAGGAGTTTACTGACAGGCTTTGAGGTACGTGAAAAGGATGTACCTTTTGGTAGAGCCGCATAAAATGTGCCCTATATAAATAGTAGCCCCTGAGACTCTGTGTGTCGTCAAGAATGATGGCGCACAGAGGATCAAAACCCCAGGTATCAAATGTCACCTTTTTATGAAGGTGGCGAGGCGTTCGTGGCTAGCCGGACTGATGAATCTGCTGAACTAAAGCGGCAACTTGACATGGCGGATGCCGACATCGCGCTTGTAAATAAGCGGCTAGACGAGGCACAAGGTATGCTCCACAGATATCTGATAAGAGGAGTTCGATGCTTGTGCCTTACAATATATGTGCTTATTGCAGATAGTGCTGCTGCCGTGGAGAACCTGCGGGCCGAACTTGCCCGAGCCAAGGAGCAAGCAAGGAAAAGTGATGCGGCTGCCGTTAAGGCGGCTGAAGAGCTAAAAGCCGAATAGGCTGCTCACTACCAGAGTAAGAAGGCGATAGTCGAGATGGCTATAAAATTGAAGGATGCTGCCGACCACTGTAACTTTCTCGAACAAGAAGGAAGGGCGGCTCAGGAGGACCTTGAGAAGATCACTACCGAGGCCAAGGATACTCGCTCTGCAATGAGAGCTATGAAGGAGGAGCTGCGTCAGAACGGAGATATCACGGCTGGAAAGCCCTATCTGCTACGGATGAAGTTCGGGGACCCGAGGAATGCTCCATTAGACCGGCAGTGGAGTGCGGAAAACACTTATCTGGATGTGGCAGCGAGTGTAGCAGATGCAACCGAACACTTCCAAGGTCGAGGTGACCATAAATTGGAGGAACTTTTTTGGTCGCAGTTCCACAATCCGGAGCGCCCACTTTTGGTATCCGACCGTTTAGCCGCCTTTGCGGAGCTGAACAGGTTATCCGGACTCGCCATGAAGTATGTTGCGACTCGTTTGTGGCCGGGGGAGCCACAGCCGAAGAGTTATTTTGGATTGGTGCATCAGTTCCTTGGTTTTGCGCCGCATGTTGATGCGATGAAGAGGTCAGCATGCATAGAGGGTGCACAAATGGCTCTTGCCCGTGTCAAAACATACTGGGCGGATATGACGGCCAATATTGTTGCATCCCGAGATTCGGACGAAAGCCGAGTACCTGCCAAGCACTTCTTTGAGGAAGTTCTTCTGGGCGCTCGTTTAATAGAAGCGCAGTGCTCGAAGGATGTAGTGTTCGAATAGCATGTGCTATTGTAAAAGGAATATATGTTGACAGAATATAAAAGCTTTTTATACTTGTGCTTGCAAGAATTATAATGCCTCCTATGCGGCCGTTTTTAATGTATATGTGTATATAACCTGAAAGATGGCAGTCGTTGGCTTCAGCCCCCACGCATATAATGCGGGGGTGTTCGCAAAAAGGCGCTTTTTCACACTTAATCCAACGTCTTGGTCCTACAAAGGAGGTGATAGCGTAGCGAACTAGGCAACCGGACTATAATGCTTTATCACTTTCACTTAGCCATAGGAGTTTGACAGTGGGGCTACTTAATAGCCCCTAAGGGCACCGCGCTCGCCCGAATTCGGGGCGCGTGTGTGCCTGACCGGGAAGCAGCCCTTCGTTAGTGCGGAGGAATCCTAAAGATTCCGAGAGTCATCGAGTGGTTGACCAGTCTCTCGCTATATCATGACAGTCAGTTTTCGGCTTTCTCTACTGAGGTGCTCGCCTGGCTGAATCGGGGCACAATCGCAGTAGTTCTCCTGGTGCCGCTTTAGCCGATAGAGCGGAACGTAAGGCAGCAAAACACAGGAGCCGGACAAACCCAACATTTGACCAAAGACATGATTCGGAGCTGATGCATATAAGGCCAAACTCGCAACGCCGAACACTCCCTAAGGTATTCGGTCTTTATGAAGACGGGCCGAAACGAAGCCCTTGGTAAAAAAGCCCCTGGTGTCCAGGTACGCGCAAAATTCTGGCATGGCCACATGCCAAGACGCCAGCCTCCTCCTCGGTTATAGCGAAAACCGGGGGATGTTGTCAACAAGAGACAGTAAAAAAGGTTTACGCAGGGTCTTAATCTGAAAAGAATCCTTGAAACGGGTCCCTACTGCACATCTGCGCCTGTGTCTCCGTTGTGCCGTATCCTAGACGGGCGTAGCACGGTGTTCGTCTGTGAGAAAGAGGAACTTTAGTAAAGGAAAAATAAATGTGCGAGAAATCTATATTAGAATAAACAAAATATAGTTGGAGCAAGAAGTGAGCCGTATTGTCTCCTGGCGTGAATACGCGGAGTCCCTTGTACAGGGTTATGCGGCTATTAAGCCCATGTATGTTGACGCCGGACTCGTCAAGCCGCGTCTGGGATAGTAGGGCTGAATTAGAGTGCGACTGTCCAGGCTGCCGCACCATGACCCGTACTTTGGGGGTCAATTGATATTCCCCTGTAATGAGATGATGCCTCGTGGGCCGGGCATTTTAAGTGTAAGGGATGCATAATGCGGTATTGCGTTAAAGCGGGCGAAAGCTTCGCGTCCCAGTAGCGCTTGATAGCGATTTACGAATGGGGCGATGTGGAAGGTTAGCTTTTCGCTTCGGAAGTTGTCGGGTGAGCCGAACTTAACTTCTAACGAAAGGTAACCCATACTTTGGGTATCTGGGCCCGGTGTGACTCCTTGAAAGGAAGTGTTGCCATGGCGGATTAGAGCTGGGTTTACCCCGAGCTTGCAGATTGTGTCCTGATATAACAGGTTTAAGTCACTGCCGCCATCCATAAGGACTCTTGTAAATTGTAGTCCGCCAATAACCGGATTCAAGATCAAGGCAGTCCAGCCTGCGTTCTGGGTCCCTCTGGAGTAGTCCTGATAATCAAAGGTGATTGGTTGTAACAACCAGTGGCGGTGCCCCTCTGGGGCGGGCCGCATGGAGCGTGTCTTCGTGGGCGCCGTTCTGTTTTTCCCTTTTGTCATCTGAAGTGAATTTACTGTTTTGACTTCCTGTGGGAACTTCTTTTGTTCTCCGGTGTTCTGCTTGTGGGGTGCGTCGTCATCCTTGCTTGGTGTGTCGAGCCCCTTGTGTTCGGCGTTGAGTTTGCCAGACTGTTTGAAGACCCAACAATCTCTGTGGGTATGGTTTGCAGGTCTCCCGGGGGTACTGTGGATTTGACATATTTTGTCCAGGATTTTGTTGAGGTTGGACAGCTCGTCCCTGTCATCTTTGGGTGGCAGTTTTTTCTGATTATGCCGAGAGCTTTTGAATCCGGCGTTGACTGCCATGCTCATCGGGCTATTATCCTTTATCCGGCGCTGTTCTTTGTTACGGCGCGGTTTTCCGTTTCCATCTTTGAGTTCGGATGTACTCGGGTCGCTGGTGCTGCTTCTTGCCAACCAGCTATCCTCTCCAGCGTAAAAGCGGGTCATGAGGCTTGTTAATGCAGCCATTGTTCTTGGCTTTTCTTGGCCGAGGTTTCTGGCGAGACATTCGTCGCGGATGATGTGTTTGAAAGCAGCTAGGGCCTCAGCGTCCGGACAGTCGACTATCTGATTCTTCTTAGTAAGGAATCTGTTCCAGAGTTTCCGGGCTCACTCTCCGGGCTGCTGAGTTATATGACTCAGATCATCTGCGTCCGGAGGTCGGACGTAGGTCCCTTGAAAATTTGCCCGAAAAGCATCCTCGAGCGCTTCCCAACTTCCTATGGTGTTTTCGGGAAGGCTTTTAAGCCAATGCCGGGCTAGCCCTTTGAGCTTAAGGGGTAAGTATTTTATGGCGTGAAGGTCATCTCCTCTGGCCATGTGTATGTGGAGGATATAATCCTCGATCCAGACTCCGGGGTCTGTTGTTCCGTTGTATGCTTCTATGTTCACAGGCTTGAATCCCACTGGAAATTCATGATCCAGCACCTTATCGGTAAAACATAGGGGATGTGCGGCGCCCCTGTATGTAGGTGTGCCGCGATGTTCGGATATTTTTTGTATTGCATTGCTCGTCGGAGCTTGCTTTCTTGGCCCATATATGCATCTGGTTGGGCCAGTTTTTTGATGCGAATCCTTAGGCGGATTGCGCGTCGAATTGAGTGCGGCGCCCTTTGTCGCTTGAGGCCGATCGTGGGGTCGTCTATCCAACCTGGTGGCTTCCTTATTTTTTGACTGTGGGGGCTTTATGGCCTCTTCATCAAATTTCGGTAGTAGTTTCCGCTTTGGATAGCTTTTTGTGTGGCGACTGTTGCCGTACTTGTGTGCGGTATTGAGTACTTTGCCCCATCTGGTTCTGAGTGCATCTTCCGCTGTTTTGAGCCTCCGCTTCTGCTTTTTCAGGCTACATGCAGTGGCAACGAGCCTTTGGTGGAGGTTCTGATGTTTCAGCGATTCGTCCGGCGTGAGGTCGTCCGGACTGTTATCCTTCCCAGAGATTGGTTATTTGGATTGTCCGCCCTGTTTGGACGGTTTCTCGATGGCATGTTCGTCTTCCGTTGATTCGCCCTGCTCTATGGCTGGGTCTTTGTCGAGTTGGGGCTTAGCGTGGCGCTTACGTCACCGCTTTGATTGTTTGTCGAGGGAGCAATCCCTGGTTGCGCCCTTTTGATCCTCGTTATTATTTCTCTTAGGTGTGTCCACCATGTATACATCGTATGATGAGGTGGCTTTCCAGTGCCCTATAGGTGCTGGTTCTTGGTCGTCTCCTCCATCGGCGTCCATACAGTCGATGTCTTCGGAGTCGTAGTCGAGCATGTCGGTTAGATCGTCGATAGTGGCTACAAAGTGGGTGGTGCTTGGGTTTCGAATTTCCTCATCGTCCGTATCCCAACCCTGCTGACCATAGTCCGGCCAGGGCTCTCCTAACAAAGAGAGATACTTTAGTGAATCCAGGATATCGCCAAAGGGCGAGTGCTGAAAGATGTCCGCGGCGGTCAACTCCATGATCGGAGCCCAATCGGTTTCAATCGGAAGGGGTGCGGAATATTCGGAGTCCGGAACTGAGTCCGGCACCTCGGAGTCATGGGCCTTGCAAAGGACTAGGCTGGTATTCAGCTCTATCACCGTAGAGATTGCGGCTCCCGGGGCGGCGTCCAACCGTCCGTCCCCGACCAGCGCAGCCGGCTCCGAGCTAATGGTCGGAGCGGATACCTGAGCGGCACTCTGGGCGCTGTCCGGCGGCAGAGCTAGATCATGCCCATTGAGACAGTGTGGCACGCTCAGCCGTGGATCGAATCCGTCGAAGATCACGTCCCCGCGGATGTTGGCCGTGTAGTTTAAACTTCCAAACCTGACCTGATGGCCAGGGGTGTAGCTTCCGATCTGCTCCAGATGGCCAAGCGAGTTGACCCACAGTGCGAAGCCGCCGAATATGAAGATCTGTCCGGGGAGAAGAGTCTCACCCTGGACCGCATCGTGGTTGGTGATCGAAGACGCCATCGGGCCTAAAGGTGACTACACGGAGGAACTCTCAATGAAAGCACCAATGTCGGTTTCAAAACCGGCGGATCTCGGGTAGGGGGTCCCGAACTATGCGTCTAGGCGGATGGTAACAGGAGACAAGGGACACGATGTTTTTACCCAGGTTCGGGCCCTCTCGGTGGAGGTAAAACCCTACTCCTGCTTGATTGATATTGATGATATGGGTATTACAAGAGTTGATCTACCACGAGATCAGAGAGGCTAAACCCTAGAATCTAGCCTATGGTATGATTGTTATCTGTCCTACGGACTAAAACCCTCCGGTTTATATAGACACCGGAGAGGGCTAGGGTTACACAGAGTCGGTTACAATGGGAGGAGATCTTCATATCGTATCGCCAAGCTTGCCTTCCACGCCAAGGAAAGTCCCTATCCGGACACGGGACGAAGTCTTCAATCTTGTATCTTCATAGTCCGGGAGTCCGGCCAAAGGTCATAGTCCGGCCATCCGGACACCCCCTAATCCAGGACTCCCTCAGTTGTCATCGCATACACAATTGCTATCTTGGTTCATGAAGTTTTGCATGAGAAAAGAGCTCAAAAGTGAAAGAGCCACCCAAGCTTTTAAGCAAAGAGGAAAGATAAGCAAAGAGCTTATGAGCAAGAACCATAGCATCATACTACATTAAGATTGTCATATAAGATCATCTTGGATCATAGCACCGAAATACCATACATATAGCATACTTGGGATAGAGATTGTTGCATTTTTGCCTAGTAGGTTGTGCATAAGTTCCGTATCCGCCTATTGTGCAATCATGCTAGCGTCTCTCTAGTATTGTGCAACAAGAGCATTTTCGTGGGTTCCACATTTTGGCTCACTTTTGGTTTGCACAATCCCATCTATCTATTTGCGTGTGTGTTCCCGTGTTCCCATACTTGCTTGGTTTACTTGTTGCATTTGCAAATTTGTGAATCTTTTCCAACATTATTGAAGCTCACTTACTATTGCATCAAATTTTGTGCCACCATCCTAACCAAGCTCCACCATAAGCTTTTACGTGTGTAGGTGTGAGAAACGACAAGAATTGGTACCAACAGTGCTATTTCATTGTCCGCATTTGAGTGAACTTGATTCATCTTCAACTTCGGTCAAGGTACATTTGGTACACGTTCTTTTCCTTCTACCACTTACATTTTGTTTGGAATGATGGATAGGCCAAGTACTTCTACCAACCCACTCTTCATCGAGCAAGACGATGACATGTCATCATACGTCACCAAGAGCCACCTCTTTGGTGCACAACGAGCATTACATCAAGAGCAACAAGCAATGAATGACCGCATCGACAACCTCGCCACCGACTTGCGACTCTCCGAGCAACGTACACGAGACTACTTCGACAACAAGCTCGACGCGCACAAGCAAGAGAACGATGCAAGAATGGACGAGATACGCGCCTTGTTGGTCAACCGGCCTCCTTCTACATCGTCATAATCAAGACGGAGCCACTCAAGTCGACACTCCGATGACTCCTTCTCCGGCTCAAGTACACCGTCATCAAACACTCTTCGACGAGCCGCGCGTCAAGACCGTCATGCATCTCGCAACCCGCTACACGCCCAGCATTCACAAGAGCAAGCCGATGAGCAAGTCCCTCGTCCTCAATCAAACCAAGTCGCTTTTGCTCAAGCTCAAGAACGGCAACGACTACGACGCCAAGAGGAAGAACGAGCGCGTCTACACCAAGAGGAACAAGACGCCGAGGCTCAATGTCTTCAACAACAACAACGAGAAGCGCAAGCTCTTGAGGCGCAACGTGCCCTTCAAGAATCAAGTCGAGCCATCGCCAACCGCAATCGCGAACGGCGCAATCAAGAGGAAGCCCTTCGAGAAGAAATCCACCAAAAAGAGAGTGAGAGCCACAAGCCAAACTTGAGCGCCTCTTCGCCTAGAGAGAAAAACCTCATACTATTTGCCACAAAAAGTGAGATGAGGGAAGTGTGTGAGAACCCATCGAGTGTGATGCACTTTGTCCTTGTGTGCAAGGATGGGGAACTTAAAACTAACACCCCTCACGAGCTACCTTTAGTGTTTCAATCTCTTTTGCAGGAATTCCAAGATGTTTTCCCCGATGAGCTACCTCCGGGTCTACCTCCTCTACGAGGCATTGAGCATCGAATCAACCTCATCCCCGGAGCGCCACTTCCAAACAAAGCTCCATACCGTGTCAATCCCGAAGAAACCAAGGAGATTCAACGGCAAGTACAACAACTAATCGACAACGGTCATGTACGTCAAAGCCTAAGCCCTTGTGCCGTTCCCGTTATACTTGTGCCTAAGCCCGATGGAAGTTTCCGCTTATGTTCCGATTGTAGACCTATAAATGATATTACCGTTCGCTATAGGCATCCCATTCCTCGCTTAGATGATATGCTTGATGAACTTAGTGGAGCCAGCTTTTTCTCAAAATTGATCTTAAAAGTGGCTATTGTCAAATCCGCATTCAAGAAGGTGATGAATGGAAAACAGCTCTCAAAACCAAATTTGGCTTATATGAGTGGTTAGTGATGCCTATGGGTTTGTTGGAAGCACTCAGAACTTTCGTGCGTCTTATGCATCATGTGCTTAGACCTTACATTGCAGTCTTCATTGTGGTTTACTTTGATGATATCCTTGTGTTTAGAAAAACCATGAAAGAGCACATTAATCATGTTAAATCTATGTTGCAAACCCTCCGCAAGGAAAGCCTTTATGCGAACTTGAAAAAATGCACTTTTGGCGTTGACAAAGTGGTTTTCTTGGGTTTTGCTGTCTCTTCCAAGGGTGTCCATGTTGATGAAACTAAGATTAAGGCAATTAAAACTTGGCCCCAACCCACCAATTTGCAACAAGTGCGTAGTTTTCTTGGTCTTGCAGGATTTTATCGCCGCTTTGTGAAAAAATTTAGCACAATTGCCGCTCCTTTACACGCTTTCAGTAAGAAGAATGCTCCTTTTGTTTGGGAATCTTTGCAATCCACCGCTTTTGATGAGCTCAAGTCTTTGCTTACTCATGCTCCGATTCTTGCTTTACCCAACTTTGAGAAAACTTTTGAGGTTCATTGTGATGCAAGTGGTACCGGAATTGGCGGAGTTTTGATGCAAGAAAAACGAACCATTGCTTATTTTAGTGAAAAACTCTCCGGTGCTCAACTTAACTATCCCATCTATGACAAAGAATTATATGCTTTAGTACGTGTGCTACATGTTTGGGAACATTACCTTAGACCCCATGAATTTGTCATCCATACCGATCATGAAACGCTTAAGTACTTAAAAGGTCAAACTAAGTTGAACAAGTGTCATGCCAAATGGAGTGAATTTATTGAGTCTTTCCCATATGTGATCAAGTACATTAAGGGTAAAGAAAATGTAGTTGCGGATGCGCTTTCACGCATATGTACGCTTGTCACTAAACTTGAGTTGAATGTTATTGGTTTTGAGCACATCAAAGACTTGTATGCTAATGATCCATCTTTTGCTATTCCTTATGCTAAGTGTTTGATGCATACTTCTTGGGAACAATATTATATCAAGGATGCATATCTTATGAGAACTAACAAACTATGCATTCCCGAGTCTTCTCTTCGTTTTCTCCTTTTGCAAGAGGCTCATGGAGGCGGACTCATGGGACACTTTGGACGCGACAAGACGTTCGCTACGCTCTGCAAGAACTATTATTGGCCCAAGATGTTCCGTGACGTCTCACGCTTCACCAACCGATGCTCTACATGTCGCAAAGCTCAGTCTAAAGCTCAATCTCATGGTCTTTACATGCCTCTTCCTATTCCTTATCAACCTTGGGAAGACATTAGCATGGACTTTGTACTTGGTTTGCCTAGAACTCAAAATGGAAAGGATTCCGTGTTTGTTGTTGTGGACCGATTTTCTAAGATAGCACATTTCATCCCTTGCAACAAGATAGACGATGCTTCACATGTTGCAAATCTCTTTTGTAGGGAAATCTTGCGTCTCCATGGAGTACCAAAGACAATCGTCTCCGACCGCGACGTCAAGTTCTTGAGTTACTTTTGGAAGACCCTATGCGCCAAGCTCGGAATCAAGCTCTTGTTCTCATCCGCATACCATCCTCAAACCGACGGCCAAACGGAGGTGACGAACCGGACACTATCCACTCTACTTCGCGTGTTGATCAAGAAGAACATCAAGGAGTGGGAGGTGTGTCTACCCATCGCCGAGTACGCCTACAACCGTGCAAGACATTCGACTACCGGCAAGTCCCCCTTCAAGGTCGTCTACGGCTTCAACCCGTTGTCCCCATTGGATATTCTACCTCTTCCTCTACAAGAGCGAACCAACCTCGACGCAAGTGCTCGTGCAAGCTACATCAAGAAATTGCATGAAGATACAAGGCACACCATCGAGCGACAAGTACAACGACTAGCAACCAAGCTCAACGTCAACAAGCAACCCATGGTCTTCAACATTGGTGATCTAGTGTGGCTACACCGTCGCAAGGACCGCTTCCCCAATGAACGCAAGTCCAAGCTTCTCCCTCGAGCCGATGGACCTTTCAAGGTGCTACCACGCTACAACAACAACGCATACAAGATTGACCTCCCACGAGACAAGTACAACGTGAGCGACATCTTCAACGTTAAAGACCTCTCGCCTTTCCATGGTGATGAAGATTTTGATCCGAGGTCGGATCTTTCCCAAGGGGGGGAGATGATGCGGAGCATACCTCGCTCATCCCCATGGACGCGTCTACATCTCCCTCAACACCACTTGGACCCATGACAAGAGCTAGAGCAAAGGCTATCGAAGATAAGGTGAACTCGCTCCTCTCCGAACTTCCTCTCTCTACTCACGAGACTTGGCTACTACCTCATATGGACACTCTGTGTGTGATTAGGTACCTGGAGGAAAGCCATGGTACATCTACATCCATCGGACAAGAAGGCAAGCCTACCAACCGCGAAGGTCAAGAAGAAGATCTACCGGAGAAAACTCCAGCCACCGGACGACCGGTCGGGACCGGACGTCCGACACCTGAAGCCCAGCTGCCAAGTCCCAGCAAACGCAGGCCCCAGCGAGCGAACGTCTGGCCCGGACCGGATGACCGGCCACACTCTCCAGCGAGCGAACGACCAAAGTCACCGGACGTCCGGCACCCCCCAATAGAATGGATATTAACGGAAGTATGAAGATACCGGACGATCGGCGCCTCCTTCACAGAACGCATCTAGTGGACGTCCGACGACACCGGATGTCCGGACCCCCATGAGCCACCGGACGACCGGTCCCCAGCGGACGTACCTGTCTGCGCACAGTTTCGGGCCGAAGCCCATGTACCCCTTCACTTCGCCCCTTTTCACTAAGACTATAAATAGGCCTCTCCCACCTCCTAGTTAGATTCAGCATTGGTTTAGCTCATGTTTGTGTGAGAGCCTTGCTCATCCACTTTGATACTTCTCCTCGGAGATCACGGCCTCTTCGGAGAAGATCCCCCAAGCGGATTCAAGACCCCTTTCTAGGGAAGATCATCAAGACCTCCATACGGAGAAGAACGGTTCCTTTGTATCCTTACCTTTGTTGCCTTTGGATCTCGTGTATCTCTTTGTGTTCGGTGATCTAGCACTCGTGTGATTGATTCTATGTCGGTTTCGTGATTCTCTCTATCGTTTTCCCCATGTTTCCCCCTTTGTGCTTCCGCGTGTTCTTCGTGATTCCCCGTAGGATCCACTCCAAACATGAAAGATCGTCCACATAGGGTTCTGCCCTACATCATCTCAACGAGAGGGGGAGTGTATCTTCATACCCCACAAGATCGCTATGCGGAAGCATTTATCAACGTGGTTGATGAAGTCGTACGTCTTCACGATCCGACCGATCCAAGTACCGAACGCACGGCACCTCCGAGTTCTGCACACGTTCAGCTCAATGACGTCCTCGCCTTCTCGATGCAGCAAGACGGGCGAAGTAGTAGATGAGTTCCGGCAGCACGACAGCGTGGTGACGGTGTTGGTGAAGAACAATCTCCGCGGGGCTTCGCCTAAGCACTACGGAAACTATGACGGAGGATAAACTAGAGGGGACGGGGTTGACGGCACACGGCTTGGTGTTTCTTGATCTGTATTTGGTGCTCGCCCTGCCCCTCTATTTATATGTTGAGCCTTGGGGTCGAAACTTGGAGTAAAAGCCTCCACAAAGTCAGTTTCAATCGAAAGGCAAGAGTCCTTCTCGGACTCCAGGGCCAGACGCCAGGGTTCCCGGCGTCTGGACCCGGGCGCTAGGGACCCTGGCGTCTGGCCCCTGGACTCCGCAAAACTACCTTTTGCGCTTTCCAAAAACCTTGTGGGCTTTCCCCTTTGGCCCAAATAACGTGTTCTCGTGCCCAAAAATTTCGGGAAACATCCGGAACCCCTTCCGGTGAATTCCGGAACCCTTCCGGAGATCAAACACTATTATCCCATATATCAAACTTTATATCCGGACCATTCTGGAGTTCCTCGTCATGTCCATGATCTCATCTGGGACTCCGAACAACATTCGGTTACCAACATACATAACTCATATAATACTATATCGTCAACGAAACGTTAAGCGTGCGGACCCTACGGGACACGTTTCCTAGTCAATAACCAATAGCGGGACCTGGATGCCCATATTGGCTCCCACATATTCTACGAAGATCCTTATCGGTCAAACCGCATAACAACATATGTTATTCCCTTTGTCATCGGTATGTTACTTGCCCGAGATTCGATCGTCGGTATCTCAATACCTAGTTCAATCTCGTTACCGGCAAGTCTCTTTACTCGTTACGTAATACATCATCTCACAACTAACTCATTAGTTGTAATGCTTGCAAGGCTTAAGTGATGTGTATTACCGAGAGGGCCCAGAGATACCTCTCCGACAATCGGAGTGACAAATCCTAATCTCGAAATACGCCAACCCCACAAGTACCTTCGGAGGCACCTGTAGAGCACCTTTATAATCACCCGGTTACGTTGTGACGTTTGGTAGCACACAAAGTGTTCCTCCGGTAAACGGGAGTTGCATAATCTCATAGTCATAGGAACATGTATAAGTCATGAAGAAAACAATAGCAGAATACTTAAACGATCAAATGCTAAGCTAACGGAATGGGTCAAGTCAATCACATCATTCTCCTAATGATGTGATCCCATTAATCAAATGACAACTCATTTCTATGGTTAGGAAACATAACCATCTTCGATTAACGAGCTAGTCAAGTAGAGGCATACTAGTGACACTCTGTTTGTCTATGTATTCACACATGTATTATGTTTCTGGTTAATACAATTCTAGCATGAATAATAAACTTTTATCATGATATAAGGAAATAAATTATAACTTTATTATTGCCTCTAGGGCATATTTCCTTCAGAACTGCCGGCTCAACAGAATTCACGGCCCTCTTATGAACCTTTTGGTCACGTTTGCATAAGCTAGTGGTAAACACGTGATACTGCCCACCACTCAACTGCTTCGGATGGCTTTGATAACCCGACTGCTGCTGTTGTTGCCCTCCTTGACCAAACTGTTGCTCATTATTACTGCCTGGAGGTCCCTGAAAGCCGGAGTTTGAACCACCGCCCGGGCCGTGAAAACCGCCAGCCCCTGAGCCGCCGCCAGATCCATGACTGCCATCAAAGGTGTTGGAATTTTTAAACGCCTTCATGATCGCGCAATCTTTCCATAGGTGTGTGGCGGGGCGCTCCCAGGTGCCGTGTCTCGGGTAGGGCTCATTAAGCAACTGCTCAAGAGATGGGTCTGACCCGCCGGATCGAGGCGGCTTACCCTTACGTCTCTGATTGTTACTTTGTGCGTTGGCGTTGGCCACAAACTCTGGGTTACCATCCGCCTTACGCTTATTGCCTCCTTGATTCACCGGGTTATGTTGTTGACCCTTTCCATTGCCGTTCCTTTTTCCCTCCCCTGTCTTCTCATCATCAGATGCGGGATCCTTGGTACTATCAGAATCGGCATATTTGACTAAAGCCGCCATCAGCGTACCCATGTCGTTGCAGTCACATTTAAGGCGCCCCAGTTTCTGCCTCAGCGGCTCAAAACGGCAATTCTTATCCAACATGAGGACGGCAGAGCCGGCATCCATCTTGTCAGATGAATGTATTATCTCCTTGACCCAGCGTACCCAATGAGTCGTAGATTCACCTTCCTCCTGTTTACAATTTGTCAAGTCCACAATTGACATAGACTGCTTGCAGGTGTCTTTGAAATTCTGGATGAAACGGGCCTTCAGTTCTGCCCATGAACCAATGGAATTGGGTGGCAAACCCTTCAACCAGGATCGGGCTGTTCCATCTAACATCATGGTGAAGTATTTAGCCATTGCCGTGTCGCTGACTTCCAACAACTCCATTGCCATCTCATAACTTTCGATCCAAGCTCTGGGCTGCAGGTCGGCCGTGTAATTCGGCACCTTCCGAGGTCCCTTGAAGTCCTTGGGCAGGTGCACGTTACGCAGAGCTGGTACTAGACAAGGAACACCACCGGTTCTAGTGGCTACTCCCGCCTCAACAGAAGTCATTGGATATTCTGGAAAATCTTGATGTACCGTCTTTTGAGCCGCTAGCTGAGGTGCTAGCTGAGCCGCCCGCTCATTCTCCTGACGTATTCGGTCTTGCACCGGATTATAGCCACCCGGCTGGTTACGGCGTTGGGCATTGCTTGACAACGCTTCGGACTCCATGTGCCTGCTGTAACTCGGTCTCCGGTTCTGGCGAGGCGGTGCTAACCAAGGCGGAGGAGTTGAATGAATCATGTCCCGACTATAAGAATAGGTCTCTTGCTGAGCTAAGGCCATCTGGAGAAGTTCTCTGACCCTCCGGGTCTCCACTGCCGTCGGGTCATCACCGTCCATGGGAAGAGCCATCAAACATGCTGAAGCCGCGATTAAGTTATCCATGGGGTTGGAAAAGTGACCCGGCGGTATCGGCACATAATGCGGCGGTGCCATGCTCACATGAGGTGGTGCCATCTCCCGAGGTTGAGCCGGCCCTCCTGTTCCGGCTGTCATAAGCTGATTGGCCTCTAGCGGGTTACTTGGGCCGGCTCCGGGTGTAGCAAAAAGAACCCGACGGTCATAATTCAGAGGTAAACGGGACTGGGTTTTCTGATGTCTCCTCCTCATCACGTCATTGGACGTGTTTAAGCTCATCGTGAGCTGGTAAGCTTCTGACTGTAGCCGCTGCGCCCGGGCGTCTAGAGCCGCCCGCTTTGTGGCTAACCTAGTGTCCTTAGCTGCCAAGGCCTCCTTGGCCCGAGCTATTTCCTCACGCACCCGTGCCACCTCCGCGTCATGCTCATCTTTATCTGTGGGAATAACCGTTGCGGTTAACAGGGTCGTAAGCTTGTCCATGAGATCTATCAGCACCTGAGCCGGCGGACGCACGGGGCCGCCTGCCCTGGCTGCTCCTAACCAGGACGTTACTGCTGCAGCAGCTGTAGAGTTTGAGCTGGGCTGAGTCCTAGCCATAAAGACTCCTGTCCATCTTGGCGGCTCACAGGGGTCCGGAATACTGGTGCCATCGGAATAGCCCCCGAGCACGCCGTCTTGCACTTGGTACAACGAATCTGTTGAGCCGGTGGACGAGTCACCGTCTGAGAGAACGACCGTCTCACCACCATCTCCAGATTCTTCAAAGAGTTCCTCTCCGTGGACGTAGCCCACGAAGGCATGCTTCATAATAGGTTGAATTCGGGTCTTCCTCGCACGCTGAGCCGTCTCGACGAGGTCGGTGCAGTTGTCCGGCTCAGGGCCCGGCTCACCGATCCGGCCGATGAAGACGTGGATTCCGCCGAAGGGGACCCGGTACCCGTACTCGATTGAGCCGGCGTCGGGACCCCAGCCTTTGTCGTCGATGTAGATCTTGCCGCGACGACTCTTGGTCATCCGGCCCACTACGTATCCCTTGAGCCCTTCGAAGTTTCCCTTCAAGAACTCAAATCCACCATGCGCTAGCCCCACAGTGGGCGCCAACTATCGTGGAATTGTCACGTCAGATGTCCTCGTGAAAGGGCTTAGTTGTGGAGCCATAGCAACTAGGAAGCTTGAAGGGGTTAATCGAGACAAAGGACATGAGAGGTTTATACTAGTTCGGCCCCTTACGGTGAAGGTAAGGCCTACGTCTAGTTGGGTTGGTATTGATGTTTCGATGACCGGGGAGCGAGATAAGCTATGCCCGGCTCTCGGTGAGTTGTTTCTTGCCCTAAGCCACCAGCAGGTCGTCTCCTTATATACACGGGTTGACGCCCTGTGGCTTACAGAGTCCCGGCCGGCTTATAAACAGTGTCCGGCTCGGTGACTAGTTATATCTACCTTATGATACAAGTCATGCCATTATGGCGGTTTACTACAAAGGACCTTAAGTCACCTGTGGGCTTTAAGCCCTTTATTGAACCGTCATCTTCATGCTTGGTCTTGGGCTTCTTTCTGGTAAGTCTCTTTGCATAACCCGGCCCCTCCTGGGCGGCTTACACAAATAGTTATATCCCCAACAACTATGGTGGAGGGGGCACCGCACACGGCTAAGAGATCTCAAGGATCAATTGTTGTTCTGCCTTTGGGGTGCCCCCTGCCCCGTATATAAAGGAGCAAGGGAGGAGGGGCGCGCCAAGGGAGTAGGATTCCTACTCCTAGTAGCAGTAGGTTTCCTTTTTTTCGTAGTCCAACTAGGAGAAGGGGGAAAAGGAGGGGAGTAGAGAAGGAAGGTAGAGGGGGGCCGCGCCCCAAACCCCTTGTCCAATTCGGATTGGGCTTGGGAGGGGCGCGCGCCACTTCCTGGCTCCTTCCCACTAAGGCCCATTAAGGCCCAATACTCTTCCCCGTATTCCCGTAACTCCCCGGTACTCCGAAAAATACCCGAATCACTCAGAACCTTTCCGAAGTATGAATATAGTCGTCCAATATATCAATCTTTACGTCTCGACCATTTCGAGACTCCTCGTCATGTCCCTGATCTCATCCGGGACTCCGAACTCCTTCGGTACATCAAAACTCATAAACTCATAAGAAAACGGTCATCGAAACCTTAAGCATGCGGACCCTACGGGTTCGAGAACAATGTAGACATGATCGAGACACGTCTCCGGTCAATAACCAATAGCGGAACCTGGATGCTCATATTGGCTCCCACATATTCTACGAAGATCTTTATCGGTCAGACCGCATAACAACATACGTTGTTCCCTTTGTCATCGATATGTTACTTGCCCGAGATTTGATCGTCGGTATCTCAATACCTAGTTCAATCTCATTACCGACAAGTCTCTTTACTCGTTCCGTAATACATCACCCCACAACTAACTAATTAGTTGCAATGCTTGCAAGGCTTATAGTGATGTGCATTACCGAGTGGGCCCAGAGATACCTCTTCGACAATCGAAGTGACAAATCCTAATCTTGAAATACGCCGACCCAACAAGTACCTTTGGAGACACCTGTAGAGCACCTTTATAATCACCCAGTTATGTTGTGACATTTGGTAGCACACAAAGTGTTCCTCCGATAAACGGGAGTAGCATAATCTCATAGTCATAGGAACATGTATAAGTCATGAAGAAAGCAGTAGCAACATACTAAACGATCAAGTGCTAAGCTAACGGAATGGGTCAACTCAATCACATCATTCTCCCAATGATGTGATCACGTTAATCAAATGACAACTCTTTGTCCATGGCTAGGAAACATAACCATCTTTGATTAACGAGCTAGTCAAGTAGAGGCATACTAGTGATACTCAGTTTGTCTATGTATTCACACATGTATCATGTTTCTGGTTAATACAATTCTAGCATGAATGATAAACATTTATCATGATATAAGGAAATAAATAATAACTTTATTATTGCCTCTAGGGCATATTTCCTTCATAAGGCCCAACCAGGCCCGCGCGGGAATGAATCGGGTTGTTTAGTTGACCTGTATACACTATTCGGCCTGCACGGCATGAACTTTATAGCACTCCTAGCCAGGCCGGGGACCTACGCCTAGATCGGAAGTTTCTCCAAAGGCAGGGGAGGGGAACATGGTGCTCAGCTCTTGCGACCAGGGAGATGGCGCGAGCTCGCGTGTGTCTCCAAAAATCAGCGGAAGGATTTCGGCTCACCTCCGGCCGATTTGGTCGCCCTATATAGCCCCCATCCTCTCACCGCCTAAAGCCCCGCCACCCTTCTCCCCCCTTTCGATCTTTCCCACCGGCGCGCACCAGCTCCGACGACCAGGTAAGCAGAGCTCCTTCACCAGC
>NC_041383.1:93937951-94011707 GCF_002162155.2 Triticum dicoccoides
CATAGCCTCTGTGAGTCCAATGACCTCTTTCTCTATGTTTGTTCAAGCTAGATCTAAGAGGATGTGGTATAGGCTTAGATGTGCAAGCATGTGGTAGGGTTGATTTGTGCATTGATCTTTGAGCAAATGCTAGGTTTTGATGTAGTGGTATCTATTTGTGTTGCATCTATGTAGATTGAGTAGTATGATAATGATGAAAACTATGGATTCATAGCTAGTTGTGTAGGATTTGTAGCATGCTAGAGTAGCTATTTTGTGATGAACACAATGGATTCATAGCTAGTTCTGATGTTGTGGTAGCTATTGGTGATGGATTCATATCTAGTTGGCATGTATGCTCTGCTACTTCTTGAGCTTGCATTGGTTTTTCCCTTGAAGAAGAAAGGGTGATGCAGCAAACTAGAGATAAGTATTTCCCTCAGTTTGAGAACCAACGTAACAATCCAGTAGGAGAAGAACGCACAAATCACCAATACCTGCACAAACAATCAAACAACTTGCACCCAGCACGATAAAGGGGTTGTCAATCCCTTCACGGTCACGTTGCAAAAGTGAGATCTGATAGAGATAGATAAACAAAAGATAAAATATTTTTGGGTTTTTGGTCTATAGATCTGAAAATAAAAGATTGTAGAATAGTAGATCGGAAACTAATATGATGGAAAATAGTAGATTGGAAACTAGTATGAGGGAAAATAGACCCGAGGGCCATAGGTTTCACTAGAGGCTTCTCTCATGAAGGCAAATAATACGATGGGTGAACAAATTACTGTCGAGCAATTGATAGAAAAGCGCAAAGTTATGACGACATCCAAGGCAATGATTATGCAATATAGGCATCACGTCTGTATCAAGTAGACCGACTCATGCCTGCATCTACTACTATTACTCCACACATCGACCGACTCCTGCCTGCATCTATAGTATTAAGTTCATAAAGAACAGAGTAACGCGTTAAGTAAGATGGCATGATGTAGAGGAATAAACTCAAGCAATATGATGTAAACCCCATCTTTTTATCCTTGATGGAAACAATACAATGCGTGCCTCGCTACCCCTACTTTGTCACTGGGTGAGGACACCGCAAGATTGAACCCAAAGCTAAGTACCTCTCCCATTGCAAGAAAAACCAATCTAGTTGGCCAAACCAAACCGATAATTCGAAGAGAAATACAAAGATACCAAATCATGCATATAAGAATTCAGAGAAGATTCAAATAATATTCATAGATAAGCTTATCATAAATCCACAATTCATCGGATCTCGACAAACACACAACAAAAAGTATTAGATCGGATAGATCTCCAAGAACATTGAGGAGAACATGGTATTGAGAATCAGAGAGAGAGAAGAAGCCATCTAGCTACTAGCTATGGACCCGTAGGTCTGTGGTGGAGTACCCATGCTTCATTGGAAGGGCAATAGAGTTGATGTAGATGCCCTCCGTGATCGAATCCCCCTCCGGCAGGATGCCGTAAAAGGCCCCAAGATGGGATCTCAAGGACCAAAAGGTTGCGGCGATGGAAAAGTGTTTTCGTGGATGCTTCTGGTGGTTTGGGAATATTTGCAAATATATAGGAGAAAAATCTAGGTCAGGGGGTCACCGAGGGGCCCACAAGGCAGGGGGCGCGCCCTCCACCCTTGTCGCCTCCCCGTGGATCTTCTGACTTGCACTCCAAGTCTCCTGGGTGTCTTCTGGTCCAAGAAAAATCATCGTGAAGTTTTATTCCATTTGGACCCCGTTTAGTATTCCTTTTCTGCGAAGCTCAAAAACAAGGAAGAAACAAAAACTGGCACTGGGCTCTAGGTTAATAGGTTAGTCCCAAAAATAATATAAAATAGCATATTAATGCATATAAAACATCCAAAACAAATAATATAATAGCATGGAACAATAAAAAATTATAGATACGTTAGAGACATATCATGCTCCTACTTTCAAAGATCGTCCGGTTGCTATGTTGTGGTACTATGTGTGTTATGCTTACTGTGTATGCATGATACGATTGTAGGACATGACCACGTAGAGGCAAGATCTTTGTCAGGCCCTTGTCCTGTCGGACAGCCAGTTTGTGGCCTCCTATGTTGAGGACTCGCATGCATCCCCTCCTCGATCAGAACATGCCTGCTGATTCAGAGGTGTTCGAGGTTTCACCTGGTGCTTCTTGCTTTGTGCCAGTTATGATCGTTGAGCCAACTGTCAATTATGTTGCCGCTACACTAAAGGCCAACAAGGATGGCAGGGTAACAACATGAAGTGGAAGTCGTTCATGTCCATGTTCGTGCTGAACAAGATGTGCGAGCTCGTCACTAGTGGGGTTAGGACTGACAAGGGCTGCAAGGAGGTGCACTTGAACACCATTGTAAAGCAGGTGTTTGAGTTTTGTGGCCATGAGGTGACCGCCACCCAGGTGTACAACCACCTGAGGAAGTGGAGAGCTCGATGGATCCAAGTGTCCAAGCTCAGAGACCTTAGCGGCGCCTCTTTCAAATAAAACACTTGCTCTATCGTTCTGGAGGCAAAGCACTACACCGGCCATGTCGCAGTTAGCTCGCTGTCCCCTTGTTTTGCACACTAGCATTGCCTTGTAACGACTAATAACCCTTGTGCTTCTAGCTTAGTGATACATCTCCAACGTATCTATAATTTATGAAGCATTCATGCTATTATATTATCTGTTTTGGATGTTTACGGACTTTATTATACATTTTTATATTATTTTTGGGACTAACCTATTAACCGGAGGCCCAGCCCATATTGTTGTTTTCTTGCCTATTTCTGTGTTTTGAAAAAAAGGAATATCAAATGGAGTCCAAACAGAATGAAACCTTCGGGAGCGTGATTTTTGTAACGAACGTGATCCAGGAGACGTGGAGCTGAAGTCAGGGAAGCTTCGAGGAGGCCATGAGGTAGGGGGCGTGCCCTCCACCCTCATGGGCCCCTCGTGGCTCCCTCGACCGACTTCTTTCGCCTATATATCCCCATATACCCTAAAAACATCGAGGACAACAATAGATCGGGAGTTCCGCCATCGCAAGCCTCTGTAGCCACCAAAAACCTCTCGGGAGCCCGTTCCGGCACCCTGTCGGAGGGGGAATCCATCACCGGTGGCCATCTTCATCACCCCGGTGCTCTCCATGTCGAGGAGGGAGTAGTTCACCCTCGGGGATGAGGGTATGTACCAGTAGCTATGTGTTTGATCTCTCTCTGTCTCTCGTGTTCTTAGGTGATACGATCTTGATGTATCGCGAGATTTGTTATTATAGTTGGATCTTAAGATGTTTCTCCCCCTCTACTCTCTTGTGATGAATTGAGTTTTCCCTTTGAAGTTATCTTATCGGATTGAGTCTTTAAGGATTTGAGAACACTTGTATGTCTTACCGTGCTTGTCTGTGATGACAATGGGATATTCACGTGATCTACTTGATGTATGTTTTGGTGATCAACTTGCGGGTTCCGTGACCTTGGGAATCTATGCATAGGGGTTGGCACACGTTTTTGTCTTGACTCTCCGGTAGAAACTTTGGGGCACTCTTTGAAGTATTTTGTGTTGGTTGAATATATGAATCTGAGATTGTGTGATGCATATCGTATAATCATGTCCACGGATACTTGAAGTGTAATTGGCTTAATGGGACATGATATAACTTGATATACAAATATAATGTGCAACAAATGAGCTCCAAAAATGCGTAAAATATGGAAGCATCAATCGTAACTTCTCTCGTGTCGAGCATGGGAGCTCCTCTCACTGAAGGTGTATGCATATGGGTCGGCCCATTAGTGTAGGTTCATTGTTGCTACTTGTTGTATGCTCGAAGTAGGTTTTCTCCTGGTTCTTTTCTTTTCTTTTTTCTTCGGCTCTTTTTTTCATCTCTTTTCTTCAGTTTTTCTTTTTCTTTGCTATAATTTCAGTTTTTCAACAGTTATTTTTTTCTCCGTTTTCACAAACTTTTTGTTTTCTTCATTTTTCCCTTTTTCTCAGTTTTCATCAATTCTCTTAGTTTTTCCCCAATTTTGCTTTATTTTTCTTGTTTTTCTTCATTTCCTCATGGATTTTCACGGTCATGTTTGTTCCGAGGTGTTTCTTTTGTTTCTATCTTCCGTTTATTCGGTGTTCACCGTTTTTTTATTTTTTTTCTTCAACACATGTCTGCATTTTTCATACACACTTGTATATTTTACGTATACTTCAAAAACCATTTTTATACTCGTTTAACATTTTTCAAATAAATAATTAACATTTGTAAAAAAATTCTGTTTTATGACTACTTTTTTCATAAACATTACACATTCTGTATATATCAGTAAATATTTTTAATACATGTTTAACATTTTTGAAGTATATGATTAACATTGTTTTGTATACATGGTCAACATTAAAAAAATGTTTTTTGTTGAATATTTTTAATGCATGTTTTACATTTTTTATACAATAGGCACATTTTCTTGTACACCTTTAACATTTTTAAAATTGTGTCGGAGTAATGGGCCACGGGTAGGCTAACCCGAGCCCCGAAACCTTTCAAGACATCGGGGCAGGCTACGCCGCTCAAGCCGAGTCTCAGGCGTGACCCCAAGATAAGCTGAGTCCCAGAGGCGACTCCAAGATAAGCCGAGTCCCAGAGGCGACTCCAGATAAGACGAGTCCCAGAGGCGACTCCAAGATTGGCCGACTCGTGACCAGCGACTTCCGGAGAAGCCGTCTATGGAGAGTCAGCCTGCGACTCCACCCGTCACCTGCCCTCGCCACGATAGGCGAGGCGGGGTACGGTCACAGCGTGGCCGTCACCCCCTGCTTGCGAGGTGCTGGCATGGCTACAGTGTGCCGTATCGCTGGAGATCTCCAGCGTGGCGCGACACTGTTGCCATGTCTGCCCTGACCTCAACCACAGTGGGCGGTGCACTGTGGCCACGACGGCCTAATTGTACGATTTAGAGATGACGGGACCCGCCCGTCAGCGAGAGCACAGAAGACGATGGATACGCCCCGAAGACGGACCCATGGGAGTCGGCTCCCTGGAGTCGGCCGGCCCCTCCCACGGGCCCCACACGCCATTAACCAGACAAGACGGGGAATGGCGACAGTGATCGTCCGAAAGACGGCGGCACTGTTGCCACGCCCCCATGACCAAGCATGCGTCATTAGAAGCATGTCTACAGCGGCATGCCTGTTGGCAGGGCCCGCCAGTCGGCGGGCCCCAGCAGTCGGCGGAGAAGACGGCGGCCTGGGAGACAAACCGCTGGGACCCACGCCCAGCCGGATTACCATTGTATCCCCGGGGGGTAGGCCTATATAAACCCCCCGGGGCACCCATGCAAATGGTTCGAATCCATTAGCACTAGACCAGATCGTATAGGAAGGAGAGAGCTAGCCTTGCATTCTCCTACCTCCAGAATACAGCTCGAGGAGCAACCCTGTACTCACTTTGCCTTAGTGATCATGCGGAGACCCCGCAGAGCAGCAGTAGGGGTGTTATCTCCCCGGAGAGCCCCGAAGCTGGGTAAGATCCGCCGGCGTGCATGTCTTCGCCTCATTCCGTTTCCTGGCACCGGCGATGTTCTACTCGCTCCCACCATGATAAGCCATCCTTTGGCATATGTCGCATCCAACCCCCGACATTTGGCGCCCACCGTGGGGCGAGGTGCACCGTCGTCCGAAGACCTGCTCTGGACGGGAACTTTCTTCCTCCCCAGCGAGCGTAGCCAGCCCGGCACGCCCGATGGCGCTTGCCCCGACGCGCTGCAGGGCATCGACGACGCCTGCGCAGCGAGCTGCCTTGCCGATATTCTTGGCGAGGCACGCATCACCGACGAGCCTGCATCCGACGCAGGCACGGGCGGCCCCGAGAGCCTCCTCGCGGGCCTCCTCGACCAACTCCACGTCGCCGGCGAGCCCGCCGGGGACTTGGAGTCCGTAGGCTCCACCGACCCGATGCTGGTCGACTCCGACAGCGTGTCGCTCGACATGTTCCCAACAATGTGGTGGTCTACGACGAGCCGCTCCCTCACGAGGAGAGCGGCGGAAGCGCCGTCACGGAGGTGCTCGTTATCAGTCATGGCGAGCACTCCGGTGAGGGAGCTCATGACCCACTCGACGCGGCTCTACGAGACCTGACTGCGCCCATTCTGGAGGACGCTGACGCCGAGACACTGGAGGCACGCCGCCTTCAGCTCGTTGAAGGCGCGAAGAAACTGGCAAGCATGAGGCGCTTCTTAGAAGCCTATCAGCGAGAGATGGATCGCCCTGTGGGCGGCTTACCGGCTCCAACTGGGCCTAGCCGCCTAGGCGCGGTCCGGCAACGCGGCTTGGCCCTCGCCAACCTGTTCGGGGCCGATCGCCCCGTGTATGCCACGCCTGCAGAGAACATCCGCGCCGCCCAGGCGGCGGCGGACGAGCTAGACAACTTCGAAGGTGAAGAGCGCCGCCTGATGACCGAGCGGGTCCAGCGGCTCCTCAAAGCGGCTGCTGCGCAGAACGAAGCCGGCGGTCACACAGAGGCCCCGCAACGACGAAACGACGACTCGCCTCCTCGCCGAGATCAGGGCGCGACGTCTCGGACACCGACTGGCGGTGTCCGCGGAAGAAAAGACAAGGATCCGGCTGTCATCCACAGTCGGACTCGCATCACCATCGAGCACGACCAAGACGGCCGCCCAAGAGCAGTGGAACAGCAGGGCGACTATCTGCCTCCCCCACCACGAAGAGAAAGGCGAGTGTCCCCGCCACCTGTTGAGCATCGCACTCTCGGCGACCGCCTTGGCCGCCAAGAGGGAGTCGGAGAGAATGATGCCCGCCACCGGATCGACCGACTCCACCGGTCCTTGGCGCTTGAAGAAGAAGATGAGTTGGGTCCCCCCTGTTTCGGACCCCGCATCCGAGATGAGCCCTTTCCTAAAGGGTTCACGCTCCCTCGAGACACGCCCAAGTACACCAGCTCTGTGAAGTCGGAAGACTAGCTAGTTGACTACTCCACAGCCGTCAACATAGCAAATGGCAACAAGCGTGTTGCCATGAAGTATGTTCCACTCATGCTCCAGGGCACGGCCCGGACATGGTTGAACAGTCTGAAGCCCCGCAGCATCAACAGCTGGGTCAACTTGACCGAGGCCTTCGTCCGCAACTTCACAAGCACGTACAAGCAACCCCCCAAGCCGCGTCAGCTTTCCTTGTGCGTGCAAGGTCCTGACGAATCAACTCGCGACTACCTCACTCGCTGGGGTGAGCTCCGGAACTCCTGCGAGGGCGTGCACGAGGTACAGGCTATCGAGTACTTCACCGCCGGATGCAGAGAATGCACCCTCCTCAAGCACAGGCTCCTCTGCGATGAGCCGGAGACCCTCGACGAGCTGCTAGTCATAGCAGACAACTACGCCACGGCCGACTCCTCAATGAGGACGGAAATTCAAGTTAGTGCGACTGGCAAGGTGGCCCCTCAAACTCCCAGAACCCTGGCTGCAGACGCCAGTCGGCGACAGCAACAGAATGATCACAAGCGCAAGGCCCCGCAGCCGGCAGGTTGCGACGGTCGAAGACCAACAGCCGGAGGGGCAGCCTCCGACGAAGCGGCAGAAAGGCGGCAAGTCCAACTGGTTGCCGGCCTTCTCTTACGAGCAGACTCTGGATGGACCCTGCAAGTTCCACAGCGGCGCGAAGCCGTCAAACCATACCACCCGGAAATGCCACTGGCTCACAAGAATCGCCAAGGGAGACGGCCTCCTCCCTCCTCCGCCTGCTGGGCCGCCACCTCCATCGCCGCCCCAGCAGCCGGCTGCCAGGCCAGCCGGTGCCGTACAAGATGAGTATCCAGAAGAGCACGGAGCCTATGTAGTATTCACCAGTGTGGCTGATGATCGACGCAGCAGACGGCTGCAGCAGCAAAAAGTAAATGCAGTAGCCTCAGATACTCCGGAGTTTATGCATTGGTCCGAGAAGCCTATCAGTTGGAGCAGAGTAGATCACCTAGAGGTGATGCCGAATTCGGGCTCCTATGCCTTGGTTTTGAGTGCTACCTTGGCCACTGATAGGCGGGCTGCTCGCTTTTCGCGAGTGTTGATAGACGGAGGCAGTAGCATCAACATCCTATACAAGGATACCATGGAGAAGTTAGGAATCAAGCAAAGACAGCATCAGAGCAGCCGAACAGTGTTCCACGGCATTGTACCTAGCCTTTCCTGCTCGCCAATCGGCAAGATCCTGATAGACGTCCTCTTCGGAGACAAAGATCATTTCCGCCGAGAGTCAGTCTGGTTCGAAGTGGTGGACCTCGAGAGCCCATATCAAGCATTGCTTGGCCGACTTGCTTTGGCCAAGTTTATGGCGGTCCCCCACTACGCCTACCTCAAGATGAAGATGCCAAGTTCCAAGGGGATTCTGACCATAACCGGCGACTACAAGAAGTCGTCCGCTTGCGCGGTCGAGAGCAGTCGGCTCGCCGAGTCCCTGGTGATCGCAGCCGAGAGGCGGCTTCTTGATCGGGTCGTGGCGATGGCTGGCAAGCAGCCAGAGATGTCGCCCGACCCCAAGGAGTCAGAAGCTGAGGGTTCGTTCAAGCCGGCTAAAGAAAAAAATAGGATACCTTTGGACCCGGAGCACCCGGAGAGGCACGCTGTCATAGGTGCAAACCTAGACAGCAAATAGGAAGGCGAGCTCGTCAATTTCCTCCATGAGAATCGAGACATCTTCGCATGGTCCCCTAAAGACATGCCAGGTGTACCGACGGAATTCGCCGAGCACAAGTTACATGTCCGATCTGATGTGAAACCCGTCAGGCAGCCCTTGCGCCGCCTGTTAGAAGAGAATAGAAGAGTTGTTGGAGAAGAGATAGCCCGACTCCTAGCAGTCGGCTTCATTATGGAGGTGTTTTTTCCAGAGTGGCTAGCAAACCCGGTCCTGGTGTTGAAGAAGAACAAGCAGTGGCGGATGTGTATTGACTACACAAGCCTCAACAAAGCTTGCCCCAAAGACCCATTTGCTTTGCCAAGAATTGATCAGGTGATAGACTCCACAGCCGGATGCGAGCTATTGAGCTTCTTAGATGCATATTCAGGGTATCACCAGATCAAGCTGAACCCGACAGACAGACTGAAGACTGCCTTCATCACGCCGTTTGGAGCCTTCTTCTACCTGACTATGACGTTCGGCTTGAGGAATGTCGGCGCCACCTTTCAGCGTTGCATGCAGAAGTGTCTCCTCAAGCAACTCGGCAGAAACGCCCACGTCTACGTAGATGATGTGGTGATGAAAACGGAAAAGCGTGGAACGCTGTTGGAGGATCTCCAGGAAACCTTTGAGAATCTGCGCCAATTCCAGATCAAGCTCAACCCTGAGAAGTGCGTCTTCGGAGTACCAGCCGGCCAGCTCCTTGGCTTCCTGGTCTCCGAACGCGGCATAGAGTGCAACCCTGTAAAGATCAAAGCCATTGAGAGGATGGAAGTCCCCCACCGACTGCTAGATGTGCAGAAGTTCACCGGCTGCTTGGCGTCCGTCAGCCGATTCATCAGTCGGCTAGGCGAGAAGGCCCTCCCTTTGTACCAACTGATGAAGAAGACCACCTTTTTCAAGTGGAACCACAAGGCAGACGAAGCATTTCTCCAGTTGAACAAGATGTTGACTACTCCCCCTGTGCTGGCGGCTTCGACTCCTAAAGAGCCTATGCTCCTATACATTGCCGCCACCAGCCGAGTAGTCAGCACAGTCATCGTAGTCGAACGCAAGGAGGAAGGCAAGGCGCTCCCTGTCCAGAGACCGGTATATTACCTGAGCGAGGTACTGTCGACCTCCAAGCAGAACTACCCCCACTACCAGAAGATGTGCTACGGCGTGCACTTTGCCGCCAAGAAGCTGAAGCCTTACTTTCAAGAGCATCCAATCACTGTGGTCTACACAGCCCCACTAGCCGAGATCATTGGAAGCCGAGATGCTTCGGGCCGAGTGGCCAAACGGGCCATAGATTTGGCTCCCTACACCATCTATTACCAGCCCGGCACTGCCATCAAATCTCAAGCATTGGCCGACTTCCTTGTCGACTGGGCCGAGACCCAGTACCTGCCGCCAGCGCCCGACTCCACTCATTGGCGGATGCATTTCGACGGCTCCAAGATGCGCACCGGCTTGGGAGCCGGCGTCGTCCTCACCTCCCCTAAAGGCGACAAACTCAAGTATGCGCTGCAGATCCACTTCGCCGCCTCCAACAACGTTGTCGAATACGAGGCGCTCATTCACGGGCTCCGGCTGGCCAAAGAACTCGGCATCCGCCAGATCCTGTGTTATGGAGACTCCGATTTGGTGGTCCAGCAGTCATCCGGCGACTGGGACGCCAAAGATGCTAACATGGCGAGCTACCGCTTCCTGGTGTAGCAACTCAACGCATATTTTGAGGGGTGCGAGTTCCTTCACGTGCCAAGAAATGACAACGACCAAGCAGACGCCCTAGCACGAGTCGGCTCCACCCGCCAAGCGATACCATCCGGCGTCGCCCTTCAGCGCCTCGTCAAGCCGTCTATCAAGCCTTCACCAGAATCAGACTCCATCTTTGTGCCGACTCCCCTCGAAGAAGTCGGATCCGACTCAAGAGCACCAGTAGACGGCACGAGAATTCTTACAGACAGCTCCAAGAATACCGCAGTTGAAGCCGGCCCGGGGACTTCAGAACCCGGCCCGGGGACTGCGACGGTCAGCCCGAAGACCCCAGAGCTCGGCCCGGGGACTGCGCCAGTCGGCCCGGGGACTTCACCAATCCAGCAAGCGGTCGCGGACTCCAGCCCGCCGCCTCCCAGCCCAGCCGCCCTTGTCCAAGTCGCGGTAGTGGCAATTGAAGAAATAGCAGCACCCTCATGGGCCCAGCCATCCTCAAGTTCCTAGTAAACAGAGAGCTGCCAGCTGATGAAATCTTGGCTCGGCAAGTGCACAACGCCGAGCGGCAGCCTACACTATAGTCAACAGAGAGCTAGTCAGGCGCAGCGTCACTGGTGTCTACCAACGCTGCGTCGAGGCAGAACAAGGCCAAGCAATTCTCAGAGACATCCATGAAGGCGAGTGCGGTCACCATGCGGCTTCAAGAGCACTCGTCGCCAAAGCCTTCCGACACGGTTTCTTCTGGCCAACCTCCCTAGAAGAGGCCAAGGAATTAGTCCAAAAATGCAAGGGGTGCCAAATGTTCCGTTCCAAGCCACTGCAGCCGGCTTCCGCGCTCAAGACCATCCCCATCGCCTGGCCCTTTGCGGTTTGGGGCCTGGACATGGTGGGACCATTCAAGATGGCACGAGGTGGCCTAACTCATTTACTTGTCGCGGTGGACAAGTTCACCAAGTGGATAGAAGTAAAACCCATCAAGAAGTTGAATGGTCCGACGGCAGTGACCTTCATCGCTGACATCACGACTCGGTACGGCATACCGCACAGCATCATCACCGACAATGGCACAAATTTTGGCAAAGGCGCCTTGGCCCGTTTCTGCGCGACGCAGGGCATCCGACTGGACTTAGAGTCCGTTGCCCATCCGCAGTCAAACGGACTCATCCTATCTGGCATCAAGCCCCGCCTGGTCGAACCACTGGATTGTTCGGCCGGCTGTTGGCTTGAGGAGCTGCCAGCCGTCCTCTGAAGTCTGCGCACGACTCCAAACAAGTCAACTGGCTTCACGCCTTTCTTCCTCGTCTACGGTGCTGAAGCCGTCATCCCGACAGATATAGAGTTCGACTCCCCACGAGTCACCATGTGCACCGAGGAGGAAGCAGAAGAAGCACGTCAAGACGGCGTCGATCTGCTGGAAGAGGGCCGGCTGTTGGCACTCAGCCGGTCAGGCATCTACCAGCAGAGCCTACGCCGATACTACAACAGGAAGGTCAGGCCAAGATCTTTCCAAGAAGGCGACCTTGTGCTCCAACTGATCCAGCGGACAGCCGGCCAGCACAAGCTGTCGGCACCTTGGGAAGGCCCCTTCATTGTCAGTAAAGTAGTGGGCAACGCCTCCTACTACTTGATCGACGCTCAGAAGCCCCGAGCATGCAAGAGAGACAACTCCAGCAAAGAGTCGGAACGGCCGTGGAATGCAAATCTCCTCCGAAGATTTTACAGTTGATGCAGGATGTACCACGCTCCCCCTTTGTATTAAAGTACCAAGACTTCGGGCCCCCCGAGACGAGCTCGGGGACTGCCCCTTTTGATTATCTGTATGATAAGAATTATGCCTTCGAGTATGCTTCTCCTTGTTACGCCACTTGGCGCCGGTTCGACTAGTCGGCCCGGGGACTCGCCGTCTTGCGCTATGAAATGCTTCCTGAAGTCGGACAAGTAATATGTGGTGCCTAAGTCGTCTCCTGCCAGAAGCCGCAGCTCGCAGAGCGACTGTTTGGCGGGCAGGAGTAAGGATGAATGGGCGCTCACACGAAAAATAGCTAAGGACCTAAAGCATTAACATAGCTTAAGCCGGCTTCCAGCCCCCTCTCACAAACCGACTCGTGAGTAGTCGGCTTGCCGCTTCCTATCCAACTTGTTAAAAAGACTCCAATGAATGGCAAGTACTTGCCTTTGCCAAAATAACAAGGCATTTGATCCAGTGGCAGTCCGCGGAGTGGTTGTCCGGCTAACAAAGCGGCAACTAGGGGAAGGCGGCAAAGGAAAAAGCCAAAGGAGCAATAAGCAAGGAAAGATAGAACTCGGATTAATATTTACATAGCATAGGCCCTTGGCCGAATCTTCGAACAGAAGTTCAAAATACACCCCGCGGGTGGAATTGTGCAAATTAACAAGTTCTTAAAAGACTTTTTAGAGCAGATAAAATAAAAGCTAGAAGGCAGCCTAGGGAGCAGCAGATGGGTTCGGAAGGCTCGGAGGAGACGGCGGTGTCAGGCGCTGGGACGGCCGGCTGGGCAGTCTCGGCTTGATCGCCACCAGCGGCGGCCGGCCCGGTCGGACGCGGCTCGTTGCTAGAGGCCCGGTCGAGCTGAGGATGGTCGCCCGCTCCGTCGTCTGGTGCCTCCGTCTCGCCTTTGTCCTCCGCCTCGCCTTCCTCCTCGGTGCTGGAGTCGATCACCTCCGCCGAGTCCTCGCCGTAGTCCGGGTTCATCCCGAACCACTCTGGCGGCACCTCCTCGCCGCCTGCAGCCCGCTCAGGGATGAAGACACTGGTATCTGTGTAGTTGGCGATCGCCACCGCACGCTCGACAAGGGCGCCCTCCACAGCCACCAGCTCCGCCTGGGCCTCTGACCGGAACGCGGCCAGCCGGTCTAGGTCCAGCCCTGGATACCACTCCTTGATGAATTCCAAGGCCCGGCGCGCTCCGGCCTGGGCCGAGGAACCCTTCCAGGCCTTAAGACGGCCGGCTGCGACCTCCAGCCAGTCGGCAGTCCGACTGGCAGTGCGAAGAGCAGGCATGTCTGGCCACAGAGCGGCAACCGCCTGGGCGCCGGCACACTAAAGCCGGCACATCAACCGATGGGCCAGCCGAAGACGGGCCTCGATGCTCAGAAGCTGTTCGTCGACGGTCAGGGGGGCGTTAGCGGCGATCTCCGCGCCGTTTGCCCTCCGTGCCTCGCGATCAGCCTCAATGGCCTGAGTGACTGCCTGCGAGTGGCCAGGGAAGAAGTCTGCCAAGACAAAAAAGAAGCAAGTCAAAAAATCAGAAGTCAGCCCGACCTATAGTCGGAAGCTCAAAGAAAGAAAAGAAACTCACCATCGACGATGTCCTCGATCTCATGGAAGCCGGAGGTCAGCATCGCCTCCTTATCAGTCCAGGAGGAGCGCTCTCTCTCAAACTCGGCCAGGAGAGCAGCCTCCTTCTTCTCGGCCTCGTCCTGCGCCTTCTTGAGCAGCTCCTTCTGCTCGGCCAGCTGCGCAGCCAGCAGGTCGCGCTCGGTGGCAAGCTTGCTGCACTCCTCCCCCTTGACGCGCAAGGCGGTGTTGACTTCACCCAGCTGCTCCTGAAGAGCGGCGTTGGCCCCTAAAGAACAAAGAAAGAGACATTAAGTCGTCAGCAAGGAAGGTCGCTAGGAAGATCCGGCCCGACTGCTCAGCAGTCGGCCCGAATCTCGGGGACTACGGCCCGCGGGTGCGCCGGCGCGCCCCCGCGAAGAAGAAGAAGAAGAACTCACTATGGCTCTCCGTCAAGTCGGCAGTCCGCCTGCCCAACTCTTCAACATTGTGGTTGAAGGCAGTGGCGCGGAGGTTGTGATACTCCTATAATAAACATTTCAGACAAAGATAAATACTTGGAACTCGCCAGAGGGAGTTCCGAACCGCCTGCTCAGCAGCCGGCCCAAAACTCGGGGACTACACCCAGTGGGTGCGCTGGTGCGCCCCCACAGAGAAGAACAAGAGAGACAAGAATCAAAGAAGAAGCATACCCGGACGGCCGCTCGCGACGCCAGATGCGCCTTGGTGCAGGTCTGGAGGGCGTCGCCCTCGGCTCGCAGCTTCGCCTGGACGTCCAGAAGCGCCTGGTTCAGCGGACCTGTGCCGCCTCCGCGCACCCACCCAACGGGCGCGGCGCTCATCGCCTCGGCGTCTAGGATGGCCGAGCTGGCAGCACCGACCTCCAGGGGTCGCGGCGCTGAAGTCGCCTTCTCAAGGCGGCGGCGCACTGGCGAGGCAACTTGAAGGAGTACCCTCGCCATGGCCTCGTCCTCAGTCGGCGGCACCGGCGGGCCTGTCGGCTATTTTCCATGGGCCCTCCCAGACGGCGGCGGAGGCGGCGGCGGCACGAGCGTATCCGACATGGAGGCCTCGCCGCTTTCCTTCTCCGCGATGGGGTTCTCGGCGCCGGCTTCTCCAGTCTGCCCCATGAACTCCGGAGGCGGCGGTGCGGAGGACAGCGGGAGGACGTGCAACACCGATTGGCGGTGCGTGGCCTCCTCAGCTCGCCGTCTTGCCGCAATGGCGGCTTTGGCCTCCTCCAGTTTTTTCTGGGCGGAGGTCGCCGCCTTCTCAGCATCCGCCTTCTCCAGGCGGTCGGCCTCCTCCTCGTCGCGCTTCTCCCGCGCGTTTCGCTCCGTCGCCTCCTGGAGGTCGGCGGCAGGGTCAACCCGCCGAGTGTTGGCGGACGTCTCTGCCGACCCCATGACGGAGGGGACAGCGACCCTCTCAAGGGTAAGGGGAGCTGTCGGTGTCAAAACCGGCGGATCTTGGGT
The DNA here is from genome assembly GCF_002162155.2 of Triticum dicoccoides. Lineage (NCBI taxonomy): Eukaryota > Viridiplantae > Streptophyta > Magnoliopsida > Poales > Poaceae > Triticum > Triticum dicoccoides. The sequence continues at coordinate 93,953,084 of NC_041383.1, forward strand.
AGGGGGTCCCGGACTGTGCGTCTAGGCGGATGGTAACAGGAGACGAGGGACACGATGTTTTACCCAGGTTCGGGCCCTCTTGATGGAGGTAAAACCCTACGTCCTGCTTGATTGATATTGATGATGTGGGTATTACAAGAGTAGATCTACCACGAGATCAAGGAGGCTAAACCCTAGAAGCTAGCCTATGGTATGATTGTTGTAACGGTTGTTCGTCCTACGGACTAAAGCCCTCCGGTTTATATAGACACCGGAGAGGGCTAGGGTTACACAGAGTCGGTTACAATGGTAGGAGATCTACATATCCGTATCGCCAAGCTTGCCTTTCACGCCAAGGAAAGTCCCATCCGGACACGGGACGAAGTCTTCAATCTTGTATCTTCATAGTCTTGGAGTCCGGCCGATGATGATAGTCCGGCTATCTGGACACCCCCTAGTCCAGGACTCCCTCGGTAGCCCCTGAACCAGGCTTCAATGACGATGAGTCCGGCGCGCATATTGTTCGGCATTGCAAGGCGGGTTCCTCCTCTGAATAATTCATAGAAGATCGTGAACACCAGGATAGTGTCCGGCTCTGCAAAATAAATTCCACGCTCCACCGTAGAGAGAATAATATGTACACAAGTTCAATCCGCTGACGTATTTTGCGGCATGACGTCACGCCACTACCAAGCCTTTACTTGAATCTTTTTTACTATACCACCTCAGCGCGTTTAGCGAAGCAGTTTCCTTGGCACGTCTTGTCGAAGCAGAGATCGTGTTCCCCTTATTCCGGGATTCCCATCAATACGGACGTGGGTAACCCAACTGCGCCATTGATGGTGGCGCTTCGGAGATAAGCGAGTTTTACCAGGCCTGTGGGGACGCATAGTCTTCGTCCGCCCATATATAAGGGGATAAGGATCCACCTTTTTACCTACGCCTTCTTCCTCCTTTGCTTATCCATCTCCGCGCACTCGAGCTCCAGCGCCCAAGTTCGCACATCTCGTCTCAACCTTCTCCAGTCATGTCCGGAGCGAGAGGCAAGTGGATGGCCTCCTCCGTCACGGAGGGGCACATCGAAAGGCTGCGCGATGCCGGATACCTGTCCAGCGACATTGCGCACCGGCTGCCCGACAAGGGGCAGCTCATCCCCACCCCCAGGCCCCATGAGAGGGTGGTCTTCCTTCCCCATTTCCTCCGCGGAATGGGTTTTCCACTTCACCCCTTTGTCTGGGGGCTCATGTTCTACTACGGCCTAGATTTCCACGATCTGACGCCGAACTTCATCCTCAACATCTCAGCATTTATCATCTTGTGCGAGGCCTTCCTCTGCATCCAGCCCCACTTCGGCTTGTGGCTCAAGACCTTCAATGTCAAGCCGAAGGTAGTGAAGGGGAATCAGGCGGAGTGCGGAGGCGCCATGTTGGGTAAGATACCCAACATCGTCTGGCTCGAGGGTGCCTTCGTGGAAACCATCAAGGGATGGCAATCGGGATGGTTCTACATCACCGAGCCGCGTGACCCTAAATGGGTAGCGGCCCCCGAATTTAGATCTGGAATCCCCACGCGGCTCACCTCTTGGAAGGAGAGTGGCCTGACCTAGGGTGATTCGGAGGAGCTGACCGGACTCCAAGCCTGTATCCAGAAGCTGGTGAACAAGAAGCTCAAGCTTGTCAACGTGGTCCAAGTCATGCTTATCCGCCGGATTCTCCCATGCCAAGGACGGGCATTTAATTTGTGGGAGTTCGATCCGGCACAGCACCAAACCTTGAGCAGGCTCTTCAACACTAGGTACGAAGATGCCTGGAGGGTGCTCTTCAAGGGTGCTGAAGCTCCCGCATCCGCCACTGAAGATCGCGGATTTCACTCGCAGCGTCCAGCTGACGAGGTAAGTGATTCTACCCCTTTAAGGGACACTTGTTTTTAATAGTTCGACCTTACGCGGGATTTGATCTCCCTTTTCCTTTGACAGGACTGGATTAAGAAGGCCGAGCAGATCATCTATCCGACTCCCATGCCAGAAAACCCAGTAGGCGCCCGTCTAGCAGGGCTGCTGGTTCCGGCACCGCATGTGGTGCCGGAGAAGAAGGCCAAGAAGGAGGCCACGGGTACTCGAAAGAGTTCCCGTTTTCACGTGTCCGATGACTCCGAGGCGGACTCCTCCCCCGAAGGCGAGGAGGAGGAAGAAGACTCTCCCCTGGAGGGGGGAGAGAGGAAGAGGAAGGCTCCCCCAACGGGGGAAGCCGAGGGGTCCAAGAGGGGAAGGACCCTTCCTCCGGATGGCTCCGCCAACGCCAACGATGGCAACGAGGAGTGGCCCTCAAGGGCCAAGCCCCTGGCAAGATCGTAAGTATCCGGATTCCTGAGTGATTTGTAATGTCTTGTTCGTGCCATGCAGTGTCCTTCTAATGCCGCATACTATCTGTAGCCCGGCCGAGGAGGATCTTCCCGCTTCATCCAGCGGGTCCTTGGCCCCGTCGGATGTAGATTCCATTCCGACCGCCTCCACCCCTCGCGATGCTGAGGACGCCGAGGTGGGATCCCAGGAGGGGACCCGCCAGGAGGGGGAGGCTCCGGAGGTGCCACAAGGCAGCCTCCCGGACTTCGTGCCGGACTCCGCGCCGGAACCCGCAGTGGTTCCGGAGTCCGACAGGCGGCCCCTTCGCAAGAAGGGCAAGACCGTGACACCGGCTGCCTCCGTCCAACTGGAGGCGCCGGACAACTTGTTGGAGGCGCTCAACGGCGCTTCCATCGAGGAAGAGCACCGCACTATCATGAGTGCGGTGATTCAGAAGGTTCAGCTCGCCAAGAGCGGGCTGACCGAAGCCTGCAGTAGCCTTCTAACAGGCTTTGAGGTAAGAAGTTTAAAATATGTAATGTGATACCGCATAGATAGTAGCCCCTGATGCTCAGTTCGGTGTTCGGAAAGAAAAACCGGACTGAGGATCTAAAACAAAGATATACGCAGGAGTGCTAAAAATTATGTCAATATGGGTTTTGCAGGCTGCGCTGCTGACCTCTACTGCACTGACTGCGGAGGTCGGTGTTTGAAGCAGAACCTCGAGCGGTCCGAGCAAGAGCTCGGCCTTGCCAGAAAGCAGCTCGAGGACAAAGAAGGTGAGTAACACCACTTTGAAATTTGTACCTTACAGAAAAGGATTTAGGTTGCAATAGAAATAACAAGGATAATGTGGGTACTGCAGGGGCCACGAATGAGGTGGCGACCCTGAAGGAGGCCGTGTCCGCAGCCGAACGCAATGCGGCCGCGGAACGAGCGGAGCGAGAGAGGCAGGAGGCGCGGGTGGCGGAGGTGCGGCAAGAGCTCCGGGCTCTCATGGAAAAGCATGAGAGTTTGGAGCGCGACTCAAAGACTCGAGAGTCCGAGCTTGCCTCGGCTCTTGAAAGTGCCAAAGCCGCCGAGGCCGAGGCCCATAAGTCCCTCCAGGAGATTGAGGCGATGAAAAAGATAGCGGCGGGTAAGGCATTTTTCATGCAAAGCAAGCATGTGGATGTAAATTACCTGTTACTTACCCGAATTCGGAGCTCTCCAGGGGCGTTTGCAGATCTGCCTCGCAGCGTGTCCGATGCCGCCGCATTCTACCGGGCTGAGGAGGGGAGCTCAACGGAGAAAGTCTTCTGGTCTCAGTATGCTGAGCCCGGACATCTGGTGCCCCCTAGCGACCAGCTGAAGCAGCTGGTCGAGCTCCACAAGGTAGCCGAGCAGGCCATGAAGGGCCTCATAGTCGGGTTGTGGCCTGGAGAGGCCATGCCTGGGAGCTACTTCGGCCTCGTGCGGCGGCTGGTGGATGCGTGCCCCTGGGTGGAGGTCATCAAGCGCTCCGCCTGTATTGAAGGTGCCCGTCGGGCCCTTGCCCGCGCAAAGGTGCACTGGGGCAGGCTAGATGCTGAGAGGCTTCTGACGAACGCGCCGCCGGCGGGCAAGGAGTATCGTACGCCCGAAATGTACTATAAGACTGTCCTGAAGGTTGCCCGCAAGATTGCGGATGAGTGCGCCAGAGATGTAATTTTTGAGTAGATTCGCAATGTGTTATCCTGTGCGCTGAAAACTTTGTTCATATGCGCTAAGCAACGCTTTTTTGACTTAAAATATTACCTTCTGTGCGGCCGTTTATTAAATTTGAGAGATGGCAAGTCGTCGGCTTCAGCCTCCATGCCACGAGTGCTGGGGTGTTCGGGATAAATTTGAGCACTCTTGTTCCCATTTTTGGGTCCATCTAGGGAGGCGCTCAACACAACGAACAAGGCAACCGGACTTATAATGCTTGAACACTCTCACTTAGCCATATAATTCTATAATTTTAAATTTCGGCGAAGCCCCTAGTGTTCGGAAGACCGAGTTCGGGGCGCTATCCACGCCTGGGCCGGACAGTTAGTCGGCTCCTCGCTCTAAGCGGCATAAGTCTTTAGGGACTCGAAAAAACCTCTCGAACAGCGACCGGCTCTCGCCTCATCATGAGGGTCAGTTTTAGCTTTCTCCACTGAGGCGTTAACCCAGCTCAACTGGGGCACAATCGCAGTGGTTCTCCCAGTGCTACCTTAGCCGATATAACGGAACGTAAGGTACCAAAACATGGGAGTCGGGCAAACCCAACTATTGACCCAAGACATGATTCGGAGCCGATGCATATAATGCTATAAGTTCGGGGTGCCGCACTTGTGAAAGTGTTCGGACTTATCACACCATAATGCGGGGAACATAAGCCCCTAGTGTATTCGGCCGTACCAAAGTGTATGGATGCAAAATGTCGCAAATGAACATATATGTAAAAAAGGAATGCAACTATAAGCAAAAAATGATGCATTGTTTATTCGGGGAATTCTGCTATGAGTGCAGAATGATACAAATAGTGCGGTAAGCAAGGGTTTGGACTATGAGACATGTCCCCCTCCAGGGATAGGCTGCGGAATGGTGTAATAAACAGATTTATTGCTCGTAATGGAGACCACATGGGTGTTCGTCGTAGCCTTTGTTCCTCCCTGGCTGTTGCATCGTGAGTTCGGCCGATATACTGCCGGACAGGGCCTCTTGTGAACGGAGTCCTGTGGATAAGATAAAAAAGGAAAAGAAAAAAGAGCGACACACTTAGGAGCCCCTGGTGTGGTTGAGCCGCACTCTGGGCCTGTCGTGGTCGTGCCCCTCCCCCTATGCCCAAGGTATCTTCAGAGCGTAATGATGTACGCGAAGAGCTGGTTTTGCAATCATGCAAGGGCTGGGGTTGGGTCCGCATTGCTACGCATGCTCAGAACGTGCCAGGGGGTCTTGGTGTATGTTACTCCGAGCGCGTTTAATCATGTCCGGTCTTTTAATGGCCGGACTCGAAAATTGCCTTAAGAGGCTGCTCTGTACTTCTGCCGCGAGAGCCGCTGTGTGTTCCTCCGTTCGGAGGGAGCGTTCAGTGTTTCCGTTGACCGTGATGACTCCACGAGGGCCTGGCATCTTGAGCTTGAGGTATGCATAATGCGGCACCGCGTTGAACTTTGCAAATGCGGTTCGTCCGAGCAGGGCGTGATAGCTGCTGCAGAACGGGACTATGTCGAAGATTAACTCCTCGCTTTGGAAATTATCCGGGGATCTGAAGACCACTTCCAGCGTGACCGAGCCTGTACAATTGGCCTCGACACCTGGTATGACGCCTTTGAAGGTCGTCTTTGTAGGTTAATCCTTGAGGGGTCTATGCCCATCTTGCGCACTGTATCCTGATAAAGCAGGTTCAGGCTGCTGCCGCCGTCCATGAGGACTCTAGTGAGGTGAAATCCATCGACGATTGGGTCTAAAACCAATGCAGCGAATCCGCCATGGCAGATACTGGTGGGGTGGTCCCTTCGATCAAAAGTGATCGGGCAAGAGGACCATGGATTGAACTTCGGGGCGACTGGCTCCATCGCATATGCGTCCCGAAGTGCACGCTTCCGCTCCCTCTTGGGTATGTGGGTTGCGTATATCATATTTACCGTCCGCACTTGTGGGGGAAGCCCTTCTGTCCTCTACTGTTCGGCGGCCGGGTCTCCTCCTCGTCGTCGCTATGCAGCCCCTTGTCATTGTTTTCGGCAATTAACTTGCCTGCCTGCTTGAATACCCAACAATCTCTGTTGGTGTGGTTAGCTGGCTTTTCGGGGGTGCCATGTATCTGGCAAGAGCGGTCGAGTATTCGGTCCAAATTGGACGGACCCGGAGTGGTTCTTTTGAATGGCTTCTTTCGCTGACCGGGTTTAGAGCCTCTGAATCCGGCGTTAACTGTCGTATCCTCATTGTTATCGCCGTTAACGCGGCGTTTGTTTTTGTTTCGACGCGACCTGCCATTGTGGTCCTTAGTATCCGGACTGCCAGCATTTTTGCTGAGGTTGTTGCTGCGAGCTAGCCAGCTATCCTCTCCCGCACAGAAGCGGGTCATGAGTGATGTGAGGGCTGCCATAGATTTCGGCTTTTCCTGTCCTAGGTGCCGGGCTAGCCACTCGTCGCGGATGTTATGTTTGAAGGCTGCGAGGGCCTCTGCATCCGGACAGTCGATGATTTGAATTTTCTTTGTTAAGAATCATGTCCAGAATTGTCTGGCCGATTCGTCTGGCTGCTGAATTATGTGGCTTAGGTCATCTGCGTCTTGTGGTCGCACATATGTGTCCTGGAAGTTGTCGAGGAATGCAGCTTCCAGGTCCTCCCAACACCCAATTGACTCTGCTGGCAAGCTGTTAAGCCAACGCCGAGCTGGTCCTTTAAGCTTGAGTGGGAGGTACTTGATGGCGTGGAGATCGCCACCGCGGGCCATATGGATGTGAAGGAGATAATCTTCGATCCAAACCGCGGGGTCTGTTGTGCCATCATAAGGTTCAATGTTCACGGGTTTAAACCCTTCAGGGATTTGATGATCCATTACTTCGTCTGTGAAGCATAGTGGGTGTGCGGCGCCTCTATCACGACGTAGCTCAAGAGAGCGTTGTCTGCTGTGTTCGGCCTGGCCAGAGTTGTTGTATCCGGCGCGACGGTAGTCGTCGTGGGTCGTGGGGCGCCCACGTGATCCGTAGATGGATCTAGATTGTCTTGCCTTGTCCTCCAATATATCCCCCAAGTCCGGCACATTCCCCCGTGGCTTCGTACTTTTCGAGCGGTGCCGGGGTACGGTCCTGATGGAGGGCCTAGATGCCTCTCTGTCGCGACCACGGGGTGGTCGGTCTGCCGTATTGTGTGCTGGTGATGAAGGTTTGTATGCTTCCTCCTCTAGTCGGGGGAGAAACTTGTGTCTTGGGTAGCTTTTGGAGGGGCGTTCAAGTTCATACTCTTCGGCCGCGAGGACCTCGGTCCATCTGTCGGCCAGCAGGTCTTGATCAGCTTGAAGTTGTTGCTGCTTTTTCTTTAGGCTGTTTGCTGTGGCCATTAGCCTGCGTTTAAAACGCTCTTGTTCGACGGGATCCTCGGGCACGACGAATTCGTCGTCATTGAGGCTTGCTTCGTCTTCGGAGGGAGGCATGTAATTTTCATCCTCCTCGTCTGCCGCTCTCTCCTGAGGGCTGGCTACTCCGTCCTCCTGTGCTGAATCTTGCTGGACGGGGTTGTCTCCGGCACTCTCTGGGGTGTTATTATCTCCGGTGCCGGACTCTCCATTCTTACTGTGGCGGGATTTAGAGCGGCGCCGCTGACGTCGGCGCTTGGGCTGTTTCTTAGAAGAATCCGCCTCCGCTGCTTCTTCACCGTCCCCATCCTTTGGGGTGTCCACCATGTATATGTCGTATGACGAGGTGGTCTTCCAGTGCCCTGTAGGCGCTGGTTCTTGATCATCTCCGGCATCGCCGTCCATACCGTCGATGTCTTCGGAGTCATAGTCTAGCATGTCGGTTAAATCGTCGACAGTAGCTACAAAGTGGGTGGTGGGTGGGTTTCGAATTTCTTCGTCGTCCGCATCCCAACCGTCCTGACCGCACTCCTGATAGCGAGAGATGTTTTAGCGAATTTAGGATGTCGCCAAAGGGTGAGTGTTGAAAGATGTCCGCGGCCGTGAAGTCCATGATTGGCGCCCAATCGGATTCGATTGGCAGGGGCGCAGGAGGTTTGGAGTCCGGCAAGGAGTCCGGCGCCTCGGAGTCCCGAGCTTTATGAGGGACAAGGTCAGTATTCGGCTCCATCGCCGTGGAAGTTGCAGCTCCCGAGGCGGTGTCCAGCCACCTGTCCTCGATCTGCACGGTCGGCTCCGAACTATAGGTCAGAGCGGACTCGTGTGTGGCCTCCAAGATACTGTCCGGCGGCAGAGCTAGATCATGCCCATCATGACAGTGCGGCACGCTCGGCTGTGGCTTGACTCCGTCAAAGATCAAGTCCCCGCGGGCGTCAGCCGTGAAGTCTAGGCTTCCAAACCTGACCTGATGGCCAGGGGCGTAGCTTTCGATCTGCTCCAGATGGCCAAGTGAATTGGCCTGCAGCGCGAAGCCGCCGAACACGAAGACTTGTCCGGGGAGAAAAGTCTCACCCTGGACGGCGTTGTTGTTGATTGAAGAAGCCATCAAGCCTATCAGTGACGACATAGAGGAACTCTCAATGAAAGCACCAATGTCGGTGTCAAAACCGGCGGATCTCGGGTAGGGGGTCCCGGACTATGCGTCTAGGCGGATGGTAACAGGAGACGAGGGACACGATGTTTTACCCAGGTTCGGGCCCTCTTGATGGAGGTAAAACCCTACGTCCTGCTCGATTGATATTGATGATGTGGGTATTACAAGAGTAGATCTACCACGAGATCAAGGAGGCTAAACCCTAGAAGCTAGCCTATGGTATGATTGTTGTAATGGTTGTTCGTCCTACGGACTAAAGCCCTCCGGTTTATATAGACACTGGAGAGGGCTAGGGTTACACAGAGTCGGTTACAATGGTAGGAGATCTACATATCCGTATCGCCAAGCTTGCCTTCCACGCCAAGGAAAGTCCCATCCGGACACGGGACGAAGTCTTCAATCTTGTATCTTCATAGTCTTGGAGTCCGGCCGATGATGATAGTCCGGCTATCCGGACACCCCCTAGTCCAGGACTCCCTCAGGAGCCCTGAAGCAAAAAAGAAAAGTGTAAAAGAAAAACTCGGACAAGACTCACTAGAGGAAAATAAGACAAAGGCAAAAACACTTACGCAGAGACTAGCGGCGGCCTCTTCACTTCCTTGCGGAAGCGATTGGCCTTCGCGGGCGCCTCCTCCCGCCTGGTCGCAGCGGCCGCCCCCTTGAACTTCTTCGGCTTGCCGCCGAGCGAGCTCGGCCCAGCGTGGCGCCTCTTCGCGCCGCCTTGGCCGGCCATGCCGGCGGAGGAACCTGCGCCCGACTGGCCGACCCTTGGCTGGTGGCACGGGACGACTTCCCCTTCGGCGTCGTCTTCAGGCCAGTCGGCGAAGGTGGCCGAGGGCCTGAGGCCGCTTCCCGCTCCTCCTCCCCCGCCTTCGGCGTCGGCCTCCATCGCCGCCGCCCCCAAGTCGGGGTCGTCGACGTCGCTCTCTGCTCGGTCGGGGACGAACTCACGGGGCGGTCTTGCGACGCCGGCTGCGGGCTGAATGAGGGGGTTCTAACTCAGAGAAACCAATGAAGATCAGAAGTCGGATTCGGCTATAAAGAAAACAAAGCAATAAGAGGTGCGACTTACCACAGGAGGAGGGTTGGCACGCGAGTACGGCTCCTTGCCGAACTGTCAGTCCGCCGCGAGCTCGCAGTTGGCGATGTGGTTCACCATGTTCGCCACCTCCGAGCGGGGCATCTCCCTGGTGCACATCCGACTCGGGTCCCGGTGGTCGCTCATCTGACTGATCAGATGAGGCCGGCCTTGGAGAGGGAGGACTCGGCGCGCCACGAAGGCGGCTAGCAAGTCGGCCCCAACCAGGGCCTCCGACTGCGTTAGGACTCGGAGTCGCGCCACGGCGGCGGCTCCGGCGGGAGTCAACATCTTGACTCGATGAGACCAGCTGGGGAGCCTCCCAGCCGGTGCGCCGGCTTCATAAGGCGGCAGATTGACCCAGTCGCCGTCTGGGGCGATGTTCTTCACGTAGAAGTAAGAGCGCTGCCACATCTTCACCGACTTGATCAGCGGGATGGAGGGGAATGGATTGTCGGCCGTCGATTGCCGCATCGCGATGAAGGCGCCGCATTGAGCCGGCACGCCGGCGACGTGCGTGCCGAGCTTGGATTGGAAGAATTCTCCCCACAGCTCGATGGTGGGGAGAAAACACCGAGGAAGCCTTCACACAGGGTGGCGAAGGCGGCCAGCAGCACCACAATGTTTGGAGTGAGGTGGTGCGGCTGGAGCCCGTGAAACTCCAAGAAGGAGCGAAAGAAGCCGCTCGCCGGCAGCCCCAGGCCGCGCATGAGGTGCGAGCGGAAGATGACCCGCTCGCCTTCCTCCGGCGCCGGCGATATCTCCCTCGCCGGCGCTGCGCGGGCTCGCACGAGGTTTGCACCGGGGAGACGGCGCGTCTTGCGGAGAAACTCGATGAGGTCGTCATCCACCTCCAAGCTGTCCCACACGCCGGAGCGCACGGCAGTAGCCACAGCAGCGGAGGAAGAGCTCATCGCTGTTGGCGCGGTGTGGTTCTGCACGACGGTGGCAAGAAGAAGGAAAGGAAGAAGAGGAGGCAAGAGGAGGCGGGGGAGCAGGGAAGATGGGGGCGCGTGCTTTGCCGCTCCACTCCCCCCGCCTACTTATAGTCTTGTAGGCTGAGAAGCCGATGGGGCGAGCGTGGGATTAAATGCGCACGGGACCCTACGCCCCCCATGATTTACCCCACGAAGTTACTGCGCGCAGTAACGACGTGGGAAACCCAACCGTCCGCACGGCCGCAACGGATCCGTTCGCGTGCCGAGGCGCGGTAGTGGCAGGCCCCGCCTCACGGCCCGTCCCGTCGCGCGCGTGGGTAAGTAGACTATCCTCGCCGCGTGGCGCCGCGCGATAGGACCGCGGCGGGCGGCCGTGGGGAAACGTATCAGGCACGCTGCCTGGTCTCCCGCCACGACTTTCGAACTCTTTACGGAGCAAGACGGCCCTCTGCGAATCCGACTCAGGACAGTCGGCCTGAAAGAAGATGGCAAGCGAAGCCGAGATTTCACCACCGGGGGAATGAAACTGTTGAGGCCCCACAACGTATCACTCTCGGAGCCTCACCAGCTTCGGGGACTACTGTTGGAGTAATGGGCCACGGGTAGGCTAACCCGAGCCCTAGAACCTTTCAAGACATCGGGGCAGGCTACACCCCTCAAGCCGAGTCTCAGGCATGACCCCAAGATAAGCCGAGTCCCAGAGGCGACTCCAGATAAGCCGAGTCCCAGAGGCGACTCCAAGATTGGCCGACTCTTGACCGGCGACTTCCGGAGAAGCCGGCTATGGAGAGTCGGCCTGCGACTCCACCCGTCGCCTGCCCTCGCCACGATAGGCGAGGCGGGGTACGGTCACAGCATGGCTGTCACCCCCTACTTGCGAGGGGCTGGCATGGCTACAGTGTGCCGTATCGCTGGAGATCTCCAGCGTGGCGCGGCACTGTTGCCATGCCTGCCCTGACCTCAGCCACAGTGGGCGGCGCACTATGGCCACGACGGCCTAATTGTACGATTCAGAGATGGTGGGACCCGCCCGTCAGCGAGAGCACAGAAGACGGCGGATACGCCCCGAAGACGGACCCGTGGGAGTTGGCTCCCTGGAGTCGGCCGGCCCCTCCCACGGGCCCCACACGCCATTAACCAGACAAGACGGGGAATGGCGACAGTGATCGTCCGAAAGACGGCGGCACTGTTGCCACGACCCCATGACCAAGCCTGCATCATTAGAAGCACGTCTACAGCGTCGGGCCTGTTGGCGGGGCCCGCCAGTAGGCGGGCCCCAGCAGTCGGCGGAGAAGACGGCAGCCTGGGAGAGAGACGGCTGGGACCCGCGCCAGCCGGATTACCATTGTATCCCCGGGGGGTAGGCCTATATAACCCCCCCGGGGCACCCATGCAAAGGGTTCGAATCCATTAGCACTAGACCAGATCGTATAGGAAGGAGAAAGCTAGCCTTGCCTTCTCCTACCTCCAGAATACAGCTCGAGGAGCAACCCTGTACTCACTTTGCCTTAGTGATCATGCGGAGACCCCGCAGAGCAGCAGTAGGTGTGTTATCTCCCCGAAGAGCCCCGAAGCTGGGTAAGATCCGCCGGCGTGCATGTCTTCGCCTCATTCCGTTTCCTGGCACCGGCGACGTTCTACTCGTCCCACCATGATAAGCCATCCTTTGGCGTATGTCGCACCCAACCCCCGACAAATTGATAATTAAGACTTTTTTAAAGTTTTTTCTATTCGATGACTACATTTTCCATACACATTGTAAATTTCCAGTAAATATATGATCATTTGTTTCACACATTTTTTTCGTATGTATGATAAACATTTTTTCTTTACACATTTCACATTTTTGAAATGCTAGATTAAGATTTTTCAAAATATTTTATGCAGAGCATTTTTGAAGTATATATAATTAGAATATTTGGAAGTATAAATAAAAGCAAAAAAAGAAAAATACAAAATCAAAAGACATGAAAAGAAAACAGGTAAAAAAACCGAGGGTGTGGTTCCTATGAGCTGAGCCGGCCCATCTGGCACTAGCCTTCACGCGAGGGTTCCCTACATCTCGCTATAAGCGAGACATATGGACGGCCCTCCGAGAGCGGAGGTGAGAATCCGAGACCGAGCTGGAGCTGGGCTCGGCCCACCATGGGTTTGCCCTTTCGTGGACTCCGCTCTTCTACAACGCGGCCGAACGAAAGCTTGCTGCTACACTGCAAAAAATAGCTTGCTGCTCCTGCCAGCGCACCTTTCTACTTTGCTTCTTTCTTTGTGATCACCCTCCACCGCCCTAGAACAACGCCACACGCGCTATGCCTGGTCGCCAACTCCAACCAGCCAGGCTTTGTGTGGGGCCGCTCGATCGTTCCCTCTGCTACTCGGCATTGCCACCGGCAAGCTAAGTTTTTTTTTTCATTTTTTTTCTTCGGTTCTTTTTATTTTCCAACCGTTTTCTTCGGTTATTTTTTTCTTTGTTATAACTTCAATTTTTCACTCTTTTTGTTTTTCTCGATTTCATAGACTTCTTGTTTCTTCATTTTTTCCTTTCTATTTATTTTTTCTTTGTTTTTTGTTTCTTTCTTAGTTTTCATCAGTTTTAGTAATTTTTGTTTGTTTTTGGTTTTTTTGTTTTTCTCCATTTCCTCATGGGTTTTCACGATTTTCTTCGGTTTTTCCATTTTTCTTTGTTCTCGAGGTGTTTCTTTCTTCCATTTCTTCGGTTTTCACCGCTTTTTTCTTTAACACATATCTATTTTTCATACACATTTGTAAATTTTATGTATACATTAAGAACATTTTTTATACTTGTTTAACATTTTTCAAAAACATGATTATTATCATATATAAAACTTTATGTTTGATGACTACTTTTTTCATATGCATTGTATATTTTTGGTGTATATCAAGATTTTTATTACATATTTAACATTATGAAATATAAATAATAAAGGAAAAAAATGGAAAATAAAAAAGGAAATGAAAATTTAAAATTAAAAAGAGAAGAAAATATAAAAAAGAAATGAAAATTAAAAATCAAAAAGATAAGAAAATAAAAATAAAAATATCAATAAATAGAAAAAAGTAAAGATAAAAGTAAATAACAAAGAATAAAAATTGTGGGAAAAGAACCACATTGGAGCGGCCTATTAAGAGGACATGCCGAGAGAGTACATGTTAGGTTTCTATCCTGAGATTGTTAAGGGGTACCCATTGTAAAGCTCTCTCCCACTTTCACGGACATTGACAAATGGTGCACTACATGTGCGCCACTTGTCGCAACTTGAAAGTTTCTTTTTATTTTCATAGATTCGTTTATTCAACCCGGGCTTCTATGAGAAGCAGATCTATACTTCCCTTGGAAGAAAAAAAAAAGCACTTTTTTGGCTTTTCGAGAGACACAACTATGCTTCTTAGAAATCAAATATGTTCCTTCATGAGAAGTAAATATGTGCTTCTTGTGAAAATACCTTTTTTCATGCAAATATTTTTCTCTCCAAAATATGAAAAACCCAGATAAAAACCAGAAAGCCAAAAAAAAGACCTTCGAAAACCAAAAAATGCTAAAGACAGCGCTCAGCACAAGTGTTACACGTGACAGCGGCTGAACACATTTCTTTACGCGTTTTTGGCCCACCAAAATACCCTTGCGGGGCTCCCACAAGGATAACCCTTAACTACTCCAGTTAACTAGTTGCTTTTTTAGGGGTGATAACCACGCTTTATTCATAAAAAACCACAAGTTGTGGGATACACATTGGACCATGGAATTGACCAAACCACACATGGCGTTCCAGTCCTAACCAGAGTGGAAACTTGGCTAACTTATGCGCTTCTATGTTCATCAAAAGTAAAATGCATAAGACTAGTTGCTCTTTTTTTAGATTCGCGAAAACTTTATTGATCATAAAAATGCTCAAAGGAATACAGGTCCCTTTTTTTTGAGAATCAGGAATACAGGTCCTATCCAGCCCTCCGTGTCGCAGATCCACAAAATGAACAGACGGGCCGTAGAGGGTCAGCACTCAGCACACAGACTGGGCCGCGCTCCAACAAACGGACAGGCCGGGGCCGCCTCCATGCCACCTCAAACTCGATCGCGCACGCACGCCGTCTCTCTCCCCTCTCCTCTCCCAGACTTGACTGAGGCACTGCCTCGCCGCGCGCCGTCTAGCCGGCGGACACCCACCGCTCACCATTTACCACCATTCCCTGCTCTCCGCCGCCTCCCCTCCTCCCACAGCACCTCCCTCCGCATCCCTCCGTACCAAGCAGAGGCCGGGCATCTAATCCAGCTCGAGGCTGCCGCCGCCGAGCCGGCGCTCACGGCGGCGCATCCTCCTTGGCTCGCAACCCCGCTCTCCTTCTCGGCGCGCGGATTCGCGGCACATCCACCCCGGCCACCGCGGTGGCGCCGCATCGGGCGTCCTTTCGTCTGCGTCGCCGCCAGCCAGTGGCGCACAAGGTGTTCGACGTTAGTTCCCTGAGGGAGTTCTGTTATGTTCTTGGCTAGACGACCATCTGGGTTGTCTAATATCAGCAGGCTCTGCATTCTCCACACCGTTTCCTGGATACTCTCATCGAGGCGGGCACGATTCAGTGGCGGCAGCGACGATGCCACTGCGAGTTCTCTCTGCCGGCTGTCAGATCTTTTCCGCCCAGTCCGGATGGATATCAGCCGTGTCATCTTGCGGGCACTTGAATCTGGTACGTGTTCAGAGTCAGTGGAGCTGGAGAGGCTCGACGTCGAGCTGGATCCTTTTGTTGTCAACTTGGTGGTCCGGGGCTTGTCGGACTCTGAGACAGCGGTGCGGTTTTACTGGTGGGCAGAGTCCCGTCCGGGATTCGATCATAGCCAGTTTGCAATAGCGTACATTGTGAGCTTGCTGTTTGTGGATGGAAATTTTGCTCTGTTGTCGGAGTTCCTGGGGACAGTGAGGAGCCAGGGGGTGGCACTGCATCGACCGCTATATCGGATCCTTTTGTCTGGCTATGTCCGAGCTGGCAAGTTTGATTCGGTCATAGAGACGTTTGATGAGATGGTCATGTCTGGTTGCCGTGAGTTTGGTATCGATTACAATATGTACATAGGTGTTCTAATTAAGAACTGTTGCTTTGATTTGGTGGAGAAATATTATGGCATGGCGCTCTCGAAAGGTTTTTGTCTGACTCCATTCACTTACTCAAGGTGGATCTCTGCATTGTGTCAATCAAATAGGATTGAGCTTGTAGAGGAGCTTCTGGTTGACATGGATAGATTTGGTTGTTCTCCAGATATTTGGGCCTGTAATATATACATCGATTATTTGTGTAAACAGAACAGGTTACATGATGCACTGGAGATGGTAGGGAAGATGCGGGGGAAAGGAACCAGCCCAGATGTTGTGACTTATACAACAGTTGTTGGCTGCTTATGTAACAATAAGAGGTTCTCAGAAGCAGTTGGACTTTGGGAAGAAATGGTGAAGATGGGCCTTAAACCAGATGTTGTTGCCTGTGGTGCACTGATCTTTGGGCTGTGCAAGAATAGCAAGGTTGAAGAGGCTTTTGAACTGGCATCAAGGATGTTAAGTCTGAATATAGAACTGAATGTCTCAATATACAACGCCCTAATAAGTGGCTTCTGGAGAGCTGGGAGCATTGATAAAGCCTACACCATCATATCATTCATGCGGACAAACGGATGTGAGCCAGATGTTGTTACATATAATATCCTCTTGAACCATTACTGCACTATAGGTATGATAGAGAAAGCTGAAAAATTGATAACAAAGATGGAAACAAGCGGTGTAAATCCTGACCGATACAGCTATAATCAGTTGTTGAAAGGGCTCTGCAAAACTCATCAACTGGACAAGGCATTTGCTTTTGTTTCTGATCATATGGAAGTTGGTGGGTTCTGTGATATTGTATCCTGTAACATATTGATTGATGCATTTTGCAAGGCCAAAAAGGTAAAATCTGCACTGGAGCTATTCAAGGAAATGGATTACAAGGGAATGCAAGCTGATGCTGTGACATATGGGACTCTGATCAATGGTCTTTCTAGTGTAGGATACTATAATATAGCTGAAGAACTTTTTGAGCAGATGCTGAAGGCTCAGATTGACCCTAATGTTAATCTGTACAATATAATGCTTCATCACCTGTGCAAGGTTGGTGATCTCAAACGTGCTCAGAAAATATTCTCGCATATGATTCAGAAGGAAATCTTACCTGACACTGTTACTTATAATACACTCATATACTGGCTTGGAAAAAACTCAAGAGCAATGGAAGCCTTTGATCTCTTCAAGGATATGAGGACACAGGGAGTAGAACCAGATAGCTTGACATTCAAGTATTTGATCAACGGCCTCCTGGACGAGGGGAGATCTACACTAGCTTATGAGGTATGGGAATATATGATGGAAAATGGAATCATTCTTGACAGAGAAGTTTCTGAAAGGTTGATAAGTGTGCTTAAATTGAAGAACAAGTAGCAGCCAAGTTCTTGGAGAGGTTTAGCCACTAGAAGGTGTCCTGCCTCTGCCACCTCCGTGCACCTACCTCCAGAGCTTCAATAGTTGATTCTAAGCTCGTCACTTTGCAGTTACACACAACATGGATGCCCTCCTCCCTTTATGCATAGCTGACCAGACGTCCAGACCATGGCAGACACGTGAAAGTAGCAATGGACAAGGTAATCCTCCTTTTGACCTTCTGATTTATGGGCATTGTGCTAGCCTTTGAGATGTAAACAACAGACATTTACTCCCTCCGTTTCAAAATAAGTGTTGTGGTTTTAGTACAAATTTGAACTATAATCACAACACTTAATTTAGAACGGAGGGAGTAATTGTGAACCAAAGGCAATCCTGTTGAACAAGTGGACTGTCTTTAATTTTTTTAGAGCTGGAGAGCCAATATAATCCTTGTTATAATAGCTAAGAATCTTTTCAGATTCTAGCTGAAGACATACACCTGATAAACATTACCAAAAGCAATGTAAGGTAGTGATGACTTTATAAAATCTTGTTTGATTTAAGTTGGTTCATGCCTAATTTTTTCGGATCTCTCGTACATGCATATTTGTCCAATGCACTGTATAACACTTCTCTAAAAATCACAGGTGTGGTCTTCAATGCATCTAGAACAAGTTTAATGTTGGTCCTGAGCTCTCAACTTTTTTATGAGAAAGTCTGCAAAGCTGCTGCCTTCAGTATACAATATAATCCTGAGGTGCATATGACTTCTGGCACTGCTTTTCATTCAACTTCAATTGTATACAGTGAAAGAGAACATTTCCATCATAGAACCATCAAGTTGTAACTTTGATCTAAATACCTCATCACTATATAACAAAACAAATCACTTCTATTAATACCTAGATTTTCTGTTGTGGAAGTTGCAACATCAGGTGCATCACATATGTTCTTAGCAGCTAGGTTTAGAAGAATATAAGCCTGAAGGTTTAAACATAGGTCAGGTGCATCACATATGTGCTATATATAACTCCTATGCTATAGTTTGAATCCACACTCCAGTGTTTCATGATCATTGTAGTTAGCTACTTGAAGCTGCACTTCACATATCACGATGCGAACTGCGTAGACAGTACTTCTGCATTGCATGTAACTGCTGTCAATTTGTCCCTATTTTTGCCGCCTGTACCAAATGAACTGACTGACATCTTGCATTTCCATGTTCTTAGTCCATTTGACTGTTTATTCTTCCATATCTTTTTGTTCTGAATGTAAACTATGATTGCAGGGCAGGAACAAGAGCTTGTTTCTGACTTTCCATGATACAAACTTCTCTGCACATGAATAGGCTATATTCAGTTCTGTAGGCAGTTGCAATGATTTCATCTATATCTCTAAGGGCTCCTGGGTCTGAATAGTGAATACTTCAAAGAGTGAAGAGTGTGACAGTGAAGTGTCTTGAGAAAATAGTCTTATATCCTCCAATGTCAAGTTGGTACCTTTAGGGCATTCAGTAGAGTTGCTTACCGGTGTACATATAGCATGGTGGCAGTACTAGAGGAAGGGCCTGGGAAGAGGATTGGAAACTAGATTTGCCGGTTGAAGGTCCATCATTCCTGTGATCATTTTGTCATAGCAGTCGCCTATTGCATCACATTAGATGTGCGGTATGCGACATGTTTTTCGAAGATGGGGCCATTTGTTTTTCATGTGAAGAAGACGTTGGAGAGCTGTCCAACTGGAGCTGATTCAAGAGGAACTTGTTGAGTGCACGGCGCTGATGGTGGTCGTGATACAGATCCTTCAGCTACCTAGTGAGCAAATGAAGCGTGGTTGTGTACTTCCCTCTGCTGCTGATGGGCTGCGAGAAATAAAATGAATCATGCGGAACCCTAGCATCAGTCGATGAGTTTCTATACACGATGGCCTAGCATATTTCTGAGTGGAAAGAGTGCTGCTCTCCAGACACCACCACCTGCAGGCCACATCATGATCATATGGCTCTTTCTCGAGGAACCCAGGACAGACAGTTGGGATTGAGTCAAAAGGCAAGAGGAGCTAAGCATCACTTAGGTGACAAAGGTGCAAGCCTTCTGGCCTGTCATGTCGCGGAGCTTGCAAAACTGTTGAGATCCTGGGACCAGATGATGCCAGATGTTTGAAGATTTCTCAATCTGTGCTTGTCTTCGTCTCTGGAAACAATGTAGAATTCAAAATCAGATTTTGTTCCCCTGTGGAGGTTGAGGATTTTGCCTCTTCTTTTTACTTCTCAGTTTTGATACTGGAATAGACCTGCAGTGCCTGCTGAGTGCTGACAAGGAGAGTTTTGTGGTAGTGTTGACAGCCAATCAATGTTGTATCTGTTGTACAGTATCATCCCATAAACATACAAATGAATCAAATCAGTCAGGGTTTTCCCCATGAATCTTAATTTTCTACTGTGTTGTTTCATGTTAATATTTTTTTGTTAATTTTGCAACGCTCATGTATCTTTGCCTGCTTTTTTATCATATTTTTAGTGATTTTTAGATTATTAGTCGGATAAACTATTTTGGTAGAGCTGTCTTATTGCTAATCTCTGCGAACATGCAGCATAATCGTTAACATGAGGAATCATTCTCCTCCTGCATTATGCAAATATATGGCTTCAACTTTGCAGAGGCTGTAAATGTCGCTCCGGTGGACTGGCTGCCCCATGGACAAGGCCAGAGATGAGAGATCAGTGGCGCAAGACATAACTGTCACATGACAAGTTATTACCTACAACTGCACAAGCAGCTCACAGACAGATTTGGATGAATCTTCACAACTGCAAGAGTGGGCAGAAGGAATATATATAGCTGGATACCTGTGGAAAAAAAATGGAATGCTCACTAGTACAATTAATGTGGCAATCTATTTGTATGCATCAGAAGAAGATGGTCTTCAGTAAAAGCAGAGAATTATCTGGATCAGTTACTGGTGTCAACATCGTTTGCAGCCTTGATGGCTGCGAGGACCTTGACAAACCAGTGCCCCGGGGGATATCTGAAGTGCAGAATAAATGTGTTGATCTGAACATAGAAAGTCCATCAAGTAGTCCTAGAATAAAAGAAGAGCTAGTATGCAGTTCTAGCACATCAGATGCAGCATGTTAATTTATCGAGCTCTACATGCAGTGCTCTAGGAGAAAACTTAGCAAGGACAAGATGGTCTTGGACTGCGAGTCCCTGGGAACAAGTGACACAGCTATACGAATTCCCGGTGCACACAACCCTTGAGCCATTCATCTGAGTTTCATGTCCTTCTCTGATACTAAGAAACTGTTTGGTGTTGGCACTGAACACAGGGGGGCCAAGGCTTTGTGTGTCCAGGTTAGTCAACTAGCTGAACCTTCTTCAAGCCAATCTGATGAAGCCTCCAGCCAGCAAAATCAAGCATCGGGCTGAACCACTTGACTACGGAAGAGTAATACTTGGCGAAAATTGGTGCAGTCATCAAGCTATCTTCCCAAAAGGTACACGCACTGAATGGTGTAGTGACTATTTTTTCATGGCGTGTAGAAGTGTTAAACTTGAGAGAAAATGATAGTTTTCAACTTAGAGATCGAGTGACATTCCACGGCGGACCAGATCAAACAAAAATATGCTGCTACATCTCACAAGTTGTTGATGCTGGACTTCTCGGACCCCATTTTCAGTCTTTTGACCCCATTTGCTTTATTGGGGGTCACATGTCCCAGATCAGTCACAGGTGGCTGTGGTCTGTGGAGGAGCTTCCTGAGGTTTCTCTTGCCCACGTTTACCAATGCAAAGTTGGAACAGTGCGAGAGAAGCAACATAGAGCTGGAAAATCTGGCATTGTTGCTTTATTATTCAAGTAATTCTCGGCTGTCGGTGCAAGTTTCTGAATATGAGCGGCAGGCGTGTATGTCTAGACGGGCCAGGCCTATCAGTCAGGGAGGCTGGGCCGATACTGGATGCACGACCTGGACTACATTCTGCTGACGTTGCTGCAGCATACGTGAGCAGCCTCGTTGTCTCTGTCTTCGGTATTGAACAATGTAGAATTCAAAATCAAATTTGTTCCCCTGTGCAGGTTTGAGGATTTGGCCTCTTTTTTTCTTCTTCTCAGTTTTGATACTGGAATAGACCTGTAGTAGTTGCTGACAAGGAGGGTTTTGCGGTAGTGTTGACAGCCAATCGATGTTGTGCCTGTTGTACAACATCATCCCATAAACATACAAATGAATCAAATCAGTCAGGGCTTTCTCCCTGAATCTTAATTTCTACTGTGTTGTTTTATGTTAAAAAAAATTCTGTTAATTTTCCAATGCTCATGTATCTTTGCCTGCTTTTTATCATAATTTTTCAGGATTTGTAGTTAGATTATTAATCGGAAATACTATTAGAGCTGTCTCATTGCTAATTTCGGCCAACACGCAGCATATTCGTCAACATGAATCATTATCCTCCTGCATTATGCAAATATATCTGCGCCTTCATCCATTTTCATTCTTTCATTCTGAATTCCTCTGTACAGGTCACACAGTTTATCCCCTTCTGTTCTAAAATCAGAAGGAAATTCCTGTTTACTGTGTTGTTCAGAATTCAGGCGAGTTTGTTCTGACATTACCACGAGCTTACCATTCTTGGTTCATCTGTGGCTTCAACTTTGCAGACGCTGTGAATGCCGCTCCCCTGGACTGGCTGCCCATGGACAATGTGCTGTTGAGCTTACAGTGAACAGCGATCAGCGGCGCATGACAAGTTATTGCTCGCAACTGCACAAGCAGCTCTCAGACATGGATGAACCTTCACAACTGCAAGTGCTCAGAAGGAATATATTTATGGCTGGATACCTGTGGAAGAAATGGAATCCTCACAAGTGCAATTAAGAAGGTACTCCTGCTTCTTAATTCTGGCATTTATTATTTGTCAGTTCAGAAATGAACTATTACTTATACTCGTGGCTCCGTTATTTCAGACAAGAATTAAAATGGAAGGTGCAGCACGGGAGGCGAATGCTCTTTTGCAATGTAAGAAGATGAATCAGGGTTACGATTCACCATTCAGTGGACTGCGAATGCTTTTCATACTTTTATGATCGTCGTTTATCTGTTTTCAGTTGCCGATGCTCGCCAAACCATTTTGCTTGCTTAAACCTTGCAAATATTACAGGTTCGTGTGAAATGGACAGAGAATTTGTGTGGCACCGGTGCAGTATGGAACTGAATGCTCTTGTTCCAGCTCTAGAGGGAGAACCAGCTGCAGTGTAGCAGTGGAGACAGTGCGATGCCAATCTATTTCTTTGAAGCAGAAGATGGACTTCATGCAGTAAAAGCACAGAATTATCTGGATCAGTTATTGACGTCAACATCGATTGCGGCTTTGATGTGCTTTGATGCCTGCCCCTTGCCCAAGACCTTGACAAGACAGCGCCCAGCGGGACATCCGAAGGAGAATAAATGTGTTGATCTGAAAGGTCCATCAACTAGTCCTATTCCTAGAACAGAAGAAGAGCCAGTATGCAGTTCTAGTGCATCAAATGCAGCATGTTAATTTCTCAAGCTCTACATGCGGTGCTTCAGGAAAGCTTGACGAGGACAAGATGGTCATGAACTGTGAGTCCCTGGAGACAAGTGATGCAGCTAGTTCGAAGTCCCAGTGCAGGCAACCATCTGAGTTATCATGTCGTCGAGTACCAACAGGGTCTACCCTAGCTTCCAAAATTAGCAAGAGTGTTGACATTGAATACAGTGTGGCCACGGCTTGTCCTGCCCCGGTTAGCCAGCTGGTGGAATCTTCTTCAAGCCAATCTGATGAAGTCTTCAGACAGCAAAATCAAGCCATCTGATTACAGAAGAGTAATAGTTTGCTGAAACTGGTGCAGGCAGCCATCAAGCCATTCTTCCCAAAGGTACACTAAGTAAATAGTGTAATGAGTATTTTTTTTCCTCCATGGCGAGTAAAGAGGTTAAAAATTAAGAGAAAATGACATCTTTGCAGGATTTAGAAGTCGAGTGAAGCTACATGCCTACATCTCAGAAGCTGTTGATGCTGGGCTTGTCGGACCGATGTTTGGGGTATCTGTAATTCTAAATCCCTTCAGTTTTCAGTCTATTGACCCCATTTACTTTGCTATTGGTCACATGGCAGCTTTCTTCCCGGATCAATCACAGATGGCTGTTGTCTGTGGAGTAGCTTCCTGAGGTTTCATTTGCTCACACTTCACCAATGCAAAGTTGGGATAGCAACACAGAGCCGGAAAATCTGCCGTTCCTGTATTATCATTCAGTATACTCTGTGCATTCTCGACTGTCGGTGCAAGTTTCTGTATAAGCATCCGAATGTGAGCAGCGGGCCTGTTTGTCTGTGTAGACGGGCCAGGCCTCTCAGTCCGCAAGGGGAGGAAAGATGGGTTGGGCCGGGCCGGTACTGGACGCATGAACTGAACCACAACATGCTGCTGGCAGGATACATACGCGCGCGGTCTCTCTTCTCTCCAAATGGTCGATCGGTATGAATAACATATCCACCTCCACCTCCATGATTCTGCAAAGAGAAAAAAAAAACCCTCCACCTGCATGGATAGGGCGGCACACGCGCAAGCGCCGGCCACGCCCACGATCCACGGGCGACCGGCGACGGGAGAGCCGTCGACGAACAAACCAGACGAGCTCGATCAGCCTATACCTACCTGCTAGCCACCTTCGCTGCCAAGTGCCAAGCACGTTCCGGACTGCGCTTTCGCCGTCCAAATCTCGCTCGCCGGACACCCGCCATTTTTCCTCTCTTTCATTCACTGACGATGACGAAAAAACCGCTCGGCCGATCGCAACTCGACGGAGGGCGACGTGGCGTCGACGGGAGAAAACAAATACGTCTCTTTGCTTGCTGCCGCGTCGGCCTCGCGGTGTGGTTGTACTACTTGTTAATTAATTATTATTTTTTTTGCGGGTGGGTAGTTGTCAATACATTAATTAACCGGTCACGCGAACCACGTACGTTATCCGGAGAACAGTGCCGACGCCAACTGCCGCACCGGCCATGAGCTGACCAGTGTACTACGTAGCACTAGCTGCCCGTTGAGTGCGTCTAAAGGAGTTAGCTGGGATCTGGTCCGATTCTTCCACCAAGACGGGGCGTGCCTACGTACCCTCCTCACCTTGCATCGTTACACACTTACACGTACGCACCAGTACCACTATACGTGTACTACTTTGCCCTGGATAACAGGAGCATGGCTCAATCTGATCATGGTTACATTATCCTTAATTAATAACCTGATAACGCACCATGTCCTTGTTTCATTTGACCCGCAATGTGCTGATTAATTATCTCGCCGTCCGTCGATGGCTCCATCCACATGGTTTCCTGTGCATGGGCCACGCCTGAAAGTTGCTCGACCGGCCAAGGTTACGTCCATCGTCCGGCTGTCGCGGAGACATTTTATTGCGATGGATGCGGGCTGATTTGACAGCACATGAAGGCGTGGAAAGAAATACGGTGTACATTTCACCGGACGGACGCGTCTCGGTCAAGAGGTCGGTTGGAGCAGCTAGACTTCAATTGGAATGGAAATTTCACCCGCCCTAAAACCGGCGTACCTCCCGGGCTCCTGCTCCAGTTGGGTTGGACATTTCGAATGGGTCGGTGAACATTATCCGGATTGGATATATAGTGTAAACCGCTTGATTATCTCTTTCCCATCTAGAACATGCTATTTAATAGACTAGTAGTAGCATATACCGAAGTCAAAATAGAATATGCCATCCGTTGACAAATCACATCATAGCGGTAGAAATGGACGGTGATCTACCTAGTATCACGCCCAAATCACTTCTTACCCGATCCACCCAAGATAAGAGATAGGGAGATCTTTTCTAAAAATGTCCACCCAAGAGTAAAAACGAAATGAACGGGTGAAGAAAATGTAGTAACTAGGAAAGTCTTTCTCAGACATTCCAATCCATGAATCCAGGCTCCCTTTAGTTTTGTATATACGCTTTCCATTTCGTGGCCTGATCTGCCGCCCGACGCCTCGACCCACCCACGCCCCCGTTGCCTATATAAACACCAGCCCGCACCACCACCAAGCATCCATCAAACAAGCACTAGTCCACAACACACATCCCATCCATCCTTTGAGTTGAAGCAAGACAAGAGAAACAATGGCTCCCATGCTCAAGCGGATCGCCGAGGACGAGCCCAAGAAGGCGGCGTACGTGACCTTCCTCGCCGGCTCCGGCGACTACTGGAAGGGCGTGGTGGGCCTGGCCAAGGGCCTCCGCGCCGTCAAGTCGGCCTACCCGCTCGTGGTGGCCGTGCTCCCCGACGTCCCCGAGGACCACCGCCAGAAGCTGCTCGCCCAGGGCTGCCTCGTCCGCGAGATCGTGCCCGTCTACCCGCCGGAGAGCCAGACCCAGTTCGCCATGGCATACTACGTCATCAACTACTCCAAGCTCCGCATCTGGGAGGTACATCATCACCTACTTATTCCTAGCTTGATCCGTCGTCTCTTCAGTTTCATCCTTGGCTTGACGCTGACGACGATGAGGTTTGTGGTGTATGTACTATGCAGTTCGTGGAGTACGAGAGGATGGTGTACCTGGACGCGGACATCCAGGTGTACGACAACGTCGACCACCTCTTCGACCTCGAGAAGGGCAGCTTCTACGCCGTCAAGGACTGCTTCTGCGAGAAGACGTGGAGCCACACCAAGCAGTACGAGATCGGCTACTGCCAGCAGTGCCCCGACAGGGTCGTCTGGCCGGAGCGCGACCTCGGCGTGCCCCCGCCGCCGCTCTACTTCAACGCCGGCATGTTCGTGCACGAGCCCAGCATGGCCACCGCCAAGGCCCTGCTCGACAAGCTCGTCGTCACCGACCCCACCCCCTTCGCCGAGCAGGACTTCCTCAACATGTTCTTCAGGGACGTGTACACGCCCATTCCGCCCGTCTACAACCTCGTCTTGGCCATGCTCTGGAGGCACCCCGAGAACATCCAGCTCCACAAGGTCAAGGTCGTCCACTACTGTGCAGCGGTACGTCCTTCCTTCACATCTTTGTCACAATATTATGATTACGCTCTTGATCATGATCGATGCTTCCATGACAGGGTTCGAAGCCGTGGAGGTACACCGGCGAGGAGGCCAACATGGACAGGGAGGACATCAAGATGCTGGTCAAGAAATGGTGGGCCATCTACGACGACGAGAGCCTCAACTACAAGCCTGCCGCCGACCCGCTGCGTGCTGCCCTCGCCGAGGTCGTCGCCGTCAAGTCCTTCCCGGCGCCCTCGGCTGCATAGGCTCGCTCGCTGCAAAAAGGCGTGTAATGGTCCTTAATAAATAGGAATATATCCAAAATTAGGGATTTCCTCAGTACGTAATATCGTCGTCGATTCAGTATCTGCATGTTTTGGTATTGTAGATCATCAATGGATCATATATATACAGTGTTCTTTTCTTGATTGAGGTACGGTCATAGTGTTTTTCTTGATTCAGTATCTACACGTTTTGGTATTGTAGATCAATCAATCATATACAGTGTTCTTTCTTTTTGATCATTTATTGTCATCATAGTGTTTTTTGGTTTGTATAAGGAAGGATTTTGTAAGCACGTGCAAGCACGCGGTTGGTCCAACTACTAAGTTTATAGATCGACCTGCTACGCACTCGTATGCATGGCTGCAACGTTTTGGAAACTACTAGTAAGATATTTTTCCCGCTACTAGTGCTTGTAGATCCTGTGGTGTCACCTGTGATCGCCGTATCCTTTTGGATATTCATTCTCGATAGTGCCTTGTTAGGTGGTGTTCCCCTTGCTGTCTACGTGCCTTGAGTTTGTCCTACTTTGCGACCAACACCAAGTAGTAGAGTATCTGGTAGCTCACTCGATCAAGATCAAGCGATGGAGACAAGGCGACCAACCAAAACGTGAGATGGTCCGTTTCTTTCGTTTGGACTTAGCGCGCGCGTGCATCGCTCTCCGTCGACGGCTGTCCTGCTTCCTTGTCGACGTGAAAGGCTCCGTCCGCCCGGTGACCCGGCCGGACGACGATGCTGCCCGTTTCGTCCTCGGCATGTCGAAATCGCATCGGTGGCCCGTCCACGTACACGGCCGCGACAGCCGGCCAACTTCCGCGGGACCGTCGTCGTCGCTCCTACAACGAACGACCTGTGTACGTCCAGATCGACGCCTGCCAAATCAATCAGGGTGTGTCTAGGGCACGTGTACGTAGATGTGCCCTAGTTATTACACTGGTTCCTCGTCTATTTCGTCAACACACCGCTGCTCCTTCCGTGCGAGCCATGGCACGGCGCGGACTGATCGGCCTGGAAAGCGTGGCTAGCTTGCCGCCGGACGAGGGCGAGATCGAGCTCCTCGATCGGTGCAGCTCGCCGAGGCCGGCCGGCTAGCGGTCAACTATGGACCGAGCCTGGATTTGATTTTTGATCTGCGCGCGCGGGGGACCGGCGTGATCGATCGGGATGCATGCATGGATCTGGCCGGCCGGTGCACACGTAGCATCGATCCTTACCGCTAGCTAAGGTATCGCGTACGTGCGCGTCGGCCTCGTCGTGTCGAGATCGTCGTCGCGTGCACCGCGTCCAATTCCATGTGCACGGCCGGGCCCTAGCTAGTTTGACGTGGTACAGTGTGCGTCGTCCTCGTCGGCACGGGCTGATGCCGCATGGAACAATTAACTAAGCTAGTGACCGCGAGCCGCCGGCCATCTAGCGTTCGCCGAC
Source organism: Triticum dicoccoides (assembly GCF_002162155.2). Taxonomy (NCBI): domain Eukaryota; kingdom Viridiplantae; phylum Streptophyta; class Magnoliopsida; order Poales; family Poaceae; genus Triticum; species Triticum dicoccoides. The sequence goes on from NC_041383.1 coordinate 93,980,833, forward strand.
AGCGCGTCGGCGTCCTGGCCGTGACGTGGTATATCTAATCCAGCATGGGCAAGAATATATAGTACATAGCTTACGTTGACAGGTACTAGTCCAGTAGTCCATGCCTTATTGAGAAGAGTAGTATAGCAGTGACATCGTGTGACAGTTTTTTTTAACCCGGGCCATAACCCCTTTCCATTAATAGCATAACGGAAATACAAAGTTCACCGAACACAGACCCAACATAAACGACTACAGCATAAGGAAGCTAGAAAGGGGTAAGGCGAGATCAAAGCACCACTGGGAAACCCACTATGAGCACTCGTCATCGAGCAGCCCATCGCGGGGCGAAAACCCAGTGACACCTAGCATCACGCAAATCTCTAGACCTAAACAAACCAAGGCAATCTCCAACAGGAACCATAACAGTACAACACCACCATGCCCGTAGGCTAACACACAGGAGAGCAAAAGCACTCGCGCAGGAGTGAGATTAAACCAAACTGGCAAACACAGAGTTGAAGCTTTGCATTGGTGGAGGAGTATCAGTTCGTCGTTGACGGAGGTGCACAAATCCTCATCATCGTCAAAGCATTTGACCTCAGCATCTTGGCTCCACGCTTCATGGACTCCCGCTCCTCACCAGCCATCAAACCTGCCCAGTATGTCAAAAAGCCACAAGCAGCATACACCACATTAAAAGGACTTTTAAGAGATTTGTGCTCAAAGGTAGCCTGATTGCAACTGATCCAAATTGCCCATCATATAGCTGCCAAACCAAACGTATAAAATTTAGCCCCATCAGAAAGGAAAATGTAACACCAGGAGAAATACTGCCAAAGGTTGTTTGGACACAACGATGTGCCAAACACACACCCAACCGTCCTCCAAACCACCGAGCAACAGGACAAGTAAAGAAAAGATGCTGCGAGGTTTCCACCTCATTGCAGAACGAGCACTTAGGATTTCCTGCCCATTTTCGCCTTCTCATGACATCTCGAGTCAAAACCGCATCTTGGAACAATTGCCAGAGAAATATTTGAATCTTAAGAGGGATTTTTGCTTTCCATATCCATCTGAAATCACACCCCGTCAGGGTTCTCTCCAAATAGGTATAGACCGATTTGGTCGAGAATTTACCTTTCTTCCCCAATCTCCAGCAAATATAATCCGTCTCATCGGATAAATGCCAAGAGTTAACCACCTTAACTAGATCGTTCCACTGATCCGTAAGGGGTGGATGAAGGTTCCTTCTAAAAAGATCGCTACCCTCAAAGTTTTTGAATTCAGCAACAGTAATCTCCTGATAATTACAGATGCTGAACAAGGCCGGAAACTTAACACGCAAAGGAGCAGCACCCCTAATGGGGTCATTCCAGACTCTGGCTATATTCCCAGAATTTAAAATCACTTCTCTACCTGCCAACTATATCTCTTTTACTTTTACAATAGCTTTCCATATGGGGGAATCCCCAAATTTACTCTTCACCGAGGGGACCGTGTCATTTCTGAAGTATTTAGCACGGATTATCTCCTGCCAAAGGCCTTGTTGGGTTTCCAGCTTCCACCACCATTTGGTGAGGAGACTGATGTTTTGTTTGTGCAAGTCTTTAACTCCCAAACCCCCTTTATTCTTAGACCTGCATATCCTAGACCACCTGACCAAGTGATATCTTCTCCGACCATCAGTCTCTTGCCAAAAGAACTTCTTTCTATGCTTATCTAGTTTCTCAATATTCTTCTTAGATAGCATAAACATAGACATGTAGTAGAACACGATGCTTGTAAGGGAGGAGTTGAGAAGGGTCAATCTCCCTCCTGAGGAGGCCGCATTACCAATCCAGGATTCACAACACTTGAGGACTTTGTCATCAACAAAATCCCAGTCTATCGCACGGAGGGCAGAATAGCTCACAGGTACCACTAAGTATTTCATAGGGAAATGGCCAATCTGGCAATTGAAAAGTTCAGAATGAAAAGCAAGAACCTCATCATCCCCTCCAATGCATAAAATTTCACTCTTTAGGAAATTAATCTTAAGCCCTGACATAAGTTCGAACAAATAAAGCAAGAGCTTCAGATTAACCGCGGCTTCTTTATCATGCTCAAAAACACACGACCGTGTCGTCTGCATATTGGAGAATAGCCACACCCCCATCAATCAGGTCCGGAGCTAGACCTGTTATCATTTCTCTTTTTGAGCATTCAGGATCATTTTGGATAAGGCTTCCACAACCATATTGAATAAGAAAGGTGAGTGCGGGTCCCCTTGTCGCACTCCCTTGCAGCTTTGGAAGTAAGGACCTTTTTCATTATTCAATTTGATATTAATGGTCCCATTCTTAAGGATATTCTGGATCCACCCACACCACACTGGGCCAAAACCCCTGTTGCTGTGGCATTCAAGAAGAAAATCCCAATTGATCTTATCATATGCTTTTTCGAAATCGAGTTTCAACACCACACCAATTTTCTTTTTCCTTTGTGTGTGATGAAGAATTTCATGAAGGGTTAAGATGCCATCCATAATATTCCTGTGTTTTATGAATGCATTTTGATGTTTGCTGATTAGTATATCTGCAAACATGGAAGCTCTATTGTCCAACACTTTAGTAATAAGCTTGTAAGGACATCATAGCAGACAAATAGGCCTATATTGCTGGATTTTTTAGCTCCATTCATCTTAGGGATAAGGGTAATCACCCCATAATTCAGCCGAGCCACATCTAACGTGTTGTTGTGAAAGGCATCGAACAGACTCATAATATCCTTTTTCACAAACTCCCAGCAATGTTTATAGAACTCTGCAGGTATGTTATCCGGGCCCGGGGCTCGGTTGCTCTTCATATTGAAGAGAGCTTTTTTCACTTCTTCTTCAGTGAATTTACTAGTAAGCAGGATATTATCGTCTTCAGTTAACTTCTCATTATCAGCCCACATACCAGGAGACAAGTGAAAGAGGTTTCCTCTAGCAGGTCCAAATAGCTCCTTATAGTACGCTGTGGCATGAGCTAGAAGGTTAGTGGTCCCCTCGATCACTACATCCCCATCCGTAAGGGACTGGATCGTATTTTTTCTCTTTTTACCATTAGCCACTCTGTGATAAAAGGTTGTGTTTCGATCCCCTTTTAAGAGCCAGCGTTCATTCGATTGCTGTAGCCAATACAGCTCTTCTTTGAAAAGAATCTCGCTGAGTTCTATCTGCAGTGTAGTTTTCCTCTCATATAACTCAGGGTCGAGAGGCCCTTCCTCTTCTTTACTCTCTATCTCTTCTAACTCCCTCTTTATTTCCCTTTTTCTCTTCCTGGCATGGCCAAACATGTTCGAGCCCCACCCTTTAAAGTATTTTTTTGAGACGTTTCAGTTTGATATTAAGAATATCAATAGGATCGTCAGTTCGGACAGGTTGCTCCCAAATCTCCTTGGCAATGGGGTAAAAACTTTCGTCACACAGCCAGCTAAGTTCGAACCTGAACTCGTGTTGATTAGGCTTTTTTTGTCTCTCCTCTCCCGAGGACAAAAGAAGTGGATTGTGGTCCGAAACATCCCTCACCAGTTTACGAACCGTGACCAAAGGAAATATCTCCTCCCATTCAAAGCTCATCAGGACTCTGTCGAGTTTTTGCAGAGTAGGGTGTTTTTGGTTATTAGTCCACGTATACTTGCCACCCCCCATATAAATCTCTCGAAGGTTCAAAGAGTTTATAATGGAGTTGAATTTATCCACATAAGGGGATCTATTCAAGGTTTTATTTTTATCACAGGCCTCTCTGAGGATATTAAAATCCCCCCCACTATGTACGGGACATGTGTGTGAGCACACATCGCGGCTAGTTCTACCAGGAAGTCATCTTTACTTTCATCATGGGCTGCTCCATATACAGTAATGAGAGCCCAGACAATCTTACGGTTAACATCATAAAGGTTGGCCTGCAAACAAAATCTACCAGGAATCCAAGATATAACTTCTAGGGTCTCCTTCTTAATACCACAGAGGATCCCCCCTGCTTTGCCAATTGATGGAATCCAATTCCAATCAAATTGAGTCGCGGGGTCTATATTCCTGAGATTCTTAGGAGGGAACTTCTTCTTCATAGTCTCCCGAAGACAAAGGAAATCTAGGGAATGATCCTTTATCATGTCAGAGAAGCAGGCACTCATTCTCTTTTTGCCTGCTCCCCTGCAATTCCAAAAGATACCATTCATTTAATCACATTGGATTTCCTCCCCCGTTTGGCATTCCTACCAGGGGGCATGGTAGGGCTACCACTACTTTGCACAAGGGCTTTCTTTCCTTTTTGACTTCTAGTAACATGTCTAGCTATAGTAACATTCACCTTTCTCTCCTTTTTTTCCTAGACCAAACTAAAGTAAAAGGTTCCTCATCCAACTCATTTTCCTCGCTCCATTTCATGTCCAGAGGGGTTTGGTCTCCTTTTCCATTAGTCAACATCAGGGTATTATTATTATCATCCTTATTAACATCTTTACCCTCCCAGAAGTCTCTATTTCTGGATCTTTCCAGTTCTCTTAAAATATCTATATTAGCAAAATCAGAATCTGGTATGTCAACACCCATCTTAATTGCTCTAAGAACAAGAACTGGATCTGACAAGGCATCAAATGAGTTATGTTTTAAATTGTTACCTTCCGTGTTCCTCTTTTTTGCCGCAGCTGCAGCCTTGTCCTCCACACGCTCCAGTTTACTCTGCACATTCCTCAAGCTGAAGCGTAAGTTTTCCTCAGTGACCAAAGGAGGGGTGGGAATCACCTCAACATTCACTTCAGGAGATTCCACCCTATATTCATTGACCACTTTCAGAGCTGAGTCATGATGCCCCACCACCTCCACAACCTGTGGCAAGGATTTAACCAAATCAGAATAGGATTTCACTGTTTCCTTATACTCAAGATTATTTTTTATAGGAGTCTGTTGGGAAGGGGTACTTACTTTCTCTTTCACTCCCTGCTCATGTTCATATTTCATGGTTTCAATAAGCAGTGAGGTGTGGAGAGAGTCATCAGACTCAGCACTCTCTTGAGATTCCCACATCGGGTCAGGTACTACACGCTGGGGAAAGGGAAGAGATTTCCCCCCAAGCCCAGATGAAGTACTGCCCATCTGCATATGAGGATTCACAGCATGTTTGTTCTTTTCATGTTTCTCTCCATCATCACTAGTAGGCACCCGTATCTCATTGTGCTCACGATTAGGATCCCTGATCAGCACCTGGTCTACCTCATAAGTGAAATCATAGAAATGCCCTCCCAAAACTGATTCTGCTATCCCAGGTATCGCATCAACATTTCTGCACCCAAGTTTCACACGAAGAGAAGCAGGACGATGCAAGGTTGCATTATCGATCTCTAGTGGAATCCCCACCAGCGAGGCCACAAAAGCTACATTCCTCTCACTTCTCTTATCTAGTGGGATATTAATCACCCTCACCCAGACCACTTCCATGATTCCTTTCGATCCCACAGCTGAGGACCATTGAGTGGCATGTATAACAGCCCCACTCGTTTTCAGAGTAACTTTCCCCACATAACAGATTTGAGCAACCGCTCGAGGATTAGAAAATCGCACCACATACACCCCAGGACCAATGGCATGGGCTGAACAACGCCATCCAGTAGCAAGATAGTCAGATAAATCCAACTCCATCTGCCTAGTCGAAGTTTCCCCCTCAACAATGTTAACAACAATATTATTGGATCTCCCCTTAAGCTGACTAGCAGTGCACGAATCATGGATATAGTAAAACCCCTGCCCCTTCGACTGAAAAGCACACACCGGGGCAATACACTCCCAGGGAGTGAATGCCGTGCAGACAGAAGCCAGATGCCCTAACTTATTGCATCTCTCACAGAAAACTTGAGGACATCTAGCAGGAGGATGATCATTCGACTTGCATATGGGGCAGGAGATAGGGTTCTTGGTAGGGGGCACCTGGGTGATGTTCTGCTTACCATGCGGGCGACAAATCGGAGATGAAGTCTGGCCGCTTCCAGTATCCCCCGACGCCACCGCCGACTGCTGCTTCTCCACCCAAATCCCTCCATCTTGGTGCTCTTGGCGCCTGGTGGTTGCAGCCGCCTCCCAGCGCGCGGTGTCCGCCGCAGCAGAGGTGGGGTTGGACGAGGCAGAGATGGTGCGGTCGCCGTCGCCGTCGCCCTCGCTCCGCTTCCCGGAGTACTTGTTCTTGTCGCCGCCACGGCCGTTGCCGCGGCCAGCGTTCCTCCCCGCGCCGCGACCCATGCCGCGCCCTGCACGGGCCGCATCCGCGCCTTGACGCTGATCTCCCTAGAATCCGCGCCCCGCATCAGTCGCCATGGATGGCGAGGCAGCAACCTCCGCGAAGGATCGAGGATCTCCGCCAACCTTGCCTCTCCACCACCCCCACTCCTCTCTAGACCTCGATCTAGGGTTTTTTTCCGCCGTCCAGAGATGAGCGAGGGCAGAATCCAGGTCAAGCAGCGGGCGAGATGGGGATTTTATACCCGCACCGCACGCCCATGGTCAAGGGTGTACGCTTGGATGTGAGCCCACGTGTCGCGCATCCGCCATGGATGTGTGGGGACGAAAGGCCATGCCCGCGTCGCACCGCATCCGGGCCTCCGTGTACCAGGCCCCCGTGTACCGCTCCTCGCTGCTCCCGTGTACCGCGCCCGAGCGACTCGAACCCTCCGCCGTCTTCTCCGCCGACGAGCTCGTCGCCGGCAGGCGATCTCAAACCTTCGCGAAATGGCAAGGAAACGAGATCACATCTCCAATGTCGATGGATTCGTTCTCGCGGAGATACCGCGCATCCACGGTGACGCCACGGTCATCCACAAGCACGGACATCGTGTGACAGTTGCTGCTACGTTCAAAGCATTCGGTTGTTTTAACTGAAAAACGGGTACCATCGGTAGGTATGGTAATGTCGCTAGGTGGCTGCTGGTGCCCCATGCTCGTGGCAGGCTCACCTCAAGCTACGCACGCTCATCTACTAATAACTTTGGTGCTGACCGCAGCATCCTATATGCCGTAACTGCACGCGTCCCCCGTTGGCGTGCACCAAGGGTCACTGCACCGTTTGTTTAATCATCTGTGATCCATTTTGTCAAAGCCACGTAGCTAGTACCCCGTGTTTCCCGGAATTTCGAAGCCACGTACGTTCAGCCTTGGCGGACGAAAGTACATTGCACGGATTAAATTAGCAGTGATCGGTACATTGCCTGTCGTGCAGGGTTTATATCGCTAGTCAGTAATCACTACAGTATACAGTACAGTACAGTTCACACAGTAGAGTCAAGCTAGCAGCTCGCCTTGCACGAAACGTTCCATCGAGAACATGGCAGCATGCATGCAGCTCAGGGCACAGCACATACATGCACCCCCCACAAAATATGTCAACCCGAAGCTTCGGCAGCCGGCTGCCGGAGAGGCGGGGACCGGACTGAAATCTAGTTTCATTTGTAGTGCTATACACGCGTTCATACAAGATAGGCATGTCGGCACACGCATGCATGCACCGAGAAGATGCTGGGCACTCGGGCAGCACCGTGCTGCTCCCTACGAGCCACGGCATGGCACGGCCGGCGAGGATGACCTGACGAGCGTCGCTAACCTCCGGGCGAGGGCGGTGAGTGGAAATGCGAGCGGCTTCGAGAACCCTAATCTCTGACTAGCTACCTTATACTAGTAATTACTAATGAGCTGAAGCTGCAATCATGCGTCATGCGTGCGTGTGCATTACTCTGTGGTCGACACGTACGGCTAATCGGAGTGAGACCCGATAACCATGTACTCCCTCCGTTCCGATTTACTCGCCGTGGTTTTAATTGAACTAAAACCACGGCGAGTAAATCGAAACGGAGGGAGGCTGACAGGTGGGCCTTCGACCACCTCAGCAAATTATCCATGTAGGCATGCCACATCGGCCCGACAGATGGGCCTAACCGGTCAGATTCGCTGTTTTCGTGGCCAAATTTGAGCATCAGTGCTCCGCGTTACGTATTAGGCGCAATTCTGGTGGTTTTTTGTGCCCTGCCTCAAATGTGGTACCGATCAGTTACCCTAGCCCATAATGTGATGGTTTTGGGTAAATAACTCAACATTAGCTTACGTTGACAGGTACTAGTCCAGTAGTGCATGCCTTATTGAGAAGAGTAGTATAACAGTGACATCGTACGACAGTTGCTGCCACGTTCAAAGCATTCGGTTATTTTAACTGAAAAACGGGTACCATCGCCCTGCTCGCTAGGTATACTGATGTTGCTAGGTGGCTGCTGGTGTCCCATGCTCGTCGCAGCCTCACCTCAAGCTACCTACGCTCATCTACTAAGTTCGCTGCTGACCGCAGCATCCTATATCCCGTAAGAGCATCTCCAACACACGCGCAACACGCTTAAATAAATGTATAGCGCTGAAATAACATCTTTTTGCACGCAGCAGAGCACTCGCTCCAGCGGCCGCTGCAAATATTGCGCGCGTGAGTGGCTCCAGTAGGCACTGCAAAAAACGCGGCGCGTGAACAACTGGAGCACATACGAACAACATTTAAAACAACATATATATTAAAATTCAATGATACAAATAGCATAGTTTAACCCAACACTACAAACTAGTCCATACGATACAAATAAAAATAGATAAACGATACTACGGTGCAAATATACTAGAAACTACTCCTCGCCGTCCTCCTCCTCGGTGGTGTAGTCCGACGACAGAAACGAGTCATCCCACTGAGGATCGTTGTCGTCAAAGGTCGATGCAGCTCCCAGTTCGCACTGCGCTATCGCCAGGGCCTTCCGCTCACGCCTATCCGCCAGATCCGCGGCTCGCTTTGCCCTCCTCTCCGCCCAGAGGGCGTTCTCATTGGCGACGTCTTGCGGGAAGCGCTGCCGTCACTCCGCCATGGCGGTCTCGAATGTCCCCAGGCCGAGACGTACGCCGCCGGAGCGGATCTTGGCGTAAAACATGCCGGAGGGGTGGGCGCGGACGCCGCGGTAGCCGGATGTGCTCCGAACGCGCGGCGGAGGCGCGGCGGCATGGGAAGAAGGGCACGGCGTCGGTGGCGGGGCGCTGGAGGCGAGGAAGAACGGCGAGGCGGGGAAGAAGAATGGCGGTTGGCGGGCTAGCGCGTGCGGCTTTTATAGAGCACGTCCGACGCCGCGCGCCAAATCTGCCGCGCGCGGGGCCGCTTTTTCGCGTGCGCGCACACTTCTTTCTCCCGCGCCTGCTGCAGCACGCCAAACCGCCCCGTGCGTGCTAAAACCTGTTTTTTTCGCCGTTTATTTAATCATATATGTGATCCATTTTGTCAAAGCCACGTAGTACCCCGTTCCCCAGAATTTCGAAGCCACGTACGTCCAGCCTTGGCTGAGGATTAAATTAGGAGTGATCGGTGCGTTGCCTGTCGTGCTGGGTTCATATCGCTTATTATCAGTAATCACGTATACAGTACAGTTCACACCCTGAGCAGAGTTAAAGCTAGCAGCTCGCCTTGAACGCAACGTTCCATCGACAACATGGCAGCATGCATGCATGCAGCTCAGGGCACAGCACACACATAAAATGTCAGCCCGAAGCTTCAGCGGCCGGCTGCCGGAGAGGCGGGGACCGGACTGAAATCCAGTTCCATTTGTAGTACTACACGCGTTCGGAAACGATAGGCCCGACCTAGCCGGGCCGGCACTCATCAGCACCGCGCTGCTCCCTACTAGCCACGGCACGGCAGGGCCAGCCGGCGAGGATGACCTGATCGACGAGCGCCGTTAACCTCCGGGCGAGGGCGGCGGAGTGGACATGCGAGCGGCTTCGAGAAATCTAATCTCCGACCAGCTACCTTAATTATAACAAGCTAAAGCTGCATGCATGCATCACGATCCTGATAAAAGTCAGAGAGCATGGAGATCAAATCAGGTACGGCCTGCGGCCGGCGGCGCCAGGGTTTGATACGAGGGAGAAGACCGCACAAAAGGAAGCCCACGACCCATGTTTTCTCCCGGGAAAGCCTCCATCTCCTTGTCAGCAAGCCACGTCCGACTCGCGTTGCCGGTTCTGAGTCAGCACGTAGAGTTTAAGTACATTACGTTAGACTACAGAGGCCGCTTTTTAGGGCTTCAAGATCGATCGACTCACCAGGACAAGTAAGAAGCGCGGACTCCAGACTACGGGCTTGTAAGACAATAGGCTTTGGGGGGAACCGGCACAACCCTCTAGGGGTGGCCTATCACATATATATATAATGAGGTGGTATACAACGTTACAATATACACATGTAAATACAGTCTAACACCCTCCCTCAATCTTAGCCACTTTCTAATGAATCTGGAAGGGTAAGATTGCGCCTGCAAGTCTCAAACTGTGGCAAAGGCAATGGCTTGGTGAAGATGTCAGCAAGTTGATCCTTGGAAGAAATAAACTTGATCTGTAGTTGCTTCTGAGAGACACGTTCACGCACAAAGTGATAGTCAACTTCAATGTGTTTCGTTCGGGCATGAAATACCGGATTTGCAGAAAGGTATGTAGCACCGATGTTATCACACCAAAGAACAGGAGGCTGTGATTGGGGTATACTTAACTCCTGAAGCAAGGACTGTACCCAGATGATCTCTGATGTGGCATTGGCCACAGCCTTATACTCAGCCTCAGTACTGCTACGCGAGACAGTAGCCTGTTTCCGAGCACTCCAGGCAATCAGGTTAGAGCCAAAGAAGACAACATAACCCCCCGTGGATCGCCTGTCATCCGGATTGCCAGCCCAGTCTGCATCAGAATATGCTGAAAGACAACCAGAGTCAGACGGCCGAATATGCAAACCATGAGCCACCGTGAAACGAATATAGCGCAAAATCCGCTTAACAGCAGACCAATGAGTGTCACGGGGTGACTGCAGATACTGGCAGACTCGGTTAACAGCATAGGAAATGTCTGGTCGCGTGATCGTCAAGTACTGGAGCCCACCAACAATACTCCGGTACTCGGTCGCATCAGAAGAAGAAAGAAGCACACCATCAACAGCATTGAGCTTATCAGTGGTAGACATGGGTGTAGTCGTCGGTTTGCACTTAAGCATCCCAGCTCGCTGCAACAAATCCAGAGAGTACTTCTTCTGCGTCATAACAAGACCAGCAGCACGAGAAGTAACCTCCACACCAAGAAAGTAATGAAGCTTCGCAAGGTCCTTGACCGCAAAATCAGCACCAAGTGAGCGAACAAGCGCAGTAGCAGCCGACTGAGAGGAGCTGACCAAAATGATATCATCTACATAGACCAACAAGTACATAGTAACCTCAGGCCTTTGAAGAAGAAACAATGAGGAGTCAGCAGTTGATGATGCAAAACCATGAGCACGAAGAGCCATTGCAAGACGAGCATGCCAAGCACGAGGAGCCTGCTTCAGACCATAAATTGCCTTGGACAGACGACAGAGATGATCAGGGCGATCCGGATCAGAGAAACCCGGAGGCTGGCGCATGTAAACCTCCTCCGCCAAGACACCATGAAGAAAAGCATTTTGAACATCAAGCTGACGAAGAAACCAACCTCGAGTAACAGCCAGAGAGAGAAGAAGTCTGATGGTAGTAGGCTTGACCACTGGACTGAAGGTGTCTTCATAGTCAAGTCCAAAACGCTGTCGAAAACCACAAGCAACCAGACGAGCCTTATAGCGCTCAATGGACCCATCAGAATGCCTCTTCACTTTGAAAACCCATTTGGAATCAATGACATTTACCCGTGATTGTGGAGGAACAAGAGTCCATGTCTGATTGCGAAGAAGCGCTTGATACTCCTGCTCCATGGCCTCTCTCCAATGAGGAATGCGCATAGCAGCTTGATACGTGCGTGGCTCAGAGGATGGATCTGCGAGAGCAGCAGACATGCACGCCGCTAACCAAGCAACTGTGCCATCATGACGTTGCTTAGGCTGAAAAATGCCACTCCGACTGCGCGTATGTGGACGTAGAGCAGCAGCAGGAGCCGGCGGAGGCGAAGGTGACGGAGACGTGACGGTCGCCGGAGATGCAGGAATCACCTCAGGCGAGCTCGGGACAGACGACTCCGGGCTGCATGGCGAAGACTGGCCCGACGACAGGGGCTCAGAGGCCATGGGCGAACCGAGAGTGGGCGAGGCCAGCTCCGGTGACACCGGCCCAGACGGCCTTGGCGAGGCGAGAGCAGGCGAGGCCGGCCCTGGTGAGAAGGGCCCAGACACCCTGGGCGAGGCAGGGGCGGGCGAGGCCAGGCCTGGTGATGACTGCCCCGACGCCCTGGGCGAGACGGGGACCGAGGAGGCCGGCCCAGTCGGCGGGGTTGCAGGGCGCGACGATGGTGAAGGCAGCCCAGAAGCCAAAGGCGACCGGGCCAGGGCGTCGATCGGCCGTGCATGAGCACGGAAACCGAGGCCATGCAGGGGCGCCATGTGCTCCTCATGCACAACAGAAGGTGCCGAGGATGAAGGCGATGGCGACGAAGAGGAAGATGGCACTTCCAGAATCTCCAAACGAGCCCCACGACCAGTGCCTGTACCATGGTTAGGCAACAATAGAGGAGAATATGCAACATCTCAAATTGGTCAGAAGCAACAGAGGATGAATGCATGACAGGTGGCTCGGTAGTGGACACAGGGAGTTTGGCAAAGGGAAAAACATGCTCATCAAACACAACATCCCGAGAGATGTAGACACGATTAGTGGGCACATGAAGACATTTGTATCCTTTATGAAGAGAGCTATAACCAAGAAAACACACTTCTTGAAACGAAACTCGAGCTTACGCTTGTTATATGGACGGAGATGGGGCCAGCAAGCACACCCAAACACCTTGAAAAAGGTGTAGTCCGGTTGTTCATTAAGGAGAACTTCAATGGGAGTCTTCATATTCAAAACACGAGAGGGAGTACGATTGATGAGAAAACATGCAGTGGTGAAAGCATCACTCCAAAAACGAAACGGAACAGATGCATGGGCCAAAAGAGTCAGACCAGCTTCAACAATGTGACGATGCTTACGTTCTACTAAACCATTCTGCTGATGTGTATGTGGACATGCTAAACGGTGAGTGATCCCAAGCGACTGAAAGAAGGAGTTGAGGTTGCGATACTCGCCACCCCAGTCCGACTGAACATGAACAATTTTGTGCTTGAGAAGGCGTTCAACATGTTTTTGGAACTGAACAAAAATGTCAAACACATCAGATTTACGTTTGATAAGATAAAGCCAGGTAAAGCGGCTGTAAGCATCAACAAAACTGATATAGTAATTATGACCACTAACAGAAGTCTGAGCAGGACCCCATACATCTGAAAACACAAGTTCTAAAGGATGTTTCACCTCACGACTGGACTCCGAAAAGGGAAGTTGATGACTCTTCCCCTGCTGACAAGCATCACACACTGCTACATCTTTATTACTAGACACACTAGGAAGCTCATGACGACGCAAAACATGCGGACAATAGGTGTGGCCGGGTGACCAAGACGAGCATGCCACTGTGACGGAGATACCCGAACTCCACTGAAGACGCGAGCGACGCCAGGATGCTCCAGACGATAGAGACCTTGGCAGAGCCGCCCACTAAGAAGAATGTCCCTCGTGCCCCGATCCTTAATAAAAAGATCAAAAGGATGAAATTCACAAAGCACATTATTATCACGAGTGAGTTTAGGAACTGAAAGAAGATTACGTGTCACAGATGGAACTCGAAGAACATTGCAAAGTTGAAGACTCCTATTGGCATGTCTAGTGAGAAGTGATGCTTGACCAATATGAGAGATGTGCATACCTGCTCCATTGGCGGTGTGGATCTTGTCGGAGCCATGGTAGGGTTCACGAGTGTGAAGCTTCCTCATCTCACTGGTCAGGTGCTCTGTCGCCCCAGAGTCCATGTACCAGTGGGGATCAATGGAGTAGGACTGAATGTGTCCCTGTGGCTTCTGCGGCGGTGGACAATCAGCCATGGCGACCTGACGAGCAAAGTTGCGTGTATCCTTCCCGTCATTGCCGAGACCAAGAAAGCCCCGCTGGAAGCGCTTGTGACACTTCGAGGCCCAGTGCCCATCGCGACCACAAAGCTGGCACACACGTGGACTGCCAGCCCCTGGTAGCGTCGCAGTAGGAGGAGGGGCCGAGGCGGGTGGTGGTGACTGCCCCGAAGGAGCCCTGGATGAAGCAGAGGAGCGACCACCCTTGGTGGCGGCGTTTGCCGAGAGGGCGCCGTTGCCCCTGGATCGGCGCGTCTCGACTCGTTGCTCAGTAAGCAGGAGGCGTGAAAAGACCTCATGTGCTGGCATGGGCGTGGAGTTGCCCCTCTCATTGATGATCTCGACTAGGGCGTCATACTCCTCATCAAGACCATTGACAATAAACGAGTTGAACTCGGAGTCGGTGAGGGGCTGTCCAATGGAGGCCAGCGTGTCGGCGAGACTCTTGACTTTGTTGTAGAACTCAGTGGCGGTGGAGTCAAGCTTCTGACACTCCCCAAGTTGGCGACGGAGCCCAGATACACGAGCCTGTGACTGTGCCGCAAACGAGCGCTCAAGAATAGTCCATGCCTCGTGGGACGTCTTGGCGAAGACAACAAGCCCAGCAACGGCCGGAGAGAGCGACCCCTGGATGGAGGAGAGGTTCGCCTGATCCTGCCCTGTCCAGACACGGTGAGCCGGATTATAGACCGGACCGTGCACGCTGTCAACCAGCGTAGGAGGGCAAGGGAGAGAGCCGTCGACATAGCCAAGCAGATAGTGACTCCCAAAAAGCGGAAGAACCTGCGCGCGCCAGAAGATGTAATTGTCCGACGACAACTTGATGGTGATGAGATGGACGAAGTGAAACGGCGGCGGCGGCTGCGATCCCATCGAGGAGACTGGCTGAGGTGAGACCACCGTGGAGACAGTCAGAGGGGCAGCCGGCGCGGTGACAGAGGGCGCGATGGCCGCGGTTGACGCCGCGAAGCCTGCCAGCGCGACGTCCTCCGCCACCAGCGGCGCAGTGGCCGAGGGCGCGACAGCCGCGATTGACGGGGCGGCGGCGGTGTGGGCCACAAGCGCCTGCCCGGGCGAAGTAGCAGCCGGCGGGAGCGCGAAGAGGGAGCCGACGCTCCGTGTCCCGATCGGCGCCTGAAGGGAGGCGGCATCCAGCGGCCTCGAGAGAAGTGCCGCGAGGGAGGCCGGCAGAAAAACGGTGGCGGTGGAGCCGGACGCAGTGGCGGACGTCATAGCAGTCGGGCGACGGCGACGGCGGGCGCGGCGGCGGCGGCGGTGGCGGCGGCGGCGGCGGCGGCGGTCTAGGGTTTTTAGGCGGAAGCGGACGTAATCTAGCGTGATACCATGTAAGACAATAGGCTTTGGGGGGAACCGGCACAACCCTCTAGGGGTGGCCTATCACATATATATATATATATATAATGAGGTGGTATACAACGTTACAATATACACATGTAAATACAGTCTAACAGGGCTACATATATATACACCGGCCAGGCCAAGTGCGGGGGCATAGCTAGGGCAGGCCTGAGCTCGCGCGGAGAGGCTTGGACTTTCCCGTCAATGGGCGCCACCGCCAGCCGCTCGACGCCGCCCGTCGTGACGACAACTCGGATCCACGGCTACTCCATGCTGCTTCGCCCGCAGACTTTCGACACCATCGTCTTCCGTGGTCTCCCCTGGAACGTCAAGGTGTACCCGGACTGGGATGGTCTCGACGAGCTGGGCCTACCGGACAGATTCATTGTCTCGATCGAAATCGACGAATTCTACCGCGGCAGTCTCATAGACTCGGGCCTCCTCACAGAAATCTCCATAGAAATAGAAATCCTTGACGAGACCGGCGAGCACACCGTCTTCCAAGATGGGAACTTCATGCCCTGGTGGACGAGCAACGCAGACATCTTTATGTTCTGCGTGTCAAGGAGGGAGCTGGAGGCGTCGTCATGTGTCCGCAACGGCAGCTTCACCGTCAGGTCCACCATAACTATGAAGCACGCAGCAAAGCAAAACTTGTCCGAATCCAAGGAGCTCGCGGCGTTGGACAACATGTCTGGGTCCCACACGCTCATCATCAGCAACTTCTCCAAGCTTAAGGCGACGCTCCACGACGAAGAATGCGCCTGCTCCCCACGTTTCACCATAGGGGGGTGCACATGGTACCTCAAAGTCTGCCCCAACGACGCCTGCGGATTTGCCTCCCTGTTCCTCGGACGTTCAAGTAAGGCGGACGAAAGGCCCACAACGGTGGAGTTCAGCTTTGAGCTTGAGGGGATGGTGAATTTCCAGTCCGACAAGATGACACACACGTTCTACCATGCCAACCATCAACACTTAATTAAATTCGAGCTGGGGCCGTTGAGTTCGTTCTCGGCCATGCACGACGACCGCCTCCTCGTTCGGTGCCGTCTCGCCGTCGTCGTTTCCCCTGCTGGGATTCCAATTCAGACTGCCATCCCAAGCACTGAATCCGTACTTACTCCTCTACTAAGCGCCATGTATGATTAAGTCAGTCTAAAGTTACGCAAAACTTTCTTATACTAGTTGCCAACCAGTGGAATTTCTTAGTCCATAAATAGTTGCACCATTCTATATTCTATCAATTATATTATAGTACTTAGTAATATTTCGGTAACAGTCCATGGAAATTGTTTTGTACAGAAACGTTAGCGTTTTGGGATAACCATTCATTCTGTTCTTCTTCTTCCGCTTGTTGTTTGTTTCCAATTAGGTTCTTCTTTTCCAGTAACTCTTGTGGTGGAGCATCAACGGTGCAGAGAAAAAATGACACTAGCAACAACACTAGAGGTATATCCGAACCTTTTAAAGAGAAGAGGTTAGCTGTATTCATATGTTTGATGTGCATTTTAGTTTCATGTTGGTGAAACTGTTACAACTGTTTAGTATGTGTTTTTAGAGCAGTTCCAAAGCAGACCCTCAAATTGCCCGCATCCGTCCGAACCGATTTGTCTAGTACAATGAATTAATATCTCAAAACATAACAACAGAGTAACTGCTAGTCAAAGGTTGTCCTAGTGAAACCTAATGCATACAATATTTTTTTTTATGTACATGGGACATGGTCACTAAGATTATCCATGAGAGATGAAGGATACAAGTATAGCAGAACTGGGCCGGATCAGTTGCAATCCAAAATGCACATATGTCAGCTCCCTGGTAGATCCCTCACCCAACATGCGGCATATGGAAACCACTCTCTGATGTCGTTGTAGAACCTTTCCACCTTTCCCAAATAACGGATCTTTGAGCTTTTCAAATGGTAGGCTGTTATTGTACTGTGGTCATCATAAAACAAGACAATTTCCTTATAAGGATGAAATCCAAAACAGTGGAAAAGATGAGGGTCACGTTCGTGTGCTCTAGGCCAGCCTGTGGTGTCAATAGCATTTTCATCATCTGAGTCCCAACTAAAAACATCCTTCACTAGAGTGCCATTCTCGTCATCTAGGCGCATAATGTTGACTATATTCTTTGACATACACATTGGATCATGTAAGGTCCATGGTTCGCGATGAACATGATTCCAAGAATATTCTCTCACGGCAAGCTCAAGGTTTATTTCATTCCTCAGCACCCAATCCATCTGTCATTCGATTCATCTAGGAACCAAACTTCACATGTGCATCGTTGATGGATCACTGTACAGTACACCCCTTTCTCTGATTTCCCTAGATAAGGTTCTCCCTCCTTTTCTTTCGGCAGCTTAATTACCTGGTACTTATCATTCAACAAGTTTATTGTGCAGAAATAAATAAATCAAATCACCTTTTAAAATAAATATTATGAACCCAAATTATCTTCTTCAATGAAATATATGGTGTATGAGGTGTGAGCAGTTAGGGTATACCTCAACATAAAACCTTCTTCACAAC
The DNA here is from genome assembly GCF_002162155.2 of Triticum dicoccoides. Lineage (NCBI taxonomy): Eukaryota > Viridiplantae > Streptophyta > Magnoliopsida > Poales > Poaceae > Triticum > Triticum dicoccoides. The sequence goes on from NC_041383.1 coordinate 93,998,678, forward strand.
GAACGTAGAGTGCTCCGTGCCAATACGTAGAGTGGTAAAGAAAGGTGTCATGATCAGTTTTCAGGTCAGCAATGGTTCCCGCGGCTTCTCCTTCTCGCGTGTATGGCTTCTCCTTCCAGCATCCGGTTTTTGACAAGAAGATGTCTATGATGAAAGGCGACGGTGGCCATTCCATTGCTGAGACGTCGGGTCCATGATCGCATGCATGCTTTGCGATGTGCCCTATGGAAAGCTCGCGGGGAATATGAAGGATCAAGACCACCTCGTAGTGCAGCGACACGGTAGGATCATAGACGAGGTGCCGGTCACGCTCGATGTCTTTACAACTTGTGCAGCATGGCACCGCGCACGGTGCCGGGTACGCGGGGAACCGTGCCGACTGCCGCATCGCGGGGTTGACCACGTGGTCGTCGAGCAGGAGCAGGCCGTTGCAGCTGTCCAGAAAGGACCACACGTACCATGGCTCCGTGCCGGCGTTGACGTAGTCAAACCTTGTGATGATGCTGCGCCCCATGGTGGGACGACAGAAGAGGATCGGGTCGCTTGGGTCGCTGGTCGTGAAGATGACGGCGTCCAGCGAGAGCGGGAGCAGGTACACGCGCAGCAGGTGGTGGCCGTCGACGGCGGCGCGCCATGCCGTGCAGACGCAGCGGGAGGTGGCCGAGGATACCGGCGAGCATGTCCGCGCACAACTTGTCCATGTCGACCGTACCGTGCCGCGGTCGTCGGTTGCTTCTTGCGTCCTTCGTACGCACGTAATCTGTACCAGGATAGGCACCGTACCGCGCACAGCCTGTCCATGTCGACCGTACCGTGCCGCGGTCGTGAGGAAGAATTAACGTGGGCGCTTCGGGCTAAGGTCCGAAGGGTCGTCCGGGGGACGCGAACACACAATTTTTTCACATGATTGCCAATGGTAAGCATAGAAAGAAGAGGATCTTTCAGCTTGAACAAGATGAGGAAACGATTCTTGGTCAGGAAAATTTAAAGCTGTATATTACTGAGTATTACAAGCAGCTGTTTGGGCCTCCAGAGGATAACTGTGTGTCGCTGGATGAGTCAAGGATTGAGGATGTGCCTCAACTGACGGTTGTTGAGAATGATATCTTAACTGCTCCTTTTTCTGAGAAGGAGGTATATGAGGCCATTTCCCAGATGAAGAATGATAAGGCTCCTGGCCCGGATGGTTTCCCGGCAGAGTTTTACAAGAAGTGTTGGCACATTATTAAAGGAGATCTATTGCCTTTGTTCAATGATCTATTCGCTGGCCAGCTTCACCTTTTTCAGCTGAATTTTGGAACGATAACACTTCTTCCAAAGAAGACAGAGGCAGTGCGGATTGAGCAATTCCGGCCAATCTGTCTTCTTAATGTTAGTTTCAAAATTTTTACCAAAGTCGGGACGAATAGGCTCACATAGATTGCGTATACTGTGGTGCAACCTACTCAAACTGCTTTCATGCCGGACAGGAACATCCTTGAAGGGGTGGTGGTCCTGCATGGAACGCTCCATGAGATTCACACGAAAAAACTGGATGGAGTGGTTTTTAAGATGGATTTCGAGAAAGCATACGATAACGTCAAATGGCCTTTCCTTCAACAGGCATTACGTATGAAGGGTTTTGATGAAGCTTGGCGACGCCAAGTAGAATCCTTCACGCAAAAAGGGAGTGTTGGAATTAAAGTGAATGACGATATAGGTCATTATTTCCAGACACACAAGGGCCTGAGACAAGGTGATCCAATGTCTCCTATCCTGTTCAACATCGTCGTTGATATGTTGGCAATATTGATAGGTCGGGCAAAGGAGGCCGGGCAAGTAGGTGGCTTGGTGCCTCATCTAGTTGATGGTGGTGTGTCCATCTTGCAGTACGCCGATGATACACTCATCTTTATGGAGCACGACTTGGCTAAAGCGAGAAATATGAAGCTGGTACTATGTCTTTTCGAGCAATTGACCGGTCTGAAGATCAACTTCCATAAAAGCGAGTTGTTCCGTTTTGGTAGAGCCAAAGAGGAACAAGATGCTTACAAGCAACTGTTTGGTTGCGATTTGGGAGCTCTTCCGTTCACTTACCTAGGTATCCCCATTCACCATCGTAAGTTGACTAACAGCGAATGAAAGTGTATCAAGGACCGGTTTGAGAAGAAACTGAGCTGCTGGAAGGGCAAGCTGACGAGTTTGCCGATGTTTCTTTTATCCTTTTCTGAAGTACCAGTTGGAGTTAGGAAAAGGCTGGACTTCTATCGGTCACGTTTCTTCTGGCAGAGTGATGAAACTAAGAGAAAGTACCGTCTAGCCAAATGGGATGTTATTTGCAGACCAAAAGACCAAGGGGGTCTTGGGGTTGAGAACCTGGAAGTCAAGAATAGATGCCTGCTCAGTAAGTGGCTATATAAGTTATCTGCGGAGACTGAGGCAACTTGGGCACAGATTCTTCGTAACAAGTATCTGTACTCTAAGACCTTGTCGCAGGTGACAGCTAGACCAACTGATTCGCCTTTCTGGAAGGGGCTAATGAGGGTCAAAGCTACTTTCTTTAATAGAACAAAGTTTATTGTCGGTGATGGCAATAACACTCGATTCTGGGAGGATACTTGGCTAGGTAATACACCGCTGGCACTTCAATATCCGTCGCTATATCGTATTGTGCAGCGACGGGATGCTCTGGTTGCAACGAGTTTGCAATCCACTCCTCTTAACATTCAATTTAGGAGGGTGCTTGTTGGTGACCGGTGGGAGGCTTGGATTCATCTGGTGAGTAGACTGATGGAGGTTCAGCTTACTCATCAGCCTGATCAGTTGTGTTGGAAGCTTACTAAATCTGGTGAATTCACAGTCAAGTCGATGTACATTGATGTCATCAACTCTGGTGTTATTCCTAGTTCCAAACATGTCTGGAAAGTAAAGGTTCCTCTGAAAATCAAAGTGTTTATGTGGTTTGTACATAAACAAGTCGTTCTAACGAAAGATAATTTGATTAAGCGCAACTGGACAGGTTCTACTATGTGTAGTTTCTATGATCGGGATGAAAATATCAAGCATCTTTTCTTTGATTGCCCGTTGGCGAGGGTGTTGTGGCGTTCGGTGCAAATTGCCTTTAACATTACTCCTCCGAATTCGGTCAAGTCGTTTTTTGGAACGTGGCTTGTCGGTATAGAGGCCGAAACATCTAGACAAATTCGAGTAGGAGCATGTGCGTTGTTATGGGCAATTTGGAACTGCAGAAATGATTTGGCTTTTAACAGAACAACAACTGTTCATTTTTTGCAGGTTGTATTCCGGGCTACTGCGCTAATCCGTATGTGGTCATTACTCACTCCGACGGAGGCCAGGGCGCGTTTGGTTACTGGATCTGTCCGCTGGGAGATGGTAGCGCGGGATATCTTCAACCGGTTTGAATGGCGGCCATGTAATAGGATATGCGATTAGTTTACCTATCTCTCTATATTATGCCAGCCGGTTGTGGCTTCTGGGCCTTGTTTTATTTCGCTAGCTCTTTGTGAGCCAGCCTCCTTTGTTGCAGCACATTGCAGGACATTGTTGAACCACTTTATCTTTCCCTAATAATAAAGCACGGATTGGGTCTCCGGGTTCACCGTCGCGGCGCTTTACAAAAAGATCCCTGTGTTTTTCGTTATTGAACCCGCAATCCCTATTTTAATCGATCTGGAAAACGTTTCATAATTCGTTTCTCTATTTTCCGCACGTGACTAGCCTCCGTTCCCCAGCAGGAAGCCTGGAGTTAGGCGAGCAGGCTCGCTCGGCTGGATGGGCCAGTCCGGTTCATAGCCTGGCTCGTCAGTCTCACCTGCCCACGTTCGTGTTCGCAGAAACTGATCCTTTTTTCTGATATACCCCTAAAAAAATTCCTCTTTCTTCAGAAAAAGAGATAGAAGCCGATGCAAACACTGCTGCTGCTGCACCCATCCAATTTATCCTGAGAACCACGAGGGTCAAGAACCAAATCGTCCCAAGAAGGAGGAGCGAGTACGCGGAGCAAGGACCCGTCGATGTCGCCGCCCCCGACGCCGGAACCCAAGAAGGAGGAGCGAATAAGCGGAGCAAGGGCCCGTCGATGTCGCTGCCGCCGACGCTAGAACCCGAGAAGGAGGAGCGAGTACGCAGAGCAAGGGCCCGTCGATGTCGCCGCCGCTGACGCCAGAAACCGAGAAGGAGGAGCGAGTACGCGGAGCAAGGGCCTATCGATGTCGCCGCCGCCGCCGCCAGAACCCGAGAAGGAGGAGCGAGTACGCGGAGCAAGGGCCCGCCGGCGCTCCATGGCCATGGCGACTAGGTCTCCTGCTAAGAAGAGACGAGGTGAGATGCAAAGAAGAGAAGGGAGAGTAAGGACGGCGCGGCTACCTGTTGCTGGTCCGGTGGCGGCTCTGATCGCCTGATTCAAGTTTGTGTCCTGGTGTCCGGGTTCATCTACTCCCCGCTGCACGACGGGGGTTGCCCAGTCGCCACTCTCCCTACCCAGCCCCGCGCACCTCCTCCCCCTAGCAGCACCTCCCTGCGCTCGTGGAGACGCCGTCACCCTCGCCTACATCGTCTCCACATCGTACTTCGTTCTCCTGGCTCTGCTTGACCTCCTCCTCCTTGCTCACGCTGCTGCCGTGGCGCGCCGCTTCGGCCTTCCATCCATGTCTGCCGCCACGCGCCTTCTACGAGGTATGCCGCGTCGTTGCTAACCGCTGGAGAAGCCGCCCACTCCATGTGTAGATACGTCAAGGCAACGGCCCTGTTGCACAACAACGTCGGGGAGCACGGCCAGAGCACAAGCTCGACGACCTTAGGGAGCAGAGGAGTGGGTGTGCGGTGTCGAGAACGACCACCCTGTCCATGGCGTCCTGTATGTCGGCCTTGGTCGCCGTTGTCAGTGGCGACGAGCACGGGCTATGCACAGAGGTAACACTCGAGCTCCATTTAAAGCCTCGTGGCTTCGCTACTTCTCCGTGAGCGGCGAGTACTTGTCCATGCCGAGGGCACATGGAGGATGAGTTTACCTCTTACCTGTCAGTGTGAAGATGACGACTAATATGAACATATATACAAAAACTGCCGCCACCTTGGGTGCCATGGGTATATTTGGATTGGCGCCATGAGATGTAGAAGGTCAGAGTTGGATTGATAACTCACCGGCGCATTGGACAGATGCAACTACCGAGTTAAGGATGATGTTTCTTTCCTTGAAGCCATCTTCGTTGGTGTTCAGAAACCAGTGAACCACCAAGCATGAAAAAAATCCAACAGCAGCAGCGCTAACAGGATACCAATGATCCTACTACAGTATGTACTCCCTGTTTAGATCGGTTAAGGGCCAATTTAAATCAAGCATATACTGTAACAGTTAACTGCAGCAGTAAATAATCACCTTGAGTTGGTGTTCAGAAAGTCAGAGTTTTCATTTGTTTTGCGAGATAAAATTAATACATTTTTTTGCACTTTCAGTTTAAAATTAATTAAGACTTTTACCTCATAATCATGCCAAAAATATGGGATGTGAAACTAATTCCAAAATGAGTACATGCATGGTTTGGCAAAATAATGACAAGGCATGACCAACAAGCAGAGTGGAGCTAGGAAGATTTCAGATAGTGTGCCACCTCCATGAAAATTGTTTAACAAAAAAGTTCTCGGGGGCCATGAACACCCGATGGCAATGCCCCTGATGTCTCTTGACAGACAGCAAATGGTCAACTAAATAGCCATGAATTTTTTGGGAGAGGGGAATTTTGAGTGACACATATGGTTGAAATCTGAGTAGTAATACTCTCGAAACAATAACAAACAAATTTTTTCATGTTTTAAAAAATGTTTGCAAATAGTATAAAATGTTCATGTATTCAAAAAATATTCTTGATTTTAGAAAATGTTCGAAAATTTGTAAAAGTGTTCATGAATTTAAAAAATGTTCACAATTTCACATATGTGCATGAGTTCAAAAAATATGTTCAGGATTTCAAGAAAAAATTGAGAGTGATAGTGTATCTCGGTGATGCAGCAAAATATGATCATGCCATTAGAGATTATGATTATTATTTTTCTCCCGTTGCAACGCACGGGCCCTTTTTGCTAGTTTATTTATAAATGTGGCCGTATGCATCACTCAGATGCAGAGACCGGGGAGTCCCCTTTTCAAAAAAAAAAACGTAATCTGTAACGAGTACGACACCCGACCCAACTTGTAGACGCCGGTTTTCAGAGCTCTAAGATCAAGTTGGAAGGAAGGGTAGGGAGCCGGGACTACAAATATGCACCGGCCGGCCCGCGCACGTAGGTCACGCGCCAGGTGAATTGGAGCATATATCTAGTTTAGCAAACGTGTGTACAGTCTGTCCCTTATAGCTTTCGCCGTACAGAACGCGCGACGAGAGTACAAGACGACACGACCGACACGCGGGGGCGGGCCCAGGAATTCATGACTATGTATTCAAATTTTCGAAAAAAATTTGGAAGCCTATAGCCTTCCTCTTGACGTGTATAATCGATTGTAGCAGTATATTGTACTAGTTCTAAAAACTATATACAAGATATCACATAATATATTATATTCATGAAAATTGATCATAACTTTGGTATTGTTCAACATATCAAAGTAAAAAATGTTTAACATATCATGGGAAAATCTAAGATCTTTAGAGGATAGAAAATAGAATGATAAGAAGCCTCATTACACGATAACTTTGCGATCCTTTGATGCTTTGAAAATGAGTGATGATGTCCTCATCCTCATCTGTATTCTTCCTCTTCATGTTTTACACCTAAAAGGGAAAATTGTTCAAGTTTCAGAGTACCATTCGTTATACATAATGATCCTTGTAACAAATTCAAAATTTGTAAAAGTTCTCACGTTACAAACTCAAATGAAAAATTAGAAAAATCATAGTTGACCGCAAACAAGTCTCTAATTTCACTGTGATTAAATAAAAGACAAGTGGTTGGACTAACTTATAGGAGCTCAAACTCTGCACCTCTATCCTGCAGCAATGTGGCGGCCTACTGGACAACGAGAACAAAAGTGTGTCGGCACTCATCACTTATAGATCTAATTCAGTTTGAATCAGCACGAGGGGAGAGATCTTATTTTCAGAAGTTGAAGGATTAGTACTTCTAATTAGCAATTATACCTTCAATAGATCAATCTGTGGTTCTGGCAGTTGAATTGATTCAGCCTGCTGCCCGCTGTCGGCTTGAAGGACCAGAAGTTCAGAAGGGAAGAAACGCAAGAAGCGAGGAATGGATTCGTCGTGGTGATGCGCCGTGCCGACGCGGGATCTTCGATCAGGCGAGGCGACGGCAACAGCCCTGGCCGGCCGGCGGCAGAGTGGCGGCTCGTGTGGGAACGGAACCGTCGATGCTTGGGTCAGTGGAAGAGAGGCAGGTGCCCATTCGTCTGTGCCTCTGATCGATCGATGGAGTTTCTTTTGGGGCGATGATGAATGTGTGCGTACATGCGGCGCTACTGGACCAACCGACAAGTCGTGGACTCGTGGTGTCAAGGGAAATGGATGTTGGGCTACTGGGCCAACTGGTTAGTAATGGACTTGTGGTGGACGTGCTCCCAGTTTTTTTTTCTTATATACAGAACAGTATATATAGTATATACCTAGTATATACAGAACAGTACATATAGTATATAGTATATATACCTAGTATTTTGCCCAAAATAATGGGTATTCAGTTGAATACCCTTGACTTGAGGTGGGCCCGCCCCTGCCGACACGAAGCGTGAGTGACAAACCCAGGAGAGAAGACAAGTGATTGGCCAGTCTATGGCCAGCGTGTGCACGCTCCTGCTGTGGAGCCAAATCACTGTTTCGACCCTTTCTTCAAAGTTTGGCCAGATTTGATCTCACTTTAGAAAAAATCATGATATGATCTTTATTAGTGACGCCATCCATTACGGTGTTTGTGTTCCATGGGAAACATCATGGTCTATGGCTCTTTCCCTGGCCAAAATGCCGTGGGCTGTCACTAGTCTACCGATATGCCATAAACCTATGGGATTGGACACATCGTTGCTGGCCACCACGAGATGATAGCCCGTCCCATGAAATCAGTGCATCACGTGACTGGGCATCGACGAGGCAAATGTCGTTTTCTTCGTATGGCTAGGTTCTTTGTGGTGGGACTGGAACCTGCGCAACAAGATTCAAGTCCTAAACCAATCTGTGGTTGGATGGTTAGGAGGACAGTGATATCCCTAGCCTATCAGTGCTCAAGTTCTAGACCTGACATTGATGCTCGCATTATTCCTGGATTTATTTCAGACTTCCGGTGATGTTCGTTCAGTGTGAGGAGACGTTCCCATCAACTGCGCGGCGTTTGTGGTCACTTCGTAAAATCTCAAGATTCAAGTTCTAGACTTGACACAGGTCGGTGATCACATTTTCCTGGATTTATTACAGACTTTTCAGCGCTATTCAATCAGCGATGTGACGTGTCCATCAACAAGACATTTTTAGCGATTTCATCAACTTCAAAATCTATGGGCTCAAAAGTCCGTGAGCATCTTTCTATGTTTCTAACAAAAAAATAGGGTTATCCCTATCGCAAGTGACAAATCTGGGGCAAAAAGTTAAATTAACTAAATAATAAAATGGAAACCAAATAGTCTAAACATAATGGTATAGTACAACTCTTTACGGACTAAGAAATTGAACTAGTTGACGACTAGTATAAGGAAGTTTTTCATAATCCAAACAGATTTGACACCTCTTAATCATACATGGCGCTCAGTAGAGGAGTGAGTAGTGATTCGGTGTTTGGGACGGCGACCTGAATCAGAATCTCCACAACAGGGCGATGAGGGCGAGGCGACACCGAACAAGGATGCGGTCGTCGTGCATGGTCGACGATGAGCTCAGCGGCTCCAAACGGTATTTAAAGAAGTGTTGATAGTTGGCATGGTGGAAACGTGTGCGTCATTTTGTGGGATTCAAAGTTCACCACCCCCTTGAGCACAAAGATGAACTCCATCGTTGTCGGCGTCTCGCCCGCCTTACTTGCACGCACAAGGAACACAAAGGCAAACCATAGTCGTTGTTGGGGCATAATTTGAGGTACCATGTGCACACTCCCTACGGTGAAGCGAGTGGAGTAAGCATTGTCCCTGTGGCGGAGCGCGCCTTAAGCTTGGATAAGCTGCTGATGGTGAGCATGTCGGAGCCAGCCATGTCGTCCAAGGCTGTGAGCTCCTTGGATTCACACAAGCTCTGCTTTGCTGCCTGCTTCGTTGTCATGGTGCACCTGACGGTGAAGCTGTCGATCTGCCGTTGAAAACACACAATAACGCCTCCAGCTCCCTCCTTGACACGAACAACATCACGTAGTCCTTACCCGGCGGGATGTTCCCATCTTGGAAGACAGTGTGCTCATCAGTCTCGTCAAGGATTTCGATTCCTATGGAGATGTGTGTGTGGAAGCCCGAGTCTAGGACACGGCCACGTGGCACGGCTGCACATTGTGTGTCCTGCGCCCCGTGGTGGGCCGGCAGAAGAGGATCGGGTCGATTGGGTCGCCGTTTGTGAAGATGATGGTCTCCAGTTAGAGCGGTAGTGTTAGAATAAATCTGAGGCACTTCGTCGATCATCCGAGGACCAAGCAATCACATAAGCACGACACCGAGATTTGTTAACGAGGTTCACCGATATGGCTACATCCCGGGGCCGGCTACGGGTGCTCCTCCCCGTGACACCGTCACAATACCGCACACCGGCCACCCGGGCGCGGGCACACGCTGCCGGCTCCTCCTTGCGTGCCTGTGCTATTATGTTGGCATAGGTTACATCGTGTGTCTATTCCCGCTATATAAGAAAGGCCTAGGATACAAGTGTCCTACTAGGACACGACTCCATATCTTATCTAAACACAATACAACTACAAGTCCAACTGTAACCTACCTTGTATACAATATTCGACACAACTCTAACAAACTCCACCTTGGCGAATATTCTCCACCACGTTGAATTCGTCAATGCGTCAAACTTCCATGTACACTGGACTTAAGTTTATCCCGTGAGCACCGCTGCTAATCCAAAGACTCCATGTGACTCCACCTGCAACTTGTAGTCCCTTCTTTTCTTGACCACAGTCAACACTCGAGTAAAATTAAGTTTCTTGTTACTCTAGTTTGTGCTCCCAACTTCCAGAGTATCCGTCCAACGCCATCACACACTAATCACTGACCTGCTTGAAAGTGAACAACTCACATATTGGATGCCACACATAAAAGTTACCTGAACTCAACACCACCGCTCCTTTCTTGACCACCTGTATGAAACTTGAAAGAATTTCACCGTTGCTTGTAGTCATCCCGAGTCAAATTCGTAGTTGTCTCACCACATGTATGACCACCAGAGCCCTGGCCCGTCTCCATGTCCCGTGCATACCGCACGCCTCGCCGCTATTACTGCGTCGAGCCTCCGCTGTCCTGGTCGAAAGGGTCGCGAACCCACACCACTCAACCCCCACTGTAGAGTACCACCGATCATCACCGACCGATGACGAGTTTCATGCTTCCATCAGACCACTGGGCTCCAGTCCGAACTACGCGTCACTCGCTTTTTCCCGCTGAAATAGGCTTCGATTCTCTGGATCCTTACACCGTAGCCCCTCAATCCAGCTCCACCTTCAACATGACTCCATGATAGATGATCAGTCCACCCCACGCCACGTCAACTTCAAGCTTCGTGTGTACAACACCTTGAATCAACCCCGCGTCATAGTCTTGTCGAAACCACACAAGCCTCGGGCTTGTGCCACGTGTTTCCACGCCCCAGAAGTCGGTCACCATCAGCATCACGCTCCTATGTCGTCGTCGCCGATCCCACCACCATCTTCTGTACCAACCGACTTGCGTCGATCCCGTCAGACTGCCCAGTCCGACCCAGCCGAACTCGTTCGACTGCATGACACGTTCCAGACTCCTCAAGCCGTCACCATGACCATCACCATCCAAACACAAATGTGTACCAACAAAGAAAACCAAAGCGAAGTCCACATAGCCTTCCCGTGTAAACATACCAAATCAGATCAACAAGGCTAACTAGCTCAAACACCTGATCCATCACACGTCTGTAGCTGGCCTCTCCTTTTCTTTTCTTTTTCCATGACAGCATCACGATTTCTTTTTCCATGACAGCATCCCACAAGGCTAACTAGATCAACAAGGCTAACTAGCTCAAGCCTTGTGTCGTATTTTTTTGCCAAACAAATCACTAGTGCATGCAACGCTCCAGTCCCAGCACAATGCCAACTCTCCTGAAATTTAGCTCCGCGCACGTGGCTGACCAGCGCGTAGTTCTCCAGAGCACACACGCATGCTTTCCGTGGACCTTGCACAACCAACTGCTTGCTGCTCCTGACCCCCGGGCTAATGCACGCCTGTACCTCGTGGCTACACAAGGGCCTTGCCCACCAAGCACGCACACGACCAAGCCCCACCTGGGCCAGCCAGTTACGCCCTAGGCATGCCCACGAGCCGCCTCGGCTTTGCGCGTGCGTCCAACCCTTGCCTGCAGCCCTGCACACGCACCTGGTAGCCACCGCCTGTACTCTGCTCGAATCAAACCGCCACGAACCCAGCAATTGCAGATGCCGATCTCGCCGAGTTCCCGAACAAAAGCGCTGCTTCCGATTGCTCTTTTCCTCTCCTCTAAATCAACAATCCACAATCTCCGAATAACCAATCTCATGATACCACTTGTTAGAATAAATCCGAGGCACTCCGTCGATCATCCGAGGACCAAGCAATCACACAAGCACGACACCGAGATTTGTTAACGAGGTTCACCGATATGGCTACATCCCCGGGGCATGACTACGGGCGCTCCTCCCCGTGACACCGTCACAATACCGCACACCGGCCACCCAGGCGCCGGCACACGCTGCCGGCTCCCCCTTGCGTGCCTGTGCTATTATGTTGGCATAGGTTACATCGTGTGTCTATCCCCGCTATATAAGAGAGGCCTAGGATACAAGTGTCCTACTAGGACACGACTCCATATCCTATCTAAACACGATACAACTACAAGTCCAATTGTAACCTACCTTGTATACAATATTCGACACAACTCTAACAAGTAGGTCCGCGCGCAATAGGCGGCGACAGTCGTCCGAGGCGCCCACGCAGCGCAAACACACGTCAATCTCAAAATCTGTCGACCCAGTCTCTGTGAAGTACGCGAACATCTACATTTGTGTTTCTCAAGAAAAAAAATAGAGGTTTATCCTTGTCGCAAGTGAAAGACTTCGGGCAAAAAGTGGAATTTACTATGTATATAGTTGTATATTCTGCGGTATTCATTGCACATGGCAAAGTGTGAATGACAAGTACAAAAGAAGGCAGAGTGCTATAGTTGTGGGACATGTTAGAGACTATCTGAAAAAGAGGTGAGACAACTGCACATTTGACTCAGGGTGCCATAGGGTAACGATAAAATCTCTTCAAGTTTCGGGCATGCGGTCAAGGAGAGCGAGAAGGTTGAGTCCATCTAACTCTTACATGTGGCGTCCAATATGCGAGTTGTTCACTTTCACGCAGACAGTGACCAGTTGTGATCGTGTTGAACGGATACTCTGGAAGTTGGGAGCGCAAACTAGAGTAAAGAGTAACTTAATTTTGCTCGAGAGTTGACTGCAAAGAACACGAGGAGGGACTATAGTTGCAGGTGGAGTCACGTGGAGTCTAGGAGTAGCAACGGTTCTCATGATATAATCTCAAGTCAATGTACATGGATGTTTGACGCATGGAGGAATCCAAGATGATGAATAATATTTGCCAAGGTGGAGTTTTGTTGACATTCTGTCTAATATTTATACAAGGTAGGTTACAGTTGAACTTGGAGTCGTACTATGTGTAGACATGGTATGGTGTAGTCTCCTAGTGGGACTCTTATACCCTAGACCTCGTATATAATATTTGGGGTATACATGTGATGTAACCTAAGACAACATAATAGTACATGCACGAAGAGGAAGCCAGCGGCATGTGTCGACGCCCGGATGGCCGGGGTGCGGTATT
>NC_041383.1:94011994-94020113 GCF_002162155.2 Triticum dicoccoides
GTGCCTTGTGTGATTGTTTGGTTCTCAGTAGATCAACTAATGCCTCAGATTTATTCTAACCTGGTGAAATCCGCGGAACAAAATTCAAGTCCTAGACTTGACATGGGTGGTCACATTTTTCTGGATTTATTCCATGCTTTTCAGCTCTATTCTTTCAGCGGGTTTACGTGTTCGTCAACTACTACTCCATACATCTATATAGGGCCTAATGCCTTTTTCGAGACTGCCTTTGATTATTGATAAAATTATAGTATATGAGATGTATAATGTAAAAATTATATCATCGAAAGCTCCTTTCGCGCATGAATTTGATGGTATGCTTATGTAAGTTGCATGTTATATTATTGCTTTAATATTTGATCGAAGTTGGCATCGGAAAACGCATAAAACCCTATATACTTGAATAGAGGGAGTAGACGTCTTTGGCAAATAAAGTCATCTGTCGGCTCTGAAGTACGTGAGCTCTACGTAAGTGTTTCTCAAGAAAAATAAATAGAGGGTAATCCCTGTGGCAAGTGACAAACTTGTGGGAAAAGGTGAATTAACTAAATGAGAAATTGAAAATCAAGTAGTATGAACAGAATGGTATAGTACAACTCTTTATGGACTGAAAAAGTAGCATGGGTTGATAACTAGTACTCCCTCCATCCGGAAATACTTGTTGGAGAAATTGATGTTTCTAGATGTATTTTAGTTCTAGATACATTTATTTTTATGCATTTTTTCGACAAGTATTTTCGGACGGAGGAAGTATGAGCTAATTTTGCGTAATCCAAACAGATTGACAACACTCAATCATACATGGCACTCAGTAGAGGAGTTAGTATGGATTTAGTGCTTGGGATGACGACCTGCATCGGAATCGTCACAGGAGGAGGGATAACGACAAGATGGCACCGAACAAGGAGGTTGTCATCGTGCGTGGCCGACGATGAGCTCAGCGGGTCCAGCCGGTATCTAAAGAATTGTTGATGGATGGTATTGTGGAACGTGTGCGTCATTTTGTGAGACTCAAAGTTCAGCATCCCCTCGAGCTCAAAGCTGAACTCCGCCGTCGTTGGCGTCTCGTCCGCCTTAGTTGCGAGCACTAGGAACAGAAAGGTAAATCCATCACCGTTGTCGGGGCATAATTTGAGGTACCATGTGCCCCCCCTATCGCGAAGCGCGTGGAGTAGACACTTTCCATGTGGCGGAGTGCGGCCTTAAGCTTGGAGAAGCTGCCGATGGCGAGCGTGTGGGACCCGGCCATGGCGTCCATGGCCGCAAGCTCCTTGGATGCAGACAAGCTGCGCTTTGCTGGCTGCTTCGTAGTCATGGTGCACCTGATGGTAAAGCCGCCGTCGCGGACACACGACGATGCCTCCAGCTTCCTCCTTGACACTAACAACATCGAGTAGTCCCCGTCAGGCGTCGACCCCGGCAGGAAGTTGCCATCTTGGAAGACGGTGTGCTCGCCGGTCTTGTCAAGGATTTCGATTCCAGTGGAGATCGCGGAAGACGATGGTGTCGAATGTCCGCGGGCGAAGCAGCCTGGAGTAGCTGTGGATTCGAGTTGTCGTCACGACCGGCGTCGAGCGGCTGGCGGTGGCGCCCATTGACGAGAACGTCCAAGCCTCTCCGCGCGAGCTCAGACCTGCGCTAGCTATGTCCCCGCGCTGGCCTGGACGGTATATATGTCCAACTCGCCCGCCGTTTATCCGCGGGTTGGCCAACCGGTGAATATGTTGTCCCGCCGGTGTCCTCTCTTCTTACTCTTCCTGCTAATACTCGGTCTTCGTTTGAAAGTTTTGGTGTCCTACTCGTGACAGATTCATGTGTAAGATAAGATCACGCCCTTGTCCCTTAAAGAAAATCTGTATTAGAAAGACGGGAGTAGTTTTTTGCATAGAAATATACATGCCATTTGCTATTTTTTTAACACAGTACAGACGCAAGCGCTCATACATATGCGCATACACTCACCTTTATGAACGCATACCCTACCCCATGAGCACCTTCGAGGGACTGAGCCGGCATATCATTTGAGATTTATGAAGTCATCGTAGGCGCCTCATCGTCGACGGGAACGTCTCCTCCCACTGAAAACGCATCGCCAAAAATCCTGAAATAAATCCAGGAATAATGCGAGCACCAGGACTTGAAACCTGGTGAGCTGGAAATACCACTGTCTTTCTAGCCATCCAACCACAGATTGGTTCGCTACACGTCGTCTGCTTATCAAGCGTGACATCTAGAGTGAGTACGTTGGACATGAAACAGCACCACACCATTAGGCAACTCACCAGAGCTAATCCACACCACCAGAAACAGCACCACATTCAGCATCAACCCTCCGTTTCTAAATATAGAAACAGTAGCATGTTGAGAGGCAGGCATATACTCCCTCTGTTTCTGAATACAAGTACCTTTATAGATATTTCGGTACGGACTATATACGGATATATATAGACATATTTTAGAGTGTAGATTCACCCATTTTGCTATGTATGTAGTCCATAATGGAATCTTTAAAAGGTCTTATATTTAGGAACGGAGGGAGTATAACCTAAAAACAGAGCGGGGCAGAATAACACTGTTGAGACATCTAAGATTATTTGGAAAGCCAAAGTGAACAGCTGCCCCAAATTCTGGCATCAACGTAGATGATAACCATGACATCCGGTTGTTAAGTAGAGCCTAACCATCCACAAACACAAGCCATGATCATTAACAGAGATCATATCAGTAAGCCTCAAAATGACAACCATGCGCCAGACCAAAGGCACTAGATGCATGATGGCCAGAGCAGAGCAGACGGAGGAGAAAGAGGTGACCAGGGACTCGTCTAGTAGTGATAGATGAGACAGTCGTGGGAGGCGACGCCGAGGTTATAGGGCGTCAACCCCGCTATCTTGTCGGGACCGGAAGTAAGTGTAACGCCCCAGATACAACTTTCCATATTCATAACTCCAACTCTTGCCTTTTCCGGAGATGCGATATGATATTTCCTTCGTGGTTGGGTTTTGTCTTTTGTTTTGCGTTTTGTTCATGTCGTGCATCTCATCTCATAGCATCATGCGCATTGCATCTGCATGTTTTCATAAAGCTTGCACCCGTTCGTAGTTGCCGCGTTCCCCCCTCGCTTTCGTTGACCGTTCCGAGGCCATTCGGGTTTTCGCTTCCCTCTTGACCGTGACCACCTAACCTCTCTTGCCAGCTCTCAGACCCCTCGCGCGCGTCCGAAACTGCCCCAAACCCGAACAACTCAGGCATCACCGTTGAGTCCGGATCATCCCCTAACATCTATAAAACATTTCGGTTTTCTTATTTGGACCCCCTACCTATTTATTTCTCGACCGTCCGATTGCGATCGGAGGGGCTAGATTAGCCCCAACCAAAATCCTCTTACTATATATTCAGATGAAACCCTAACTAGCATGTCCAATCCATCCATCCCCTCACCCACCACCGCCACTCTCTCCCTTGGGATCCTCCCTGGTCTCCTCCTCGTCTTCCCCATCGAGCCAACCACCATCCGTCTCAGATCCACCTCCCTCCGACCGCCTCGCGTGATTTTCGCGCCACCGAAATCCCCTTGCAGCCAGCCTCTCCCTCCCTCGTTTTCACCACCACCAACCGGAGCCCGCAACCACGATCCAAATCCTCACCGCGAGCAGCCGCACGCCCGAGGCCCCGAGCTCCTCCCGCTCGATCCCTTCCCGAGCACCTCGTGCCCGACTTCCGTTGCTCCCGTGCGCTTCCAGGAGCCCCTCTGCCTCTGCCCGAGCTCCTCCCGCAGCTCCCCATCACCCTCGCCCCTGCCTCGTCGTCTGGCCGACACCAGCGACCGGAGCCTCGCTGGAGATGAGTGCCCCGACAGCCCCGCTCCTTTTTTTCCTCCCTGCTTCGTCTCGATCTCCCATAACTCTCCTTCTCTCCCTTTGTTTCTCTCTCAGGGAGCACAAGACACGTCGCTGCCGCCGAGCTCGACATCGCTTCCTCCAGTCTCCGTTTGTCACAGCGCCACCAGATCCAAGTCCCCAACTCCCGGGTCCGCCCATTCCAAGTGCTCCCCGCTGCTGCCGTTGAACGTCGCCGCCGGGAGCCCCGCTTCAAGTCCCTGCCATGGCTGATGCCCTTCTGCTGAACCTTGCGCCTGCCACAGCCGCTGCATTGCCTCTGCATCGAGCGCTGCTCGACCCCGCGTTGACCCGCCGCCCCGCAAGGACATGGAGCCGCCTTGACTGCTGCTGGTTCCTGCAACGCCGCCGCGGCTCTACTTCCTGTCGAGCAGAGGACGCTCGTTCGTCTAGCCGCGCGTTGACCTCCATCGCCAAGGCCTGTGCGCCCGCTTCCGTTGACCGCACCACTCTGCATCGTGGGACGCGGCCTCGTCTGCGCCTTCTGGCCCAACCTCCCGCACCGCTGGCCTGCCCGGCCTCCTTCCTCAACCGGGCCTTAGCCCATGGGTGAGCAGCCCCCTCCAGATCCCCCCTCCTGTACACTATCGGGCCAGCCAGTTTCGGCCCGCTTCTGTTTTTTTCAGTCCTGCGATTTTGCTATTTATCCAGAGTAAGGCTGTTTTACAGATTGCACCCTCATGTTCATGCATTTAATAACTCCACAACCGTGCATCGGATTAAAATGATTTAAACATGTAAAATGCTTAGAATTTTGTGTAGATTAATAATTTGTGACTTTCATCCATGTTTAAAATGTTTAAAATGATGTTTGTTTAAATTTGCTCAAATGCCATGTTAAAATGATTTATTTCATAACTAAATAACCGTACCTCCAAATTTAATAAACTTTATATGTAAATGGGGTGGAAAAATGCCTAGTTTAACATGGTGCACTTTATTTTCCTGTTTAACAACATTAAAATATGTTTTAGGGTAGAACAGTACCAAATTCAAAATATGGACATGAGGATTTTCCAGAATTTTTGTTTGTTGTTCCGGCCTCATTTAAAACTTGCCTCGATAGGTAGTTTTATTATGTTTCACCTCTTGCCATGTTTAACAACATTTAATGTTGTTGGGTGTCTAAACGGGAGTGAGCTAAATAACTCGATGTGGTGTTTCGTCTCGTTGCATATTGAGCTCCACTTAACTTGTAGTTTTGTGTGTTGTAGTTTGCCATGCCATGCCTTTTTAAACTGGACATGCATCATGCTTGTTTGTGCATCATGTCATGTTTATGCTTGTGTGTTTACCATGTTGTTTGTTTCTTTCCGGTGTTGCTTCTTAGTTCCGGTAATGTTGCGATTGTGAGGATTCGTTCGACTACTCCCGTCCGTCTTCTTCATGGACTCGTTCTTCTTCCTAGCGGGATTTCAGGCAAGATGACCGTTACCCTGGATCTCACTACTATCACTGCTATGCTAGTTGCTTCGTTCTATCGCTTTGCTGCGCTTCCTATAACTTGTTCTTCAAGCCTCCTAAATTGCCATGTCAGCCTCTAACTTTTTCACCCTTCCTAGCAAACCATTGCTTGGCTATGTTACCGCTTTGCTCAGCCCCTCTTATAGCGTTGTTAGTTGCAGGTGAAGTTGAAGATTGCTCCGTGGTGGACAGGGTTATGTTGGGATATCACAATATCTCTTATATTATTAATGCATCTATATATATTGGTAAAGGGTGGAAGGCTCGGCCTTATGCCTGGTGTTTTCTTCCACTCTTGCCGCCCTAGTTTCCGTCATACCGGTGTTATGTTCCCGAATTTTGCGTTCCTTACGCGGTCGGGTGATTTATGGGACCCCCTTGACAGTTCGCTTTGAATAAAACTCCTCCAGCAAGGCCCAACCTTGGTTTTACCATTTGCCTCACCTAGCCCTTTTTCCCTTGGGTTTTCGGAGCCCGAGGGTCATCTTTATTTACCCCACCCGGGCCAGTGCTCGTCGTGAGTGTTGGTCCAACCTGTCAGCCGCCGGTGGCCACCAGGGGCAACTCTGGGATGGCCTACCGGAAGTTTGGACAATCTGGTGTGCCCTGAGAACGAGATATGTGCAGCTCTTATCAGGATTTGTCGGCACATTCGGGTGGCTTTGCTGGTCTTGTTTTACCATTGTCGAAATGTCTTGTAAACTGGGATACCGAGACTGATCGGGTCTTCCTGGGAGAAGGAATATCCTTCGTTGATCGCGAGAGCTTATCATGGGCTAAGTTGGGACACCCCTGTAGTGTATTATCTTTCGAAAGCCGTGCCCACGGTTATGTGGCAGATGGGAATTTGTTAATGTCCGGTTGTAGATAACTTGACACTAGATCCGAATTAAAACGCATCAACCGCGTGTGTAGCCGTGATGGTCTCTTCTCGGCGGAGTCCGGGAAGTGAACACGGTTTCTGTGGTATGTTTGACGTAAGTAGAAGTTTAGGATCACCTCTTGATCATTGCTAGCTTCACGACCGTTCCTTTGCTTCTCTTCTTGCTCTTATTTGCATATGCTAGCCACCATACTTGCTTAGTCGCTGCTGCAACCTCACCACTTTACCCCTTCCTTTCCCATTAAGCTTTGCTAGTCTTGATACCCATGGTAATGGGATTGCTGAGTCCTCGTGGCTCACAGATTACTACAACAACAGTTGCAGGTACAGGTTATGCGATGATCATGACGCGAGAACGATGTTTGCTTGTTTTGGAGTTCTGCTTCTGCTTCTTCTTCGATCAGGGGATAGGTTCCAGGTCGGCAGCCTGGGCTAGCAGGGCGGATGTCATTTGAGCTTCTGTTTATGTTTCATCCGTAGTCGGATGTTGATCTCATGTATGATGTATTGTTGTATTCGTGTGGCATTGTATGCCTCTTGTATGTATCCCCATCTATTATGTAATGTTGATGTAATGATATCCACCTTGCAAAAGTGTTTCAATATGCGGTTCTATCCTTGGTGGGACCTTCGAGTCTCTTTAGGATAGTATCGCATATTGGGCGCGACAAGTTGGTATCAGAGCCTCGACCGACCATAGGAGCCCCCTTGATTGTTGGCCATTGTTGAGTCTAGAAGAAAACTATTTTGAGTCTTAGGATTATATATATCGGAGAGTAGGATTCTTTTTACTCCTCAGTCCCTTCGTTGCTCTGGTGAGGCCTCCTGACGTAGATGTTTTGTCTTTCCTCTCCTCAAATTTCACTAAAATTTATTTTAGGATCACGCGGGTATCTTGGAATCGTTTCGATGGTTTTGTGACGAGAACATTGTTCTTGGTGCCTCCTGACATTTAGGGGTTGTGGCAGTGTCCCGAGGAGTTGAGCTCCGAGGTGTTGTCGTCATAATTTTATCGTTGCAGTTCTGGAATACCTGAGTTTTGCCGACATCGAAAATCTCTTTTATGCAGTTGTTGGTGAGATAACCTCGACGCCACCCAGTACTGGGGAGTTTGGGAGTATTGCCATAGCTCGTATAACGGATGCTTTTCGAAGGTTGAGGTACACGATTTCCGGAGTTTTCTTGGTTATGTGTTGACGGATGGATACAACTTGGATGTAGGTATTGTTAGTTTGCGTGAGATATATTGCTTGCCCTGTATCCCCAACACCAGATTGCATAACCAGAAAGTTTCAGGAGTTTATAGGTGGGAATTCAAGTAGCTCCTCGAATATCTTTTCGACAAATGCATGATATGGGATTGGGTAAATCTCTATCATATGTATTTGTTCCGGCTTATTTCTACAAGCCAATTCTTTGTTTAGTTTTATTTGTGGTATCCGAGTTGCTTCGAAGTCAAGTGTTGAATCCATACCTTTCCTAAACAGTGTTCTCATATTGCTATGTGAATACTAATCCTTCTTGATCATCGAGGTTGTCATGTTAATTCTTTTCCAACCAGTGTGCTTCTCTTCGAGATGATCCCATCATTCTCCCCATCCGCAAGATCAATTCTAAGTTTTCTCAACGGTGTTTGTTTCGTTCATCCCAAGTTGTCTTTGTTTATCCCCACCCTCCCACCCTTTTCTTCAAGGACTCATTTATTTTAATCAAGTATCCATTTATTCATGTGAAGTCACTTCACTCTTTTCAATCAATGTTCTGATCCGGTGATTTCCTATGAAGATGCTCAACAGTTTCAAGTTCATCATCCTTCATTGTCGTTTCTTCTCCGGTGGATTCAATTCAAGCTTTGGCGATCATATCCTTTCCT
>NC_041383.1:94022271-94026012 GCF_002162155.2 Triticum dicoccoides
CCTCTCTCGGACCAATCAGGTCGCGCCACGTCAGCCCCGCCGCCGCTCCCCTCCACTCACGTTGCGCCACGTCACCGCCACCAGCGCCCGTCGCCGCCGCCGCCCGGGTCCCAGATCCGGCCCGCCCCGGGGCCTCGCCGGGCCCGTAGCTGCCGCCGCCTCCTCCCGTCGTTCGCGCCGCGCCACCGTGCTTCCTCGCCACCGGCGACCTCCCAGGTCGCGCCGCCCCTCGCCTCCTCTCTCCCTTGATCTCTCCTCGCCCCGCCTGATTTCGTTCTCGCCTGCAGGTGCTCCGCCGCCGCCGGAGTTCTTCAGGTCGCCGCCGTATCTCCTCCGGCCGGGTCCAGCTCGGAGCCGACCGGATCCGCCGGATCCGACCATGTGTGCGCCGTTCCCGGCCTCCCTGCGCGGGCCCTTGCCAGAGCTGCTCCCTTCGCCCGCGCCGGGATCCTTGCCGCCGCCCCTGCGCCTGCCTCCCTCGATCCAGTCGGGATCGAGGAGAGGGACGACCGCTGCCTCGTGGGCCCCGCTCCGGCCCAGTCGTCCTCGCAGGCCCAGCCAAGCCGGTCCGCCTCTCCTTCCTCTCTGGGCCAGGCCCGCTAGGTGAGCAGACCCCCTAAACCTCGCCCGTGCGAAGTATTGCTACGTTGCGCCCGTTCTGTTTTTTTTCAGAAAAACTGCCAAGTCCCCAAAAACTCCTAAAATGTTGCATACTTTGACCTGCTGTAACTTCATGTGTGTGGCTCCGTTTGCTGAGTGTAATATGTCAAATTGTTCGTCTCATCGAGTAGATCATTTCATTCCATTGCATCATTTTCTTTTGAGCTCTTCTTGATGCCCAAAATGCTGTTGGAAGAGTGCTAAGTGATGTTAATCTGCTGAACTTGTTATAACATGCTCATTTGTCATTTTTGCCATGATTAATGTGTGCATCCTATGAGGTTGATGTCTACATGTGTTTTAATCTATGCCATGCCATCTTTCCGGGGGTGTATGCCATGTATTTTTGTGATTGGTGTGCTGAGTGCATCGAGCTTGCTAAGTAGGGTACTTGCTGTTGCTGATTTCAGTCCCTGTTCTGCTGATATTTTTATGCCATGTAAACTTGATGCTACAGAGATATCCATGCATATTTTGAGATACTTCAGTAAGGATGTTTTGAACATGTGGTTATGCTCTATCCATTCATGCCCTTTGTCGCAATTATGGAGTAGTCTAGCATGTCATTTTCGTGCTCTACTTCTGCTTCAAAATGTTTCCTGGCAGATTGTTTACTTGTTATTC
This sequence comes from Triticum dicoccoides, assembly GCF_002162155.2. NCBI lineage: Eukaryota > Viridiplantae > Streptophyta > Magnoliopsida > Poales > Poaceae > Triticum > Triticum dicoccoides. The sequence goes on from NC_041383.1 coordinate 94,023,556, forward strand.
AATTTAGCCAAGCTTGCTATAGTTGATCCTTGCATGCTATAGACTTGTTCTTGCCTTGGTTGGTTACATAAACATGTCTTCTTGATGATGCTATGCTTATATTGTCATGCAATGACTTGTGGTGAGTGAATCGAGCTTGTTAAGTAGGGTTCATGATGTTGCTGTTTTGCTAGGCTGAATCTGTTAGTTCGTGATGCTATATAAACATGTTGCTACTAATCATTCTATGCATAATCTGGAGATGTGCTCTAAATATGTTTTGATCTACATGTCATCCCCTGTCCATACATGCCCTTGGTTGCATTTATAGCCTGTTGTAGCTTGTTGCAATCTTGCTCCAAAGTTGCTTCATAATGTTGCTCTCAGCCTGTTAACATTAAGTTCAGTTGTTTCCATGTGTTTTGCTAGTGTTCCGTGCACCCTATGACCTTGATCTTGACATGCTTAGCTTCCAAAACATGTCTTCTTACTATTGGTTGCCTTTCCATGCCATGTATTGCTCTGTAGTGAGTTGCACAAGCTCATCTAAATGCCTTCACAATTCTGTTCCTGCCATGTTTGAATCTGTAATATAACTTGCCATGTTTACATGGGTGCCATCATATCTTCTGATCCCTTTTGGCTCTTGGTCAGTAAGGGACTATTGTTCTATGAAATTATTAGATTCATGCCATGCCTTTGTTTGCCATGTTAAGTTCCTGTAACATGTTGTTTGATACCTCTGAACATTGCAACCTGATGTTATTTTCTGATAAGTCTGAAACTGTTATTATTTGCAATCTTACCATGAGTGTTTGAGCATGTTCTAGTGATTTCTGGATATAGTTCAGTGTTCATGTTTTGTTATGCTTTACCTGTACTTCATGCCCATGCCTTTTGTTCTTATGTTGGGGTGATGTAGCATGTTGTTTTGATGCTTGCAAGATGCCTAGTTGCTGTTATTGACAGATTGTTGCTATGACTTGTATAGAGTGTATGTGTTGAACCGTTGCTCCGTTTTGAGTGTGCTCTATATGAAACTTGCTTGATTTTGCATGTAGATTCATATTAACATGTTGCATCCTTGTTTTGGTGCGTTTGCTTGATGTTTGTACGCATTTTGCATCGATGCCATGCTTAACTTGTTTTGCTCATATCTTCTAGGCCGTAGCTCCGAATCTAATGAACTTTATATGTAACTTGACTAGAATTTCGTGTAGATCATCTTGGTGATCTTTAACTTGCTGTTTAACAACTTGAACATAACATTTATTCAGTTCTGGACCAATTTCGAAATTTGCATACGAGGACATATCGGAATTGTTATATGTTGTTCCCGGCCTCATTTAAACTTGCCTTGATGTGTTGTTCTTGTTTGCATCATCTCTTGCCATGAGTAGCTTCATGTAGCCTTTTCATGCATCATGCTTGTTGTGCATCATGTCTTGTTCATGTGTGGTGTGTTTATCATGTTGTGTGCTTCTTCTCGATAGTTCCCATTTTGTTGCGATCGTGAGGATGCGTTCGTCTACATGTGGTTCGTCTCCGTGGCTTCATCTTCTTCATGGACTCGTTCTTCTTCCTTGCGGGATTTCAGGCAAGATGACCGCTACCCTGGATCTCACTACTATCATTGCTATGCTAGTTGCTTCGTTCTATCGCTATGCTGCGTTACCTATCATTTGCTATTCAAGCCTCCCAAATTGCCATGAACCTCTAACCTTTGACACCATTCCTAGCAAACCGTTGTTTGGCTATGTTACCGCTTTGCTCAGCCCTCTTATAGCGTTGCTAGTTGCAGGTGAAGTTGAAGATTTTCTTCATGGTGGACAGGATTTATGTTGGGATATCACAATATCTCTTATATTATTAATGCATCTATATATTTGGTAAAGGGTGGAAGGCTCGGCCTTATGCCTGGTGTTTTGTTCCACTCTTGCCGCCCTAGTTTCCGTCATACCGGTGTTATGTTCCCGGATTTTGCGTTCCTTACGCGGTCGGGTGATTTATGGGACCCCCCTGACAGTTCGCTTTGAATAAAACTCCTCCAGCAAGGCCCAACATTGGTTTTACCATTTGCCTCACCACCACCTATATTTCCCTTGGGAGTAATTAACCCAAGGGTCATCTTTATTTTAGCCCCCCCGGACCAATGCTTGTCTAAGTGTTGGTCCAAACTAGAGCCCTTTGCAGCGCCCCCTCAAGGAAACTTGAGGTCTGGTTTTAGTTGTACGGACTGCTCATCCGGTCGTGGCCTGAGACGAGATACGCGCGGCTACTATCAGGATGTCGGCACGCCGGGAGGTCTTGCTGGTCTTGTTTTACCATTGTCGAAATGTCTTGTAAACCGGGATTCCGAGACTGATCGGGTCTTTCTGGGAGAAGGTCTATTCCTTCGTTGATCGCGAGAGCTTGTCATGGGATAAGTTGGGACACCCCTGCAGGGTTTAAACTTTCGAGAGCCGTGCCCGCGGTTAT
>NC_041383.1:94301423-94317113 GCF_002162155.2 Triticum dicoccoides
AAACTTTACACTACATTAGCACAAGTTCACAGTTAACTTCACTTGTGCCATTGACCAATTAATTAGGGACTTCCCTCAAATTTTCTTCCTAAACAGCCCAGATCTTCACACCGCGCAGTCTACAACTTGCTGGATGGTCTAAAACTCTCTAAATGTTGAGCCACTTCAACTTGACAACAATCCCACGTTTGGCTCTTGAGCATATGGACTACCCTCGGCCTGTAACAACCACGACTTGCAGGTTCTCTTATTTCCCTTCAGCAATGATCTCCTGTATCATGCAAAAACCCGGGTCAGGTGTTTCTCAAGTGAGCACAACACAAGACAGAAAAGATGATGACAAAACAAGTATTAAGAGGTTCATGGATCTTCACGTTGTACATTAGCCTAGCAAGGACCAAGCTTCAGTTGAAACATTAACAATTATTAGCTCTCAACTAAACTCGAGACCTATAAATCATTGCCAAGATCATTTTCAATGGTAGGCAACACCACCAGGTATGTACACAACAATATCACTACGCATATCAATTAGCACTTTGGCAATCAGCAAGCCAAGAAAAGGTAGTGACCAAACCAAAATTAAACAAAACAACCATGCTCAGCAAGAGACCATCCCTGATCATGTAAGAAACACACATTTCATGGCGCTTACGCATGCCATGGTAAAAAAGGGAGTATAATTCTAAAAAGGGATGCATCAATCAAAGATGGAGTACAGAATGAGAAAAAGGCCAGTCAAATGAAGGCTCACCATGCACTGTTCAAGATGCACCTCATATACTCTGATATTTGTCGGCGGCCAAGCTCTACTAGTTCAGCAATCGCGGTGCTGCCTGGTTTTTAAAGCATGTCCATGGCCTTTATGTAGCACTTCTTGTACTCGATCATGCGCCCACGTGGTTCTTGAGCATTTCGAGTTCCCTCGGCCTTGCAGCAACCATGACTTACAGGTTGTTCTTTCCCCCTTTAGCAATGATCTCTATAATATTCGAAGAACCAGGTCAGGTGTTCCTCTAACAAGCACAAAACAAGACAGAAAGAAGATGATAAAAAATAAGAAGAGGTTCGTGGTTATCTTCACATGCAACAACAGTCTAACAAGGACCCATGGGTCGGAAATAACCAAAAACTTCAACAGCAGTCTAAAAAGGACCAGGCTTCAATTGAAGCATTCACAATTTGCTCTCAGTAAACCTATAAATCATAGCCAGATCACAAATATACACAACCTCTCATAGCCAGAGTCTTTAGGCAATTGGAACCCTACATCACAAGCTACTCAGAAGAAATCCCATAGTTTAGTATAGTAGAGTTTAAATCTAGTTAAGCATAAAATCAATAGTAATGCTCATTCTCAAAGCCAATTATCAAATTACCAAGTCAGCATAGACATTTTTCCTTAGGGATTGATTAAGCCCTCGTATATTCCAGCAAAACGACAAGGCGTTGGTCCATTTCGCAAAAAAATAAAGGATAAGGAGAGGTTCCAGCCCAAGGGGAACATGTCTCAAGCAATTAGCCACACAGCTGCATGCTGAAGTACTAGCACATCTATGTTATGCAAACTAAAGTCATGTATGTAGACTGATGAAGCCCAATATAACAGTATTTCAACCCAACGGTACATTTATAGAAGTACGGCTCGATGGCTGTGGGCACACACATCATGGGAGAGAGGACAGCAGAGGAAACAACGGCTTTACCTATGTCGGAGTCAAATAAGAAGCACCCACTAGAGGGGCAGGCCGGGGGCGCCGACTCGCTGGTGATGTACTCCCCCATGCAGATCATCTCCCTGTGCAGTGTATTACTTACTGGATGGCCTAAATGTCGAGCCACTTCAACGTGACAACAGTTCCCACGTTTGGCTCTTGAGCATTTTGACTTCCATCAGCCTGCAACAACCATAACTTCCAGGTTTTCTTCTTTCCCTTTAGCAATGATGTCCTGTATTATTCAAAGAACCGACTTAGGTGTTTCTCAAGCAAGCACAACATAGGATAGAATAAAGATGATGCCAAAATAAGAAGAGGTTCATGGGTCTAACAAGGACCATTAGTTGTAAATAGCAGATTGCTCAGAACTTCTAAAGCAGTCTAACAAGGACCAAGCTTTAGTTGAAACATTGATAATTTGCTCCCAACTAAACAAGACCTATAAATTATTGATTTCCAGAGCCCAAATATATACAACCTCGTTAAAATAGCAGATTACTCAAGGATGGATCTCTAGCTATGGACAGGGGTGCGTGGAAGCTTGCTATCCATGTGCCAGAGCCATAAGTTGGTTGCGAGATCTTATGGGTTTCACCTCTAGCCTACCCCAACTTGTTTAGGACTAAAGGCTTTGTTGTTATTGTTGTACTCAAGGATGGATCTGAATTCAAACAAGCAGACCAAGTAAAACATAAAACTCATCAAAGGACGTCGATACATGATGGCCATTACATCATGCACACACGGAGACTAAATAAACACTGCTTCATAACTAGGCATGACTCTATGGACCATATAAAGTTAGCACCTCATTTGAAACAATGCCACATAAACAAACACACAAGGTTTTCACTCCATCTGGAGTACCAAAGCACAGAAACACCTGAAAAGATCATATACATTCAATGGACTCAAATATATCCTAAATCAAAAGGGCGGCAACATCATTAGAAGTTTAACTATAACTTTCCTTTATTCTAAGCCTTTGGCAATCATGAATTGATCCTATTTGTGACAGACACAACAAAGATTTCACAAACATCGCTTCCAAAATCCTAGAATAGTAAAATTCTGAAACATAACAACAAATTCTATTAAAAATCATAGTAGTTTCAAATACCATGACACTTCGTCATCGGTGCCAGCACAGCTGTGTTCTGTGAAGCAAAGACTTGTATGTAGTTTACTGAAGTTGAGACACCAATCTTACGAAAACAATTGCATTGATGTTCACAAACTAACAGTTTATCGATAATCTCATATAAAGAATGGCAGTTCCATTGTGAGCATTTAAGAGTCACTTAGGCCCCAAGTTTCTATCAGTTTAACATTAATCCATAGCTCGAAGCAGTAGAGGACAGGCCACAAAGTACTAGGTCCTAGAGCAGACATAGGAGGAAGGAGAGACCAGTAACTCACCTATGCCGGAGTCAAAGAAGAAGCGCCCACGAGAGGGGCAGGGCAGGGGCGCCGACTCGCTAGTGATGTACTCCCATGTGTAGATCATCACACCATGTAGTGTATGACTTACTAGATGGTCTAAATGTTGAGCCACTTCAACTTGACAACAATCTCCACATGGCTCTTGAGCATATCGAGTCCTCTGCGTGCAACAAACGACGACTTCAAGGGTTTTGCCCCTTCACCTATGATCTCCTGTAATATTCAAAGAACTGGGCCAGGTCTTTCTCTAATGAGCACAGCACAAGACAGGAAAATGATGATGCCAAAATAAGTAAACAGTGGTTTATGAGTCTAAACGGGACCCATGAGTTGGAAATAGCAGACTACTCAAAACTTCTACAACAGTCTACCAAGGATCAAGCTTCAGTTGTAACATTGACAATTTGCTCTCAACTAAACTTGAGACCTATAAATCATTGCCAGATCACAAATTATTTAACTTATCAAAGCCACAATCTTCAGCCAAATTCTGTACAATAACAACAGATTTTATAGAAAATCAAAGTGGTTTCAAATGCCATGACATTTTGTCATCGGCACTAGGACAACTATCTTCTGCAAACCAAGCTCATGTATGTAGACTATAGACGTTATCAATAATATGATTGCATATCATTTGTACAGAGGACGTTCGCTAGATCTCTTCATTAATAAGAGAAATAGATGATCAAAGATTTTAGAGCTAGTACAAGTAAAAGTCCAAGTAAATTTTATTTGCGAGGACAAAAGTCAGAATAATTCATATGTCCCCAGGTGAGATCAAATCAAGTTAAAGAAAAAAATCATTTCTTTTATCATGACAGGAACATATATAACAAATCAAATCATGACTTTTGAAGCACCAGCAACAAAAAGCCATGAGTAAGTATTGACTGGATGTGTCCAGCTCTGCCAAAATGTCACGCCACAGCAAAATGGAATTCATTCATTCATAGAAGAATTATAAGCTACAGCAAGAATAGCATCACGTCCATCATCTCATAGCTCAAAAGAATGAATGAACAGGGTCAGCTACATATACTAGTCACTCTTAGGTTAGCACATGTTAGAACCAATCCCACAATGTCATTTCAATAACCAGATTAACATGAGTAGCAAATGTACTCCCTCCATAAAGAAATATAAGAGAATTTAGATCACTACTTTAGTGATCTAAACACTCTTATATTTTTTCACAGAGAGAGTATGTCAGAAACAAACAGACGATAGACATCCTTCCAAAAAACCATGAGACCATTACCCACCTGCGGTTGCAGAGAGGAGCTCCAAATCGGTCCTTGGTCTGCGAGCCCCTGAAAACAGGTTTCTTCTAGTTACTATCAATATCATGAAGGAGGCACATCATATCAGTAGAACGGATACAGAAACCTCTTGAATTATCATACTAGCGCCATTAATTTAATTAACCATACAACGGATATATAACTCATGACGCCATAAAACAGATACAATGTTTGACCTCAAATAATGCATGTAGCAGCATACAATAAGTGTAGCGTTTTCACAAGAGGTGTAATATTTTCACACGGATAATAAAGGTATAATACCAGCTAGTTAAAATTAACATCCCAGCCACACCCCAACAACTGTAGCACCACAACCAACCCCTAAAGCTTGATTTTCCTAATTATTAGTGAATCGAGTACAACGGGAAAAATTACCACTTTGACCAAAGATATCGACCAAACCAACCACGAGGGAGGACTCACGTCAGAAGACCATGCATTGCAGCAGCAGCAAAACAACTAAGAAGCAGCAATGCCTCTTTGAAAATGCATCTTTAAGCAGCAGCAATGCATAGGTCCAATCTCCATAGGAAAACAACTACATACGACAGTTCAGCATCTCGGTCTCAGATTCTCAGGACACGGCTAAATAGGCAAGGCAGCTCACCGACATCAAAAACTTATTATCGGCATCGTCATTGCATAGATACATGTGCAGTAAGTAAAACCGTGGAGGTGGGGGGACTGACCGACGTCCATAGAACCCAATTAGTTAACGACCTCCCATCTTGTTGGCTTTGACAGGAGGTACCAGCCCTGGGCGCGCAGGCTGGAGAGGGTGCCCGCCAGGACGGTGTATTTCATGTTCTTGTCGGTTGACACGTGTGCAAATGTTGACGCCTTTGAACCACTTACAGTATTCGACTGGGACCATGTAAGAATTAGATCAGCTCTCCTTAGCTTCACGACCCATAGAAGATGTATAATGATGTATCCCAGCCTAGGAAGCTAAAACATAAGATCTATTGGACATGAAACACTTTGTTAATAAGGGTGCTAATTTGTTCTACACGACATCACAAGAATTTAATTTTGTTGTCAGTTTTCATGAGCCACAGAGAACATGCATAGCAGTATATTTCAACTTAAAAAGCTAAAGCATACACAACGATTGGAAATTTATAATATTGTGTCAAAGGATGCTAATTTGCTACGTAACGCATCACGGGCAAAGAAAGAAATAAAACACCAACATCCACTGACTAGTTCAGTGGCTCAAGTGATAGTAATGCACAAAGCATATATAGTAATGCATTTCATGGCCCAAACATAACATATATAGCAACGCATTTCAACCTAGGAAGCTAAAACATACATGTCTATTGGGCATGTATAACTTTTTTCAATAAGGGTGCTGTTTTGTTGTACACGGCATCAGAAGCCATCAAAAACCACAACCAGTTCAGCGGTTCAAGAAACTAGATGCCGGAATGCCTTGTGTGTGAGCTTCTCTTGTTCAGCCACAACAGAGCATCAACACATATATAAAACAACATATTTTATTGAAAATCAAAGTGGTTTAAAATGCCATGATGTTTTCTACTAGCACAGCTATGTTCTGCAAACCAAAGTCACCTATGTAGATTACTGAAAGTTCAGCCACCAATCTCACGAAAACAATTGCATTGATGTTTCGAAAACCAACAGTTTATCAATAATCTCAATAAAATAATGTGACAGTTCCATTGTGAGCATTCACGACTCACCCAATCCCCAAGTTTCTATCAGTTTATATGCGTCCCTAGTTGGGTGTTATTCAATCAGAATATCGGTAATCTAATTTTGCTTTGGAAATCATGTGCATTTATGGAGCTCATGTAAATCTACTGCGGCATTAATATTTGAGATTAATCAACACATAGCCATTCTACAGGTGCATTGCTGCTGTTTAGATGGTCGGTTGGTTCGTTACCTGTTGCAAGACCTTAGAGAGTTTAGCGTGCCTTGCCCCCCTCGTCGTCCAGGATCACCTCGAGCGAGATGCCCTGTAGGTTCACCAGCGTCGTCTCCAGCATATCCAAGTCTGTGCTGTTGCCTCTGTTTTTAAGGCGTCTCTAAGGCGTCGCTTAGGCGACGCCTAGGCGTGAGGGCCCCCCAGGAGGCAAGGCGTCGGCCTTGCCTTACATGTGTGTCTAAGGCGTCCGCCTTAGTCCTTAAGGCGTCCAAGGCGTCCGCCTAGGCGCCACTATGCTTGGCCTAGGCGTGAGGGCCCCCCCAGGAGGCAAGGCGTCGGCCTTGCCTTACATGTGTGTCTAAGGCGTCCGCCTTAGTCCTTAAGGCGTCCAAGGCGTCCGCCTAGGCGCCACTATGCCTGGCTTAGGCAAATAAGGACGCCTTAGACAGAGCTGGGTGGTTTAGGCGGGAAACAGATAACTGGGAGGGAAGGAAAGGGCGGGAAACTTTGTTTTGGCGCCAACAGGTACTAGAGGGAGAGAGAGAGACCTGTAACCATTTTCAGTTTCCCCCCACCCCCAGGCTGGATCTGAGCTTCTCCCCCTCCTCTCTAGCAGCTTCCCCCTCCTCTCCGGTAGATCCCCCTCCCCCTCCTCTCTGGCAGCTTCCCCCTCCTCTCCGGCAGATCCCCCTCCCCTTCCTCTCCTGCAGTTCCTCCTCCTCCTCTCCTGCAGATTCTCCATCCTCTCCTGCAGATTCTCCATCCTCTCCAGAACTATATGGGCTCTACAACCATCAGTTGCAAGGTGTGTATGGCTGTATGCCTAGTTGCCTAATGCCTACCAAATTCTACTTAATTCTGCTGCTTACAAGTCTCTAAGGCGTCGCCTCGCCTTATGCCTTAGCGCTTAGGCAGTGAGGCGCCCCCCAGCGCCTCGCCTCGCCTTACCGCCTTAAAAACATAGGCTGTTGCCAAACATGAACATCGAAGCAGGCTGGCCAAAGTTACCCCTTGTCATGCTAGGTGGTGGTTTCAGGACAGGAAATCTTTTCATTCCTTTTCAGATAGCAGAATAGAAAAATTGATGAAACAGCAGATTAAAATCACCTTTAGAGAGCAGTAGAGTATCATGTCGATGTGAATCCACAGAAGCTTCAGGGGATAGTCAACATCTTTGGTGTTCAACCAACATATCTCTTCTCCAATATTAGCCCTGGAAGTTTCCATAACTTAAGAAATAGTGGCCAACAAACAAGCATGTCATAATGCGCCGAGCTAAGTAGAGGACAAGTACAAGAACATGGTCTCCAATGAAAAAATGAATGTTGCTAGGCAGGCACGCACGCACGCATGAATATTTTGAAGCAAGAATAAGTAAATTTGGTAGCATGATTAATGGATGGCACACAACAAACGACTCCTGCATGAACTAGAGTACATACACTCTGCTTGCAGTCTGAGTCTGATGGCATGGTTTGAATCAATCAAGCAGACAAGCATGGTTTGGATCTGACGGAGATGGGAAACGGTGCTCACCTGTACTGTGCGTAGAACAAGGAGGAGGAAGCAGCAGACGTACCCTTCCTCCTCCTAGGCTGACGTCCGCCGCGCGAGCACCGGCGCACCGGGAGCCCTTCCTTGGTAGTGGCCAGCTCAAAGCCGCGGTTTTGGAGCATGCTCTTGAAGAGCCCGTGCCCGCCGGCCGTGATGCCGAGCCGGAGGTGTCGCATCACGGACATGGGAGCATCGCTTGCACTTGTCAGTCAGGCTCTCAAACCTGATCTTATCCAACGCCTGCACATCATAGCACCCAAACACGTAATCAAAGTGTTTAGAGCTAGTACAAATAAAAGTCCAAATAATAGGATTTTGCGAGGATAAAAGTGAAAATCCATTCTTTATCATGACATGAGCATAACAACACACATCTCACAATTCAGACAGAAGTGCTAAACTCATGACTTGTGTTGCATCAGCAACAAGAAGGCATAAGTAGATATTTTCTGGATGTGTCCAGTGACAGAAAAACGACATGCCACAATAAAAGGGAATTCATTCATTCAGAGAAGAATAATTATCAGCCATCCATAATTCATGAAGTTATGACAACCCACAAGAACTACCAAGTCTATCCAGAACATATTAAGCACGAGCAAGTAAATAGGGACAAGACTTATGTTTTGCTGTACCTGATCGTCCTTGAGGTAGAGGTTGATGTTAGTACCCCTCCATAGGGGCTCTCCAGCAGTATCACATATCACAGCGAAGAAGCCACTAGTCTGGGACTCCCAAACATAGTGCTCATTGTCGTTGTGCTTGCTGGTCGCAACAACTCTCTCAGCAACAAGGTAAGCATAGTAGAACCAACACCAAACTGACGAATCATGGACACCACACACCAATAGCTAGGGCCTCCATGAAATACCTCGTGCCAGACCTTGCAATGGTACCAAGGTTGTTCACGAGGTATGACTTGGACATACAAATACCACTGTTCATATTCGTGAGTGTGGTCGTGGCCTTGTGAGGGACATTGTGGATGAATAGCTCTGGCTGAGCATCCAGCTCGCTCTTGTCCGTCAGGCTCTCAAACCTCCTTGTGAGGGACATTGTGGATGAATAGCTCTGGCTGAGCATCCAGCTCGCTCTTGTCCATCAGGCTCTCAACCTGCACACATAGCACCCCAATACCCAATTTAGTGTGATTCTCACAAATAACAAGCCAATATGCAAACATAACTGATGAGTAAGTAAACGACTGGATAGAAGCAGGCTAGGTATTTGCCGAAGGATGCTGCGTGTTGTGCTGATGTGATACGTTCATGTTAAAACATGACTGCAAGTATTGACAAAAGTGGTGCACGGTTGCATTAGAACAGTGGATGCTTTCATCCTACTCCTAAAGACCGAGTAGCAGAAGCACGGGTTGAAAGTGAAACCACTATGATCATGGTTTCTTCACGTATTATTAGATATAATGGCGGAGCTCCTGACAGAGTAGAACAATGGATTCAAGGCTGTTCTAGAGTAACAATTACTAGTTATTATAGACGACCGTCCATGCTTATAAAAAAATATCAGATAAGTTAGGATTTCGTTTACTCCACTTTCAAGTATTGGGCATATCATTATACTGAACATCTATGTCTATAATCACTTTAGGGCTAGAATAAAATATCAAGGCTGTCAACAACATGGAAGTTTAATAAACCAAGAAGTCCACAATGACCTTTAAAAAATACAGTCAGGTTTAGCTTGTACACCACCCACAATCCACATAAATAGGGGAATTGTGTTGTGTCTAAATACTCCGATATGAAAAATGTCATGTATCAATCAACGTGCTTCTTGGAAACAAATCCGGTCATGACTTATGAACAGAATCTCTTAAAACTTGAAAGCTGATCTGGAGGAACTAAACAACAGTCCTATAGTATGAGGCGTAAGCAGATTAAAGTGGACTTTGGTTTCTTTCTGAAGATTTTTACATGTAACAGATCAAACAAAATGCATCAAGTTAGAAGAAACTATCGAAAATATACTTATCAATGATATGACCTCTTTCAGTCAGTGAACTAGTACGGGTACCAGAATACAGAACTGGACCAGAGTATGTCCTTTGTCTTTGTCTAACTTCACTGCTAAAGTTTTCCACCCTCAGAACCTTGCGTCGATGTAGAGGATAATGAGAAGAGAAGAAGAGAAGAGGGAGGGGTTACCTTCAGACTTGGAAGAGCAGCCGAGGATGGGGGATTTCTCTGTCGCCCGTGGCCTCTTCCTCTTTCCTTCCAGAGGGTAGATCTTAGCCCTTCATCCTTCCTGATAGGCTTGGAAGCTCCATGCCCGAGCAGCAGCAGACGGAGGAAGCATCTCCTTCCAGGCCCTTGACGACAGTCTGCTCATGCACAGCCGCTCGCGATTTTGAGTGGCGATGGAGCTCCAGTCCAACACACCATCCTGATCCCTCTAGCAGTGGTTGCTGACCTGACAAGAATAGCTTCACCTTCACCTGTTGTTCGCAACGAAAAACAACAAGCATGAGCCAAAGAGGCAACACGTTAAGCTTCACCAGACAAGAGGTCAATACAATATGTAGGTCAACTATCACAATATGTAGAAATGACAAGATTTTGAGTTTATGAACTGGGACAATGTAATCGGAATAGCTCTTCAAGTATAGTCTAACATATTACAGTAGAACTGAATATCTGTGCAAAAATGCAACTTGCTGTTTCCGAAATTCATGATCATAAGATGTGCAGAAAAATGCATCAGGTTCAATCTCCTTGAGTGAGGAAAAATACAAACAAACAGTGCATTATCCATTACTTATAACCCTAAGAGTAGTTTTCATGAATCGCAGTACAAGCAATAGCATGGGAATATAAAAATCCCAAATATTTGACATTTTAATGGAAGGGTAGCGTTTTTTGAATTGAAAATGATAATGTTGTCACCATAGGGAAAGCATAATGCTGGATATTAGAAGGCAGAGGAACATGATTTCCTCAAATCATGCATGTAGCAGCATACAGGTAGTGTAGCATTTTTACAAAATGTGTAATATTTTCACATGGATAAGAAAGGTATAATGCCAGCTAGTCAAAACCAACATCCAAGCCACACCCCAACAGCTGTAGCCCCACAACCAATCACATCCATGCTTTAATTTAATTATTTAATAGGTGGACAGTAGGTTTTTTTTGAAAGTCCAATAGAAAAGGGCAAATGCAAGTTTTGAATGAACAATCCAGATCCAAACAATCACGAGTTCTGAATCATGCCACAACAAAAGCGAATTCATTTATTCAGAGAAGAATAACTATCAGCCACAGGAAATCAGCAGCACGTCCATCATTCACGAGGTTATGACATGCCGAGATTAGAAAATTTCATTTCAATACATCTCTCTTTTGTCTGAACTGAAGAAACCATTTTTTTCAGTTAAATGCAAATTGACAAGTACTCCCTTCGTTCCTAAATATAAGTCTTTTAAGAGATTCCAATGCGGGCTACATACGGAGCGAAATGACTGAATCTACAGTCTAAAATATGTCTATATGCATCCGTATATAGTCCTTATTGAAATCTCTAAAAAAAATTATATTTAGGAACGGAGGGAGTACAACCGTCCACAGTAGAGAAGCAACTGTGGATAAGCTCTCAGATTATCACATAATCAAAAACAACATCATCAAGTAAGCCATCAAATTCTCAAAAGCTAACATGGGGCAAGTGCTCAACACTAAAAAGGTCTTCAGTTTTCAGTTTAAGTGAATCAAGGTACATGATCTCTAAACTGTGTACAAATGCAAAATATTGTGATTCCTAAACTGCAGTCTTTAAGCCACGATAGCTAATAACTAACTAACCATTGCTTAAAAAAGTGCAACACGGTAACTATAATAAGACAGATTTACGTAGTAACTAATTCACGAAGAAACATATACTCATAAATCTCTGCTCTAGTTGGTCACTACTGTAAGCTAGGAAATATATACTTGCAGGGATTCATGAAGAACAACATGCTGCACACCCACCTACTGGAACACTAGACGTAATCACATACATGATGGAATTGGAACGAGAATATTACCCAGAACGCCAGCTTATGGATGTTCTAGGAAAGTAACCACCACAGGTTCTAGGGTATGGATGTTCCAGGGATGGTAAGGAACTCAAGTGGCAGGCATCATCCTTCCGTTAGTAAGGTATAAAACTTGTAAGAGCAGCAGGACAATAAATAAATCTATGTATGATATGACAGTTGCAACGCATACACATAAACCAAGCCAACAGATGCTGGACACGGGGAGGGGCGAGAGATCGTCGACAACTCGAAATAGTGACTTACCTACACCGGTAAGTAAGCTGATGAATCTAAGCTAGTACTCATCACCGATGATGCGGGTTCACCAGTCCGTCCTTCAAGTGAGTCGGAATAGTCACGGGTCATCGACACACCTCTCCTGTAGTGGCCTGGCCTGCAGAGGAGCAAGCAGGACCTCGAGTTTCAAAAAGGCAGTACTTAAATACAAAACAAGGTAAGAGCTAGCACCCAGCAAAACAACAATCCATTAGGCAACTCGCCGGAACTAATCCACACCACCAGAACACCACCACATTCAGCAGCAACCCTCCGTTTCTAAATATACAAACAGTAGCATGTTGAGAGACAGGCATATACTCACTCCGTTTCTAAATATAAGTCCCTTTAGAGATTTCAATACGAACTACATACGGATGCATATAGACATATTTTAGAGTGTAGATTCACCCATTTCGCTACGTATGTAGTCCATAGTGGAATCTTTAAAAGGTCTTCTGTTTAGAAACGGAGGGAGTATAACCTAAAAACAGAGCAGGGCAGAATAGCATTGTTGAGACATCTAAGATTCTTTGGCAAACCAAAGTAAACAACTACCCCAAATTCTGGCATCAACGTAGATGATAACCATGACATCCAGTTGTTAAACAGAGCCTAACCATCCACAAACACAAGCCATGATCGTTAACAGAGATCATATCAGTAAGCCTCAACATGGCAACCATGCGCTAGACCAATGGCAAAGATCATCAACTCGACGGCCGGAGCAGAGCAGGGAGGAGAAAGGGGTGACCAGGGACTCACCTAGTAGTGATAGATGAGACAGTCGTGGGAGGCGACGCCAAGGTTACAGGGCGTCAACCCCGCTATCTCATCGGGGCCGGAAGCAAGGAGGCGCACCACTGTCACCGTCATGCTTCACATCTGAAGCACAAAGCATGCATCAAGTCAACAACAGTTGATCACATGACAAATCATACAATGTTGAACAGAAATATGTAAAGCAAGTTGCCTCAAATAAAGCCCCATGAGTAGTACAGGATATGATATAGCGTTTGCATTACTATGAATAGCCCATTGTTGTCGAACTCGGTGAAATAGATGCAAGTGATTAAATTTCCAGGTGGCAGCAACATCGCCCTATATAGAAGGGTGTGCTAGCCACAGCAAGACAAGGAACTCATCAAATTAAGAATTGCAGAGAATGTCATTCTGGGGTACGCCCATATGCAAAGTAAGTAAATGTATGAAAGCATTTCATAGAACAAAAACCATTCTACATCTACAAGTATAACCTGAACCTAATGACTGGTAAAAGCAGCGACAACACCATCACAATCACAAGATTGTGTTGGCCAAAATACCACAACAAAGGGCACAATATGTCCATAGCTTGAATGCTAGGTCCCAGGGCAGACAGAGGAGAAAGGGGAGACCAGGGACTTACCTAAGCAGTGCTAGCCGAGTCAGTCGTGGGAGCCGGCGTTGTGTTACGGGACGACAACCCCACCGCGTCATTGGCGCTGGAAGCAAGCCGGCCCTCCACTGTCACTGTCATGCTTCACATCTGAAGCACAAAGCATGCATCGAGTCAATGCTTGGTCTAAATGGATTCAACTGATAGTTAGGATGGAATGTGAATGCAGTTTGTACACACCACACATTGCTTGCACATGTCAAGTCAGAGATGATTGAGATACTTTCCTAATATATGGATACAGTATGTGTAATATAAAAGCCAACTATCCAACTTGAAATTTTTATCAACATCGCAACCATGCACCGGACCAAAAGAACTAGATCATCGACCATAAGGTCGCCAAAAACTCCTTTGACCAGAATCCTGCTCCAACTATGAAGCATGTGTGGACTGAGAACTTTGACTTTGCCAAGAGCACAAGAGATGCTACCATCATTATCAGAAAGTAGAAGATGAAACGCATCAGACCCATGAATCTCCAGATAACAGTAAAAACTCCACTAATGAGCGACGAGAATGTCCGACTGTGACACAAAAAACTGCACCATAGTCAGGTACTCAGGTGGTCCAAGTATAGAAGGGGCAGAAACCATGTTTCATGTTATTCCAAAACATAAGTTGTGTTCTGCAATTCCAAAACATGATTCACACACACATACTCCTTTTGTCCCAAAATTCCTGTCTTAGATTCGTCTAGATATGGATGTATCTAATACTAAAACATGACTTGATACATCCGTATTTAGACAAATCTAAGACAAGAATTTTGGGACGGAGGGAGTACATGCCAATATATTAGCACAATTAATATATTAGCAGATATTGATGAGAAGCTGAAATATATCTAAGCACCCAAGAAAAATCATGTCTTTTTTTAATACAAGGACTAGAAGATACACATGCCATGTATTTGCAGGCTCTAGTATGATGCCAGTAAGATGGAAACTCCGACAGAAACCTTACTTATCCTCGATCCTAGCTTACAAAATCAACATCCAAGACGTGGGATTGAGCTTGATCTTGACTATATCAGATGCATACACATGGAAGAAACAAAATCAATGGATATAGAAGCCTGAGAAATTCAGTACCCAGTTGTGGTCTTTTTGCCCACTCGGTCTCGAACGCCGCCACGCCAGCGTCCATTGCCCCGTATACGCCTTGCTATACCTAGAGCCCCATCTTTTGGCATACGTCCAACACTTTGAAATACTGAGATGCCACTATGCCCTTCTCCACCCCTTGCCGAATTAGCAATTCTTGCGTGTTTTGATCTGTTGAATGTTAACACCAAAATATGAGAGCAGAAAGTTAATAATAAGGGCATGTGTATGGAAGAAACCCACTAGATAAAGGTACGGAGTAAGATGACAGAATTACATTTAGTGAGTCGAATGAAGTAGGTACTTAAACCAGAAGCAAGTTTGTGTTACACAAGTCAATCAATTAAGGAGGAACAGTAGAAACCAGTACCTGTCTGCAATGTTTTAGGCAGCGGGCTGTCATCTAGCCTCTCGAGAGTGACAAGACCCTTCACATACTGGGATAGTTGTTATGCAGCGAAGGCTCGCTCTCAAAGATCTGCATGACTCTTTCTGGGTTACTTCTGTATATCTCCCCCTGGCTCCAACGGATCTATCTCTTCCAGCTGTAGCAAAGCACACCAAATTACTGAGGAAGAGTACCATGGTGTGATACATCCAGCTTGGTGTCCGCCTTCATGACACGTGGTCACCGTTGTCTACCTTGTATGGCTTAGGGCACCAGAGGCGCACTTACATGGGACCTACAAACATCGAGAGAGTTTGTCAGACAATTTTATATAATCTTTATGGGAACCCAAATCCATTATGTACAGTAATAAACCTAGAAAACCAGGAAAATGTATTAACATTATTTATTCTCTTGCTGCAACTCGCTACTGGAACCAGGAAATAGAATCATTTTCTTAGTTCCACACAATTACTCACTATCCACACAGATGTAGTAGCATATAAAACCATCATGACTGGGAGTTTGAA
>NC_041383.1:94317259-94320935 GCF_002162155.2 Triticum dicoccoides
GATGTACTAACATATACAGCTACATATAAAACCATCATTCAGGCACATGCTAACACGAAAGAAGGTAAATAAACAGCAAAAACCAATCCGTTATGTTAGGGCCAACCACCATGCTAGAAAGAGTATAGATCGAGATAGTTCTTTCAGTTTCATGAAACAACGAAGGGAGCAATCAATATCATCAACCTTCAAATACATGTAACAGTCTAGCGGAGGAACTCATCAAATTCTGGGGTATGGTTGTCGTTCACATGAATGAATATATTAAAAGAAAGTACATGTATGCTAGCATTTCATAGAGAAAACAACATCTCTACATTGAGGTAAATAAGGAAGGTACTCTCAACAGCAAAGAGAACATGATGAAGTCAAGAACAAAAAAAATGTTGCCACTGTCATGCATCTGAAGGTCGACCCTGCCTGCCAGATAACTACTCGCTCCGTCTAAAAAACATCTTACATTATGGGACGGACGGAGAACACGACTGTTGAAATATGTCAAAGTGCCAAGTAAAATCATGTCTTTCTTTTAATACAGCAAGGACAAGAAGATACACATGCCATGTACTTGCAAGCTCTAGTATGATGCCAGTAAGATGGAAACTCTAACAGAAACCTTACTTATCATTGATCCTAACTTACAAGAATAACATCCAAGTAGTGGGATTGAGCTTGATCTTGGCTATATCAGATGCATACACATGGAAGGAAAAAAATCAGTGGATAAAGAAGGCTGAGAAATTCAGTACCCAGTTGTGGTCTTGCAGCCCACTCAGTCTCAAATGCCGCCACGCAGGCGTCCATTGCCCCGTATACGCTTTGCTCTACCAAGAGCCCCATCTTTTGGCATACGTACGTCCAACACTTTGAAATGATGTGATGCCACTATTCCCTTCTCCATCCCTTGCCGAATTAGCAATTCCTGTGTGTTTAGATCATGTTGAATGTTAACACCAAAATATGAGAGCAGAAACTTAAAAACAAGGGCATGTGTATCATGAAAGAAACCCACAAGCTAAAGGTGTGGAGTAAAATGACAGAATTACATTCAGTTAGTTGAATGAAGGAGGTGCTCAAACCAGCAGCAGGTTTGTGTCACACAAATCAATCAATTAAGGAGGGGCAGTAGAAACCAGTACCTCTCTACAATGTTTTAAGCGAGGGCTTTCATCCAGCCTGTCGAGAGTGACAAGAGCCTTCTCATAGTGGGAGAGTTGTTATGCAACGAAGGCTGGCTCTCGAAGATCTGCACAACTCTTTCTGGGTTACTTCTATAGATCTCCCGGTGGCTTCAGTTCGTCGGTCTCTTCCAGCTGTAGCAAAGCACACCAAATGACTGAGGAAGAGACCTCCGGTGTGATCCATCCAGCTTGGCGTCCGAATTCAGGACGCCTGGTTGCCGCTGTCAACCTTATAGGGCTCAGAGCACCAGGCGCACACTTACATATGCCTATGGAACTGAGAGACCTACAAACATCGAGTGTGATTGTCATATTTCATCTGTATGGGACCCAAGTCCATTCTGTACAGTAATGAAGCTAGGAGAGTTGCAAAATGTATTAACATTATTCATTCTCCTGCTGCAATTTGCTACCAAGAAATGCAGGATGGGGAGAACACCTAATTCGATTAACAATGGAAGGGTATAGAATCTCGCCCATAAAGCATTCAGTAAAAGCAAACAAGGCTGTGTTTAGATGCACAGTATTTAGAAAACAATAGTATTCAGAAACAACAGTACTAGAACCTGTAGGCACGAAATACCACAATATACATATTCTATGGTATTTTGCAGCATTGGCAAACTGAGAGGAGTTTAGCAGTTGTGGTATTTACTAGGGTACTTTGTTTATGTTTGTACTTATGTGACGTAACTAGCTACTAAAAAAGTAATTCAAATAAACTTGTACAAGGGTGTACATAATTTGTAGCTTGTATGCTGGACGTACACATCACAATCCATTGAGGTTACTTGGCCTCCGGCCACCACGCGCCAGACCATTGCTGGTCGTGCTGCAGCTACAAGCTGCTTTACAAGAAACAGAACACGTCAAGGGAAAACAAAAGGATGGCTCGCCGCTGCTCTACAAGTTCTCACTCACCGATTCAAATTCACGCGCTCAGTAAACTGATGGCGACATGTCAGACACCATGCGCATTGTGTATGTCGACCCGGTCAACGCGCAGGCGTACAGAGAAACCCTAGCTATGCAGACCCAATTCAATAGGATGAAATATGTATAAGAAATCAAACCACAAAGGTTCCTTTCGTTCAACACCATTGCTTGGTTTCTACATGATTGTGGAGACGGATTGTTGGCTAGAGAAGAGGCGATGAGATGAAGAAAACGGCTGGCCATGGAGGATACAAGACAATGTTTTTTCTCCACGCTCGGTTAAAAATAAAGAGGTTCAGGATTGTTGTTTTAATACTCCAAAATTACAACAGTATTTGAAATACCAGACATTCTT
This sequence comes from Triticum dicoccoides, assembly GCF_002162155.2. Classification (NCBI taxonomy): domain Eukaryota; kingdom Viridiplantae; phylum Streptophyta; class Magnoliopsida; order Poales; family Poaceae; genus Triticum; species Triticum dicoccoides. The sequence continues at coordinate 94,319,732 of NC_041383.1, forward strand.
AAACTACAGTATTGCTTCGATCAGGTCGGCGGGCAGGCAGACAGAAAAACCCTAGCTATGCAGACCAAAATTCAATCGGATGAAATCTGTATAACAGATCAAACCACAAGACTCGGTTAAAAATAAAGAGTTCAGGGTTGTTGTTTGAATACTCCAAAATTACCACAGTTTCTGAAATACCACATCTTAACCTGTAGTATTCTTTCCATCCAATCACTTGAAAGTATTCAATACCCTTAGGTTCTTTTAGAAACCACGGTATCCCCAGAATATAAAAAATATACTGTACTTTGCAACCAAACAATTCCATTTATGAATGCAAGAAGCAAATAGCAATTTTGGGATGTTCCACAATTACTCCTAACCGTAGCCACTATAAGCTCCATCTTGTTTAAATCGGAAAGAGGGAGAGAGAAAAAAAATCTGAATCTGCCAAGAGCAACACGGAGCCGAATAGAGAGCGCAGATGGGCGAGAGAGAGGGAGAGAACCTTCCAAGCTGCTCCACAAGAAATAGAACACGACAAGGGAAAACAAAGAGATTGCTCGCCGCTGCTCTACAAGTTCTCACTCTTCGCAGAAACATCACCGATTCGAATGTACACAGCTCAGTGAACTGACGCGACATGTTCGACACCATGGGTTGTGTATGTCGGCCAGGTCGGCCGGCAGGCAGACAGACAAACCCTGGCTATGCAGACCCAAATTCAATTGGATGAAAACTGTATAACAAATCAAACCACAGGGCCCGGTTAAAAATAAAGAGTTCAGGGCTAGTTGTTGTTTTGATACTCCAAAATTACCACAGTGTCTGAAATACCACAGCTTCTTCAACTGCAGTATTCCTTCCATCCAAACACTTGAAAGTATTTAATACCTAGGTTGTTTTAGAAACCACGGAAAATGCTAAAAAAATACTGTACTTTGCAACCAAACAATTACATTTATGAATCCACGCAGCAAATAGCAATCTTGGGCTGTTCTACAATAACCCCTACCTAATCGCAGCCATGATAAGCTGCAGCTTGTTTAAATCGGAAAGAGAGAGAAAAAAGATCTGAATCGGCCAAGAGCAACACGGAATCGAACAGAGAGTGGAGATGGGCGAGAGAGAAGGAGAGGACCTTCCATGGCGTCGGAGATAGCAGGGTCAGAGCAGCCATGCAGAACCTGAACCTCTCCCGGCGCGCGACTGTGGAGAAGGA
>NC_041383.1:94321953-94330736 GCF_002162155.2 Triticum dicoccoides
ACTTTGATTTTGTACCCCCATGTTCGTGTGACTCGCTCTCAGCCCCCCCCGGGCCGTCCAGTGGTTGCTAATAACCCCCTTTTGCCTGTTTAACACATTTGTTAGTATCTAATTATCAAATAGAAATAGGAATGGACAGAAGTACCCTTCAGTTTAAAAAAATCTCTTTACCTAGTTTGAACGTCCCAGCCACAATTTTTTTCTCAAATGACAGGATTTGCTTCAACTGTGCTATGTTTCTCACAGAAAAAAAAGAAGTTCAATTTTGCTGTATATGTAGCCTTTCAAACGAACAGAATACAAATAATATAGTCTCACAATGATTCCATGATAGCATATATAATAAGTTCAGCAAGGTTCTACAGAACTGCATGACAACAAATAAAGGTGAGTCTCCACCTCACTTACACATCAGAATTAAAGTGAGTCTCTACCTCACACACATAGCAGAATAATAGTGAGTCTCTGCCTCACTTACACAGGACCAAAAGGAGAGTTTGCACCTCACATACAGAACAATAAAGTGAGTCTGCACCTCACACATAGCAATAACACAAGTTCATCACAGATCGCTTAATTTCTTCCTCTTTGGAGTCATTTTCTTCTTCTTTCCTTTTGCTGGAGACTTTGGTGGTGGAGTAGCAGCTTCAGATGTTGCTTGGCTCCTTGTGACAGCTCCAGGACTAGCTTGAGATGCCGCTTGGCTTCTTGTCACAGCTCCAGGACTGCTACAAGTGGCAATATTCTTGCTCTTGGTTGGTGTAGATGGAATCACATTGCTAACTGAGACATCAAACCATGGAGATGGATTCTTTTTCCCCATACTTTTCCTACAAAAAGAAGCAATTAGAGATATTTTCATGTTAAAGAATCATGGTGTTATAGGTAGAAAACAGCAACAAGTATTAGTTTGTACCGCTTCTTTGTTCCATTTTGAGGACAGCCGGCTTCTCTATGTCCTACGTCCCCGCATTTGTTGCATTTGTTCAATGATCCCTTCCTTGATCCACCTTCCCACCAACTCTTCATCCTCTGTTTTCTTGTTCTTCCAGCACCTTTTTTCTTGCCTTTTGGAATTGGTGGACGCAACACAAAGCCTGTATCAACATGTGGCCACTGATTCTTGTCCGTAAGGGGCTCAATTACACCTTCATATGCTGCCCTGAATCTGCTAATTGAGTAGTACTCGTGCACATAATCCTCCATGTTCACAAAGTTGCGAGCTTGCAAAACATTTATGAAGGCTAGTGCATGGTCACAAGGCTTGCCTGTGTGCTGCCATTGCAGACATGTACACTCATGTGTGAGTGTTTTGACGACATGTCTTTCATCCCCTTTGTTATCATTTTTCACTTCTCCACTCCAATCAGCTGATGCTTTAGCCTTGAGATGTCCTAGTCCTCGAGTCTTTGCATTTAATTGGTGTATGACAAATGGCAGTATTTTCCCTACCAATTTCTCTACAATCATTCTCCTCTTTCTAAATAGGTCCATAATCATCTCTCTAATCTTATCAGCTAGCTGAACAATCGGCAAGTTCTTGATTTCTCGCACCCAAGAATTAAAGCACTCAGCAAGATTGTTATTTATGTAGTCACACTTGATGTCAGGATTGAACATGCACCTCATCCATAACAGATTATGGTAATCCCTAAGGTAAGGATACGCTTTCTCAGATGCCTCAAACACCTTTGTCATGTGATGTTGATATTCTTCCGCCCTATATGCCCTAGCAGCAGGCCACAACCGTCCAAACACATCACCATGAAAATATTTCTGAAAATTATGCCACATATGCCTAAAGCACTCACGCTGCTCAGCTTGAGGGAAAACCTTTTTAACAGCATTTTCAAGACCCTTGCAAGCATCCGTACAAACAGCCAGTACTGGAGGGTCCCCTATTGCCTTCTTCACTTGATTCATGAACCAAGCCCAATTTTCTCCATTTTCAGACTCAATAAAGCCATACGCCACCGGGAACATCCAATTGTGACCGTCCAAAGCAGTGACTACAGCTAGCTGACCTTTCCACTTGCCATTTAAGTGAGTTGAGTCTATGCTGATATATGGCCTACATCCATTCAGAAACCCATCTATGCATGGCTTGAAAGCAATAAATAGCTTGCTGAAATGTACTTCACGTTCACTTGTGGTTGTATCAATCTCTACAATACTCCCTGGAGACCTCAATTCTATCTCGGCCTTGTAGTTGTACAACATCCTGAAACTTTCTTCCCAACTCCCATACAAGCTGGTTGCTGCCTTTTGTTTGCCTTTCCACACTGTGTTATAGTCAAGTGTGACATGATGCTCTTCCTGTAACTTTTTAAGTATCTTCACAGCACCAATGGTTGGATCTTTCTTAAGCATAGTTGCTGCCTTGTCAGCCACCCAAGATTGACTTGTCATTCTAGTCACTTTTCCACTCGTTGAACTACAAATATGTTCTGTTTGATGCTTCACAACCTACAACAAAGAATGATTCAAATCGAAAGATCATTACAATGACAAGCAAAGAAACAAAGTAATATTCGAACTCTCCAAAGAAACAAAAATTATTACCATCACACAATTTTCGTCTCTCTGCCAACTAGCAGTTAAGGACCATTTGCAAGGTTGGCCTATCATGGATTGACCTTTACAAAAAGCCCGAAACCTTGCCGGCTCATTTTTTTTAGTGCCATATTCGAACTCTCCATTGATAGCGAACTGTTTTATAGCCTTTCTAAACGCAGCCATATCAGGATAAGGGGTCCCTATATCCATCTTTGGTTTTTGTCCATCCCACGCAATAAGTGGCTCCTTTGGAGCATTATCATCAACAGCAATAGCTGCCCCTTTGACATCATCCAAGTCATAATCAGGAGTAGGAGTGACAACAGGACCAAGGTTAGTTTTTCCCTCGCCCTCCTCTGTTTTCAAACCCAACAGAGCAAACATGGCTTTCTCGTCCGCCGGCTTTTCATCCGGAATCCCCTTTTCATCCCCATCATTTTCAGGTTCGATCACAAGACTTGACCAATCGACAATGGTACCAACGGTTTCTACTTCATTGCACGAGACCATCCCCGTGGTTAGGTTTGTCACACTGGATTGATTAGAATCATGCACAGACATTGCATCGATCCTATTCAATATAGACAAAAAAATCAGAAATTTCACACAAAAAGTCATGCATACATCAAACCAAAACAAGGGAATATGATGTTACCTTTTCAGATCCATCACACCCCTTTGCCGATCCAACCCCTCTCACTCAAATCCCCATCTGGGGATCGGGGAGCAGGGAAGAGGAGGAAGAGGAAGACCTACTGCCTTGTGGTTTGGGTTAGGTGGGCGTGGGGGTTGGCTTCTTCTTTTCACTTTTGTTTCAAAATTTCCGGCGACTCGCACGCGCATCTAAAAATCTTGCTATTTTCGTGGATCCATCCACTCCCTGCTGCAGATCCCAGCCATCTACTTTTCTTCTATTAGATCCAACGCCAAATAACCCATATCACGCGGATCACGCACCCAACCACCGATTCTGCCCGAGTTTCTTCATGTGCTAGTATTATAAAACCAAATAGAATCTACTCCCTCCAACCCAAATTGCTTATCTTAGATTTGTCAAGATACGGATTTATCTAGACACGTAGATTTGTCAAAATACAATTACTTGTTTTAGATTTATCAAAATATGGATGTACGTGGACACGTTTTTCTCTAGATACATCCGTATCTAGAAAAAATTAGGACAACTAATTTGGGACGGAGGTTCTACAAAGCAAGTCGAGTATAAATATATAAAACTAAAAAATGTTCAAATGTTTTTTTTCCTAATTGCAAGTTTGCGGCAACTTCAGTTTGTTCATCACATGGGACCAACTCATCGATGGGTTCCCAATTGTTTTTCTCCCATCCATATAAAATGCCACTCGTGCATCTCGTTTGGTCGCGTCCTTTGAGTCAGCAATGCCCCAACAACGGCAAACTTGCCCACAAGGACATCTCGACAACCCTGCTATTGTGTAGTGCTCTCAATGCTTCGTGTTGCCCAATGAGCTCTCCAAGGCCCATGGCTCCGATGGGCCTCCCGCGCCGCCCTCCTGAAGCCACATGATTTCTAAGTGGCCCGGTCTCGTCATGCTCGGGGTGGGCATCCCGTTGTCACCGTTGTGATGCGCCTGGTGGCCCTATGAGCAAATCGTCGTTGTCCGTGCGACACTAGATTACCTGTCCTTTGGTAAATCATGTAACCTAAGGGGGGGTGTAATCTTGAGCTCGGTAGGAAATCTCGCTATGCTTGGTAAACAAGAACCTTTATTTCTCGTCGGTACCTCAATTTTGGATAACGTGGGCAGCCCAAAGAAGCGTATGAAGCTCACTGGCCCAAGTTTTACATATGCCAAGCCATGTAGTCGGTCACTCTTCATGAGAGTTAGAGAGTGGGAACCCAAGGGTTTCATGTTTGTGTGTTTAGTTTTATATGGCATTGCATGCATATACTCCCTCCGTTCGGAAATACTTGTCGGGGGAATGAATGTATCTAGACGCATTTTAGTTCTAGATACATCTATTTTTATGCATTTCTCCGACAAGTATTTCCGGACGGAGGGAGTAGTTGAAAACGACACCAAGTACAAGCATGCCGTGTATGGCTAGTTGCGGTAGGGGAAAAGGGGGTCACGGGTGAGGTGGAATAATAAAAAAAAAGCTATCTCATCGATGTATGGACGAGGATGCCGCGGCCAAATGGGCATGCGTGCATCCATGCACACGTTAGATCAGTTACATCGACAATGTATGTTGCACTTCTCTCATGATCTAGTAAAGGCATCATACATATACATGTACGAGTATATAATGATTATCCACTTATTAACTAATCAACTCCTCGATTCATGACTTTTGTATCATCCTCGATTCATGATCTAGTAAAGGCATCATACTTTTGTATCATGACTTTTGTATATTCTGGCAATCACTTTGCATGCGCAGAGAGAGAGAGAGAGAGAGAGAGAGAGAGAGAGAGAGAGAGAGAGAGAGAGAGGGGAAACGGTCAACTGTCGACCGAGGCTGGACCTCGTCGGAGGAACGACACAGCATGCACAAACGGAGGCGGATGGCATGCAACAACTTGAGGAGGAGATGGGGGATTCCTTGGTTGGTTGGTTGGTTGGGTCAAATTAAAGAGCACTCCGTCCGGCGACGTATATATTGGCGGCCGAGCATGTGCTGGGCCTTCCCGCAGCTGTGGTTGCTCGATGCGCATGTCCTCGCCGTCGCCGCGCACCGTCAATGTAACTAGGCCCCGGCGCAGTCTCCGTCCCCTGTTCCCGCTGGGACGTGCACGAGTAGGCGTGTTTGACGGCGCTGCTTCGTAGGCACATAATCTGTTGCGAGTACGACACCGGACCCAACTTATAGATGCCGGTTTTCAGAGTTGTAAGATCAAGTTGGAACGAAGGGTAGGAAGACAGGATTCCAGCACGGGACTACAAATATGCACCGGCCGGCCCGCGCACGTACGGCACGCGCCAGGCGAATTGGAGCTTCTACAGGCGATAGTTTTAGTTCAATTGGCTGCTCAATTTTACAGCATATATCTAGTTTAGCAAACTGTACCTTATAGCACTCGATCGCCATACAGAGCGCGCGACGAGAGTACAAGACGACACGACCGACACAGTGCGTGAGTGACCAACCGAGGAGAGAAGACAAGTGATCGACCAGGCTATGGCCAGCGGGTGCACGCTCCTGCTGGTGAGCAAAATCACTGTTTCGACCCTTTCCTCGAAGGTTGGCAAGATTTTATCTCACTTTAGAAAAAATCTGATCTTTATTAGTGACGCCATCCATTATGGTGTTTGTGTTCCATGGGAAACATCATGGTCTATAGCTCTTTCCCTATACCATGGGCTGTCACCACTCTACCGACATGTTATAAACTTATGGGATTGGACACATCGTTGCTGGCCACCACGAGATAGAAACATGCACATGTACCCGTCCGATGAAGTCAGTGCATCACATGAATGGGCATCCACGAGGCAAATGTCATTCTCTTCGTATGGCTAGGTTCTTTGTGGTGGAACCTGCGCAACAAGATTCAAGTACTGAACCAACCTGTGGTTAGATAGTTAGAAGGACAGTGGTATCCTCAGCCCACCAGGGCTCAAGTGCTAGACCTGACATTGGTGCTTCCATTATTCCTAGATTTATTAAAGGCTTCCGGCGATGTTCGTTCAGTGTGAGGAGACGTTCCAATCAACTGCGTGACGTCTGTGGTCACTTCGTAAAATCTCAAGATTCAAGTCCTAGACTTGACACGGGTGGTCACATTTTCCTGGATTTATTCCAGTCTTTTCAGCGCTATTCTTTCAGCGATGTGACGTGTCCATCAACAAGACATTTTTGGCGATCTCATCAACGTTAAGATCTATCGGCTCAAAAGTCCATGAGCGTCTTTCTATGTTTCTAACAAAAAATAGGGTTATCCCTATCGCAAGTGACAAACCGGGGGGCAAACGGTTAAATTAACTCAATAATAAAATGGAAACCAAATAGTCCAAACATAATGGTATAGTACAACTCTTTGCCGACTAGGAAATTGAACTAGTTGACGACTAGTATAAGGAAGTTTTTCGTAATCCAGACAGATTGACAATACTCAATCATACATGGCTCTCAATAGAGGAGTTAATACTGATTCAGTGCTTGGGGTGGTGACCGGAATCTGAATCGTCACATGGGGAGGGATGACGGCAAGATGGCACCGAATAAGAAGGCGGTCGTCGTGCATGGCTGAGGATGAGCTCAGCGGCTCCAGCCGGTATCTAAAGAAGCGTTGATGGATGGTATGGTGGAACGTGTGCCTCATTTTCTGGGACTCAAAGTTCAGCATCCCCTCAAGCTCAAAACTGAACTCCGCTGTCGTTGGCGTCTCGTCCGCCTTACTTGCGCACACCAGGAACACAAAGGTTAATCCATCACTGTTGTCAGGGCATAATTTGAGATACCATGTGCATCCCCCTATGGTGAAGTGCGTGGAGTAGGCGCTTTCCATGTGGCGGAGCGCGGCCTTAAGCTTGGAGAAGCTGCCGACGGCGAGCGTGTGGGACCCAACCATGGCGTCCATGGCCATAAGCTCCTTGGATGCAGACAAGCTTCGTCTTGCTGCCTGCTTCGTAGTCATGGTGCACCTGACGGGAAAGCTGCCGTCGCGGACACACGATGATGCCTCCAGCTCCCTCCTTGAGACGAACAGCATCACGTAGTCTCCGCCGGGCGTCGACCCCGGCAGGAAGTTCCCATCTTGGAAGACGGTGTGCCGGCCGGTCACGTCTAGGATTTCGATTCCTATGGAGATGTCTCTGTGGAGGCCCGAGTCAATGAGACGTCCCCGAGACACGTAGTCGATTTCAACTGAGATAACGAAGCTGTCCGCTAGGCCCAGCTCGTTGAGACGATCCCTGCGCGGGTAAACTATGAGGTTCCAGTGGAGATCGCAGAAGACTATGGTGTCGAAAGTCTGCGGGCGAAGCAGCATGGAGTAGCCGTGGATCCGAGTTGTCGTCACGACGGGCGTCGAGCGGCTGGCGGCGGCGCCCATTGACGAGAACGTCCAAGCCTCTCCGCGCGAGCTCAGACCTGCGCTAGCTATGTCCCCGCGCTGGCCTGGACGGTGTATATGTAGTCTCGTGCCCTCTCTTCTCTTCTTACTTGTCCAACTCGCCCGCCGTTCGTCCACGGGTCGGCCAACCGGTGTATATGTAGTCCCTCCGGAGTCCTCTCTTCTTAGTTGTCCTGCTAATACTCGGTCTTGATCTCTCAAAACCGGCCTCTTTCGATTGAAAGTTGGTGTCCTACTCGTAACAGATTCATGTGTAAGATAAGATCACGTCCTTGTGCACCCCGCGTCAGTTGAGCCAAGCCGAAAAGATGGGACCGTGTATTAAAAACTTGGGAGTAGTTTTTTGATAGAAATATAAGTCTGTCCATCAAGCGTGAGTATGTTATTTTTTTTGGAAACATCAAAAGTAAGCATGTTTGCGACAGTAGCCGAGCTACACAATTTTTATTGGGCGGGCCAAGCTGAAGGAACGCATTGTTTTTCTCTCACATGACCCAACTTTTGCCTTCATTATTCACTGTTTTGATCCTGGATTGGGTGGGCCACGGCCATGTTTTGTTTCAACTAAGCTCCGCCTCTGGTTGGCGAATCAAACTGTGGTTGGATGGTTAGGTGGACAGTGATATTCCCAGCCCATCAGGGTTTAAGTCTTGGTGCTCGTATTTATCCTGAATTTATTTCAAGATTTCCGGCGATACACATTTAGTGGGAAGAGACGTTCCCGTCGACTACGAGGCGTCTACAGTGACTTCGTAAAGATATATGCCGGGTCACTCTCTCGGAGATGCTCATAGAGGTAGGGTGTGCGTGTGTGCGTTCATAGAAATGAGTGCATGCACGTATACATGAGCGTTTGTGTCTATACTGATGTTAAAAAAAGTAAGCACGTTGGACATGAAATAATATAAGCGGGAATCAATGCTTGTCACTAGTAGAAAAAGGGTCATCTGTCCCGGTTGGTAAGGGCGTTTTGTCCCGGTTGTTGAACCGGAACTAAAGGGTCGTTACTAATGCCCTAACCCTTTAGTCCCGGTTCTTACACGAACCGGGACAGATGGGCCTCCACGTGGCCGGTGCGGCGAGCCCAGGCAGGAGGGCCTTTGGTCCTAGTTGGTGGCACCAACCGGGACCATTAGGTATCCGCGCGTCAGCATTTCAGGGGCTGGAG
>NC_041383.1:94330941-94335443 GCF_002162155.2 Triticum dicoccoides
GGGGGTTGGGGTTTTTGGGGGGTTAATTTAGGTGTTTCATATATTGTGTTAGCTAGCTAATTAATAGAGAGAAGTGTCCTCTCTTATCTCCATGCTTGGTCGATGCTACATACTATATACGTATAGAAAGGACTAGACACGCTAGCTAGTAAGCAAATAAAGGAAACAGAAGATCGTCATGAACATATGCATACAGAGAGAAGTGATATCGACCACCTCTCCTTCTTCGAGAGATTGGTCGAACAACAAGTTCTCGTATATCTATCCGACACTACCGGCTACATATATACAATAATTATCTCTTACAATATAATCTCCTAATTATATATGAACACAGGGTCCACATAGTATTCTCCGTCTTCAGCAATCACGTGGTCAAGGAAGAATGCCGCCAATTCCTCTTGAATTGCTCGCATACGATCTGGTGCTAGGAGTTCATCCCGCATCCGAAAGATCTAATTTGAAGAAGGGGGTCAATAAATATATATATGAATAAATGAAATTCAACACAAATGATGGTAATTAAATAAAATTGTGAATATTATTGCTTACGCACTTCATATTGTTCGTCAGAGTAGCCCCGCTCACAGGTTGTGTGGCGGATAGACTCGCAAACGTAGTATCCACAGAAATCATTCTCTTGTTCGTGCCACAACCACTTTACAAGAAATAGAGGTCAATCAAACTGATAAGCAAGCATGCTAAATAGTATTGATGAAACTAGCGCTTGAATCACTAGGAGATGCGCGGAACATGCTACTATAGTACTTACTTTCGGGTGTCTAAATTGCAGCTTCTTCGGCAGTCCCGGAGCTTTTTTGGTGAATTTTCTCCAAACCCTGCCAGACAAAGAAAACAATTACTTGATATCAGGAAATAAACAAAGTTGCTGATATGGTGGATAATGATCGATTTAACTTAATTCTCGAGCATTTCAGTCATGTCCGCATACTCCTTGGGATCTTTTCGTCTCGAGTTTAAGACGGTTACTAGTCCCTGCTCAAGCTTAATCTCTAGGAGAATATAGTAGAACATGTGCACGCATGCATAACTCATCAATTACATTACTATAACCTAGACTAATAAGGGAAATCGAATATGCACAAGACAGTAACACTCACTTGAAGTTGTAAGGAAAGAGTATTATATCTTTGTTTTCATTTATTACCAACGATCGTAGCAAATTAGCCTCGGTATTTTCGGCATGATATTTAACCTCAGTTGCATCTATGAGATTTGTGTTAATGAACCCAATATCACCGATTTGTCTTTTCTTCAATTCGGCGATCTTCAATCTGCATAATATAGTAAGGATAATTATAAATACATGCAATGAAAGAGCTGACATATATAGAGAGACTTAATGACTGAAGTAGTACTACTTACAGACAGTAGCAAGTGACCGTTGATTTATCGAGGGCCTTTTGATTGAAAAACTGGAAGAACTCCTCAAATGGAACATTCAACAGTTCAATTCCAACGAGGTCATGCTCCTCTTTAACTCTCAGCGTCAAAGTATTCCTCCCCCCAGACTCTCTGCAGGTTTTCATGTACCAATCATGGAATCTTCGCATCATCGTTGTTAAAGATCTTTCATCTTTGACGAGAGGCTTCCCGTACTCGTATTTGTGTTCCTCCACCTCCAAGAAATCATAATGTACATCGTTGGGCAGGTAATCTCCAAGATTGCTATAACCGGGCACCATCCTCGGATCATTAGCGACGATGTCTCTAGACACCTTGAGCGGGGGGCATGATTGGTTCGCTTGTTCGCCGAGCTGGGCAAATTTTTTCCCAGCTCCTGGTAATTTTGGTCAGCCACATGGGCCAAGCCCAACAATTCAGTCTTTTATTTTGCTACAACATGGGCTTTTGGGCTCTAGAGTTTCAGATTTTATTGTTTTCAAGAGAAGGGTCCGCTAGTCTAATGGGTCCCAATTATGAGGTTCTAATAAGTAGGTCCCAGTTGTCAGGATTATATTCCTCATATTTCAGCAATCTCCTTGGATTCAGACAATGTTAGCAATAAGCCACGCCACGGTGGTGACCAACATGTGTGTGTAGGTCGAGTCGGGACGCCGGTGCGTGGCCGCGTCCATAGCCGTGGTCAGTTAGCCGGGTTGCGTGTGTTGCAGAGCGAGGCGTGGAGGCCCAGGTCTTGCGTGAGCAGCGGCTTACGTTCACTGGAGACCGAGTCACTCGGGTGCATAGTTTGCTCGTTCCGTTGTGATCTGGTTAGTCCAGATAAGGTAGAGTCAAGGTTAGTTAGTGCATGCGTGTGCATGGGTTAGCTGGTTAGTGGCCGGCGTGTGTGTACGTGGAGTTAGTGGCCGGTGTGGTGGCCGGATGGTGTATGTGCACCTGGGTATAAAAGGTCCTTCGATGTACTGCTCGTTTGTGTGTGTGGCTTGAGTTTGTGCTCGAGGAAGAAGCCGTTCGTGCGGCTGGCGTATGTGCGCCGGAAAAACACCATCGAGTCCTCTGTCTCCTCTTTTTTCTATCTTCGTGCGAGAGAGAGAGAGAGCGAGAGGGAGCTGGGCACCGGCGCAAAGAGCAAGCTAGGGCTCAGCGCCAACAGACAAGCTTCGCTTTGCTGGCTGCTTCGTAGTCATGGTAATATATATCGTGAAACTGTTAATATATATCGACCCATTTGACTTGCTACTAAACAAAATTATCATCGATGGATCGATGGATAACCCTGGAGGCACATGTGCCATGATTCTAACCTATGGAAGGTGTCAGCTGTTTTAATTTGCTCTATGGCAGATAGATTCCATTTGCAACCATGCGCGATCAGTGATTTATTGTCAGCTTGGCAATAACTACTACATCAAGTTAGTTGGCATATTGCTGGCATAGTCAACGAGAGCTCGTTACCGTTTAGGGCTCTAGGCGTTTACCAAAGTTTTCAAATTAGTACTCACTTTGTATAGATGCAGCGTGCAGCTATATGCATATGGTACAGTACTGGCACTGCCCCTATTAGTAGTAATTAACTCACTGGGATAGCTGACAATCATGGAGCTGACCAGCTCTCACGCTTCAGCTGATCGACATGGGCCGGCGGTGCTCCGGCTCCTCGCCGTGGCAGACGTGCTGACCATTGCCATCGTGGGGACGTCGAGCAAACTCCTGCCCATCATCAGCCGGTCTTTCTTGCCACGACAACATGCTGCTGCTGGCCATGGTCGTAGTCCTGGGAGATGCGTGCTGTTCAACTTCGGAGACTCCATCGATCGGCCGTGAGGAGGGAGCTTGTGTGATCGATAAGGGACGTTGTAACTTCAAGGCGAGTCTCCCTTCACTCACCTTTTCTCACTACCAAGTCCATTTTTGGTTGGTGCATCTTTTTCCCTGTCCATCACCATAAATAGCATAACCTTGCAACCAAGTCCCTAACATTTTGCAGTCAACACCCACAACGTTTTATTTTCTTACAAACAAGGACAAATTTTTGACAAGTCGTGGGATTTTCGGCCAGAAATTTCGGCAGCATAACGCGTTGAGAACAAATGCATCCGCAGCGGCACTGCTTGAGCGAAAGCATTTTGTGGTTCAAAAGGTGGACTAATACATAAATGAAATAAAACTTTAACTAGTCATTGGAATTTCCCCTTGAAATTTCGGCAGCATAACACGCGGCAACACATGAGTGAAAAGCGGCTTTTGCTACAGAGGCAAAACTAGCATTGCTGCCGGGCTTTCCTGAATCATCAGAGTGACTAGCTGAACCTCTTCCTAGGTGTACTTGTTGAGCTTGCATGGAAATCATCAGTGTGCGTGATAATCATGGGATGTGGCAACCTGTAATAAGTTAGCTGGACAAACCAGCAAGCAAAGAATTCCCAAGATAGAATTATCTTTACTAGATTCTTCGTTATGTTAAGGGCATGCCCAAAAATTTATATCGACTGATTGATGGAAATCAAAGGTCTCAATGCAGCTTACTACTACTGGGAACAAAGAAAAAAAGAACCAAAGGAAGAAAGACTTCTGCTAAGATGAAGGCAATTGGTTTTATTAACTAACTATATATGCCCATGGGGCCAAAGCACCATGTAACACAAATTAAGTTGATAAATCTCTTATGATCTATGAGAACTAACAAAGCAAACACGACAATGTACTATTCCAGCAGTTCATGGACATTTTTTACAGAAAAATATTATTAGTATTGTTAGTTTTCATCTTGACATTAACTTGTGTGTGGGAGTCTGGACGTTTATATTTCCTATGCATGTATGTGTGTTTTGAAGGAATGTGGATTTCATGGACTATTGGTTGGAATCTACATATTGCTGAAAAACTAAGACATATATAAAATTTCCACTAACCTTTGCTTGGATGAACTCGTGTGGATCTTCTGAATCAAACACCCATCGTGTGCACAGCTAGCCCATCGCTCTTAACAGAACTTCCTGGCTTTTTTGATGTGCTGCTTGTGCAGAAGGGTACTTTTTGCCCCCATCGCTGCCTCATCTGCTACATAGATACACACA
>NC_041383.1:94335453-94353633 GCF_002162155.2 Triticum dicoccoides
GGACGTTTATATTTCCTATGCATGTATGTGTGTTTTGAAGGAATGTGGATTTCATGGACTATTGGTTGGAATCTACATATTGCTGAAAAACTAAGACATATATAAAATTTCCACTAACCTTTGCTTGGATGAACTCGTGTGGATCTTCTGAATCAAACACCCATCGTGTGCACAGCTAGCCCATCGCTCTTTTTTTTTTTTTTGCGGGGGAGCTAGCCCATCGCTCTTAACAGAACTTCCTGGCTTTTTTGCTGTGCTGCTTGTGCAGAAGGGTACTTTTTGCGCCCATCGCTACCTCATCTGCTACATAGGTACACACAGAACAAGTTTGGTAATTTTTCCACTGGACCGAGGACTAGTAACTAGTAAGGCATTGATGCACAAGCATGAAAGCCAAAATTGTGGCTATAGCATATATGGGGAGGTACGTAGCGCTTCTCAAGTAGTATTAGATATAAATCGTTTTGTACCTATGTATTTTACTCATAGTTATTTCAGCACCTATGTATTTTGATAACAGCCAGTTTCCGTAATCTTATTTACTCTGGCGTGGAGGTGGAACGTGTGTAGTGAAGCATATATATTGTTTCTGCAAATGATCTATCTTCTAGTAGTGCAAAAAATCTGTAATTTTAGCCTAACTATTCAAGGCCGTACGTACTGGCTACTAGCTGTGAGTGCCTTTTGCGTGTGTGAAAAACTTGAGTCAACTTATCAATTAACATCGGCAACTTGGAGATTGATTTAAGAAGCATAACCAAAACACATGCATATATGTTCCTGTCGCTATGTTTGTTTGGCATAGCTACTGGCTAGCAATGAAATGCAGCAGGTAAAAGTAACTAATTAAGAGACAACAACTTTCAGAGCAACTGTTTGCTGAGCTGGAGGCATGGATGATCTATAGTTTGAGACCAACTATTTTCAGAGCCCCAGGTAAAAACAAAGTTCCCCTTCATTCAAAACATAATCTACAACCTCCCAATTTTCTACGGAGAAGCCTTACATCCTTGTACACAGATTTTTACACATAAAAGGAATCGAACACATGTCAATCCATATACAGATTTTTCCACTGACCTTGCTTGAATTGACGCAGATGTCTGCATTGTCCTCGACTGAAACATGTATACTTTTGTATCACGCCTAGTGCCCGGCTTTTAGTTGTGCTCTTGCCCGGTCCGCACCTCCAGCTTCCATGTCAATAGATGCATCACCAGGTCAAAACAAAAAACAAAAACAAAAAAGGGGGCATCAGGCGATTGACTGGTTTCCTTAAAAGTAGACTGGGATGGAGCAAGCATGGTGTGCGTAGCCTTTACATAGAGTAGAGGGTGGGGCAAACAGGCAAGCGGGCCGGCCGGAGATGCATCATTGGCAGGTCGACGGCGTTGCATAGATGGGAGACGCGTGAGGTGTTCGATTGAGGAGAAAAGAGGAGCTAGCAATTGGAGACGGGGCAGGACATTTTATAGAGAGGAGAGGGGGGTGTCAGCCATCATATCTGGGAGAGGAGCGGGCGAGCAATGCGGAGAGGCGTTGGATGGAAGGTGGATCCGCGTGATGGATCGAGGCATCTTGGAAACGAGAGGGAGATGGCGCTGCTTTGATTTGGTTCTCTGGGAGACAATTCAAGGGACGCCTTGTTTCGAGGCAGAATTGAAGGATCCATCTTGGGAGATGATTCAAGGGGTGCCTTGTTTCGTGGGAGAATTAAATGATCCGGCCCCATCCATCAGAAGATTGATTGGTTTGTATCTCAAGCTAGGCTGCTGAAATAACGGAAGGTAGGTACGCATACGTGGGATGAGATGAGATGGGATAGTAGGTATACGCTAGAAAAACGCAGAAAGCGAAAAGACCATGAGCACGAACTGAAACTATCAAAACTTACACTTGTTGGTTTGCCTTGTTCCCAACACTCACGGCTGCCAGCGTCACCATACTCACTCAAAATACCATTTTCTACTTGTTGCCAGCATCGCCAATCAATCAATATACTATTACCTCTGTTCGACATGTATTTAGGAACGGAGGGAGTAGTTTGTTGCCATTTTCTTGTTTTACGATGAAGAAAGAGTACACTTTAACAACACATTACTGGTATATCATAGTTAGGTTATATCACATCCAATTCCCAACTACCGACTCCTCCAGAAATTGTATAATCAGAGCGAGGGGCGAATAATGGGTACGATGATCAAGCATACATACACAAATCTAAATAGGGGAGTATCTTTGAATCGGAAGATTTCTAACCAGCTTGACTTGTTTTTCCCCACGAATCTTCAGAAATTGCATGGCATATATGATTCAACAGCAAACGCGAGAAACATGCACACATACACACACACAAATAATAATGTTTGTTTTGACCCAAAACAATATTGATTACATGAGCCAGAAACATAGATTTGCATCTTCGTTTCACAGGCATAGCAAAGTTGCAGACAGACATAATATATATGCGCCAAACTCTGACATCTTTATTTTGAAACCAAGCATTTCATCTCATCTCCCTACACTTCACTGATGAAGGTTGCTTGACTGATGGCCAGATTGATTTTTTCACATATCCATTACAAGATAAAAATGAAAAGGCAAAAATCCAGAACCATATGTACCATCCCAAGCATGAACAGAAGAGCTCCGCGGAGGGGCAAAAAATGTATAACCAATCGGAAACTTTACACTACATTAGCACAAGTTCACAGTTAACTTCACTTGTGCCATTGACCAATTAATTAGGGACTTCCCTCAAATTTTCTTCCTAAACAGCCCAGATCTTCACACCGCGCAGTCTACAACTTGCTGGATGGTCTAAAACTCTCTAAATGTTGAGCCACTTCAACTTGACAACAATCCCACGTTTGGCTCTTGAGCATATGGACTACCCTCGGCCTGTAACAACCACGACTTGCAGGTTCTCTTATTTCCCTTCAGCAATGATCTCCTGTATCATGCAAAAACCCGGGTCAGGTGTTTCTCAAGTGAGCACAACACAAGACAGAAAAGATGATGACAAAACAAGTATTAAGAGGTTCATGGATCTTCACGTTGTACATCAGCCTAGCAAGGACCAAGCTTCAGTTGAAACATTAACAATTATTAGCTCTCAACTAAACTCAAGACCTATAAATCATTGCCAAGATCATTTTCAATGGTAGGCAACACCACCAGGTATGTACACAACAATATCACTACACATATCAATTAGCACTTTGGCAATCAGCAAGCCAAGAAAAGGTAGTGACCAAACCAGAATTAAACAAAACAACCATGCTCAGCAAGAGACCATCCCTGATCATGTAAGAAACACACATTTCATGGCGCTTACGCATGCCATGGTAAAAAAGGGAGTATAATTCTAAAAAGGGATGCATCAATCAAAGATGGAGTACAGAATGAGAAAAAGGCCAGTCAAATGAAGGCTCACCATGCACTGTTCAAGATGCACCTCATATACTCTGATATTTGTCGGCGGCCAAGCTCTACTAGTTCAGCAATCGCGGTGCTGCCTGGTTTTTAAAGCATGTCCATGGCCTTTATGTAGCACTTCTTCTACTCGATCATGCGCCCACGTGGTTCTTGAGCATTTCGAGTTCCCTCGGCCTTGCAGCAACCATGACTTACAGGTTGTTCTTTCCCCCTTTAGCAATGATCTCTGTAATATTCGAAGAACCAGGTCAGGTGTTCCTCTAACAAGCACAAAACAAGACAGAAAGAAGATGATAAAAAATAAGAAGAGGTTCGTGGTTATCTTCACATGCAACAACAGTCTAACAAGGACCCATGGGTCGGAAATAACCAAAAACTTCAACAGCAGTCTAAAAAGGATCAGGCTTCAATTGAAGCATTCACAATTTGCTCTCAGTAAACCTATAAATCATTGCCAGATCACAAATATACACAACCTCTCAAAGCCAGAGTCTTTAGGCAATTGGAACCCTACATCACTAGCTACTCAGAAGAAATCCCATAGTTTAGTATAGTAGAGTTTAAATCCAGTTAAGCATAAAATCAATAGTAATGCTCATTCTCAAAGCCAATTATCAAATTACCAAGTCAGCATAGACATTTTTCCTTAGGGATTGATTAAGCCCTCGTATATTCCAGCAAAACGACAAGGCGTTGGTCCATTTCACAAAAAAATAAAGGATAAGGAGAGGTTCCAGCCCAAGGGGAACATGTCTCAAGCAATTAGCCACACAGCTGCATGCTGAAGTACTAGCACATCTATGTTATGCAAACTAAAGTCATGTATGTAGACTGATGAAGCCCAATATAATAGTATTTCAACCTAACGGTACATTTATAGAAGCACGGCTCGATGGCTGTGGGCACACACATCATGGGAGAGAGGACAGCAGAGGAAACAACGGCTTTACCTATGTCGGAGTCAAATAAGAAGCACCCACTAGAGGGGCAGGCCGGGGGCACCGACTCGCTGGTGATGTACTCTTACTGGATGGCCTAAATGTCGAGCCACTTCAACGTGACAACAGTTCCCACGTTTGGCTCTTGAGCATTTTGACTTCCATCAGCCTGCAACAACCATAACTTCCAGGTTTTCTTCTTTCCCTTTAGCAATGTTGTCCTGTATTATTCAAAGAACCGACTCAGGTGTTTCTCAAGCGAGCACAACATAGGATAGAATAAAGATGATGCCAAAATAAGAAGAGGTTCATGGGTCTAACAAGGACCATTAGTTGGAAATAGCAGATTGCTCAGAACTTCTAAAGCAGTCTAACAAGGACCAAGCTTTAGTTGAAACATTGATAATTTGCTCCCAACTAAACAAGACCTATAAATTATTGATTTCCAGAGCCCAAATATATACAACCTCGTTAAAATAGCAGATTACTCAAGGATGGATCTCTAGCTATGGACAGGGGTGCGTGGAAGCTTGCTATCCATGTGCCAGAGCCATAAGTTGGTTGCGAGATCTTATGGGTTTCATCTCTAGCCTACCCCAACTTGTTTAGGACTAAAGGCTTTGTTGTTGTTGTTGTACTCAAGGATGGATCTGAATTCAAACAAGCATACCAAGTAAAACATAAAACTCATCAAAGGACGTCGATACATGATGGCCATTACATCATGCACACACGGAGACTAAATAAACACTGCTTCATAACTAGGCATGACTCTATGGACCATATAAAGTTAGCACCTCATTTGAAACAATGCCACATAAACAAACACACAAGGTTTTCACTCCATCTGGAGTACCAAAGCACAGAAACACCTGAAAAGATCATATACATTCAATGGACTCAAATATATCCTAAATCAAAAGGGCGGCAACATCATTAGAAGTTTAACTATAACTTTCCTTTATTCTAAGCCTTTGGAAATCATGAATTGATCCTATTTGTGACAGACACAACAAAGATTTCACAAACATCGCTTCCAAAATCCTAGAATAGTAAAATTCTGAAACATAACAACAAATTCTATTAAAAATCATAGTAGTTTCAAATACCATGACACTTCGTCATCGGTGCCAGCACAGCTATGTTCTGTGAAGCAAAGACTTGTATGTAGTTTACTGAAGTTGAGACACCAATCTTACGAAAACAATTGCATTGATGTTCACAAACTAACAGTTTATCGATAATCTCATATAAAGAATGGCAGTTCCATTGTGAGCATTTAAGAGTCACTTAGGCCCCAAGTTTCTATCAGTTTAACATTAATCCATAGCTCGAAGCAGTAGAGGACATGCCACAAAGTACTAGGTCCTAGAGCAGACATAGGAGGAAGGAGAGACCAGTAACTCACCTATGCCGGAGTCAAAGAAGAAGCGCCCACGAGAGGGGCAGGGCAGGGGCGCCGACTCGCTAGTGATGTACTCCCATGTGTAGATCATCACACCATGTAGTGTATGACTTACTAGATGGTCTAAATGTTGAGCCACTTCAACTTGACAACAATCTCCACATGGCTCTTGAGCATATCGAGTCCTCTGCGTGCAACAAACGACGACTTCAAGGGTTTTGCCCCTTCACCTATGATCTCCTGTAATATTCAAAGAACTGGGTCAGGTCTTTCTCTAATGAGCACAACACAAGACAGGAAAATGATGATGCCAAAATAAGTAAACAGTGGTTTATGAGTCTAAACGGGACCCATGAGTTGGAAATAGCAGACTACTCAAAACTTCTACAACAGTCTACCAAGGATCAAGCTTCAGTTGTAACATTGACAATTTGCTCTCAACTAAACTTGAGACCTATAAATCATTGCCAGATCACAAATTATTTGACTTATCAAAGCCACAATCTTCAGCCAAATTGTGTACAATAACAACAGATTTTATAGAAAATCAAAGTGGTTTCAAATGCCATGACATTTTGTCATCGGCACTAGGACAACTATCTTATGCAAACCAAGCTCATGTATGTAGACTATAGATGTTATCAATAATATGATTGCATATCATTTGTACAGAGGACGTTCGCTAGATCTCTTCATTAATAAGAGAAATAGATGATCAAAGATTTTAGAGCTAGTACAAGTAAAAGTCCAAGTAATTTTATTTGCGAGGACAAAAGTCAGAATAATTCATATGTCCCCAGGTGAGATCAAATCAAGTTAAAGAAAAAAATCATTTCTTTTATCATGACAGGAGCATATATAACAAATCATATCATGACTTTTGAAGCACCAGCAACAAAAAGCCATGAGTAAGTATTGACTGGATGTGTCCAGCTCTGCCAAAATGTCACGCCACAGCAAAATGGAATTCATTCATTCATAGAAGAATTATAAGCTACAGCAAGAATAGCATCACGTCCATCATCTCATAGCTCAGAAGAATGAATGAACAGGGTCAGCTACATATACTAGTCACTCAGGTTAGCACATGTTAGAACCAATCCCACAATGTCATTTCAATAACCAGATTAACATGAGTAGCAAATGTACTCCCTCCGTAAAGAAATATAAGAGAATTTAGATCACTACTTTAGTGATCTAAACACTCTTATATTTTTTCACAGAGAGAGTATGTCAGAAACAAACAGACGATAGACATCCTTCCAAAAAACCATGAGACCATTACCCACCTGCGGTTGCAGAGAGGAGCTCCAAATCGGTCCTTGGTCTGCGAGCCCCTGAAAACAGGTTTCTTCTAGTTACTATCAATATCATGAAGGAGGCACATCACATCAGTAGAATGGATACAGAAACCTCTTGAATTATCATACTAGCGCCATTAATTTAATTAACCATACAACGGATATATAACTCATGACGCCATAAAACAGATACAATATTTGACCTCAAATAATGCATGTAGCAGCATACAATAAGTGTAGCGTTTTCACAAGAGGTGTAATATTTTCACACGGATAATAAAGGTATAATACCAGCTAGTTAAAATTAACATCCCAGCCACACCCCAACAACTGTAGCACCACAACTAACCCCTAAAGCTTGATTTTCCTAATTATTAGTGAATCGAGTACAATGGGAAAAATTACCACTTTGACCAAAGATATCGACCAAACCAACCACGAGGGAGGACTCACGTCAGAAGACCATGCATTGCAGCAGCAAAACAACTAAGAAGCAGCAATGCCTCTTTGAAAATGCCTCTTTAAGCAGCAGCAATGCATAGGTCCAATCTCCATAGGAAAACAACTACATACGACAGTTCAGCATCTCGGTCTCAGATTCTCAGGACACGGCTAAATAGGCAAGGCAGCTCACCGACATGGAAAACTTATTATCGGCATCGTCATTGCATAGATACATGTGCAGTAAGTAAAACCATGGAGGTGGGGGGACTGACCGACGTCCATAGAACCCAATTAGTTAACGACCTCCCATCTTGTTGGCTTTGACAGGAGGTACCAGCCCTGGGCGCGCAGGCTGGAGAGGGTGCCCGCCAGGACGGTCTATTTCATGTTCTTGTCGGTTGACACGTGTGCAAATGTTGACGCCTTTGAACCACTTACAGTATTCGACTGGGACCATGTAAGAATTAGATCAGCTCTCCTTAGCTTCACGACCCACAGAAGATGTATAATGATGTATCCCAGCCTAGGAAGCTAAAACATAAGATCTATTGGACATGAAACACTTTGTTAATAAGGGTGCTAATTTGTTCTACACGACATCACAAGAATTTAATTTTGTTGTCAGTTTTCATGAGCCACAGAGAACATGCATAGCAGTATATTTCAACTTAAAAAGCTAAAGCATACACAACGATTGGAAATTTATAATATTGTGTCAAAGGATGCTAATTTGCTACGTACGGCATCACGGGCAAAGAAAGAAATAAAACACCAACATACACTGACTAGTTCAGTGGCTCAAGTGATAGTAATGCACAAAGCATATATAGTAATGCATTTCATGGCCCACACATAACATATATAGCAACGCATTTCAACTTAGGAAGCTAAAACATACATGTCTATTGGGCATGTATAACTTTTTTCAATAAGGGTGCTATTTTGTTGTACACGGCATCAGAAGCCATCAAAAACCACAACCAGTTCAGCGGTTCAAGAAACTAGATGCCGGAATGCCTTGTGTGTGAGCTTCTCTTGTTCAGCCACAACAGAGCATCAACACATATATAAAACAACAGATTTTATTGAAAATCAAAGTGGTTTAAAATGCCATGATGTTTTCTAGTAGCACAGCTATGTTCTGCAAACCAAAGTCACCTATGTAGATTACTGAAAGTTCAGCCACCAATCTCACGAAAACAATTGCATTGATGTTTCGAAAACCAACAGTTTATCAATAATCTCAATAAAATAATGTGACAGTTCCATTGTGAGCATTCACGACTCACCCAATCCCCAAGTTTCTATCAGTTTAATATGCGTCCCTAGTTGGGTGTTATTCAATTAGAATATCGAAAATCTAATTTTGCTTTGGAAATCATGTGCATTTATGGAGCTCATGTAAATCTACTGCAGCATTAATATTTGAGATTAATCAACACATAGCCATTCTACAGGTGCATTGCTGCTGTTTAGATGGTCGGTTGGTTCGTTACCTGTTGCAAGATCTTAGAGAGTTTAGCGTGCCTTGCCCCCCTCGTCGTCCAGGATCACCTCGAGCGAGATGCCCTGTAGGTTCACCAGCGTCGTCTCCAGCATATCCAAGTCTGTGCTGTTGCCTCTGTTTTTAAGGCGTCCCTAAGGCGTCGCTTAGGCGACGCCTAGGCGTTAGGGCCCCCTAGGAGGCAAGGCGTCGGCCTTGCCTTACATGTGTGTCTAAGGCGTCCGCCTTAGTCGTTAAGGTGTCCAAGGCGTCCGCCTAGGCGCCACTATGCCTGCCTTAGGCAAATAAGGACGCCTTAGAAAGAGCTGGGTGGTTTAGGCGGGAAACAGATAACTGGGAGGGAAGGAAAGGGCGGGAAACTTTGTTTTGGCGCCAACAGGTACTAGAGGGAGAGAGAGAGACCTATAACCATTTTCAGTTTCCCCCCACCCCCAGGCTGGATCTGAGCTTCTCCCCCTCCTCTCTAGCAGCTTCCCCCTCCTCTCCGGCAGATCCCCCTCCCCCTCCTCTCTGGCAGCTTCCCCCTCCTCTCCGGCAGATCCCCTTCCCCTTCCTCTCCTGCAGTTCCTCCTCCTCCTCTCCTGCAGATTCTCCATCCTCTCCAGAACTATATGGGCTCTACAACCATCAGTTGCAAGGTGTGTATGGCTGTATGCCTAGTTGCCTAATGCCTACCAAATTCTACTTAATTCTGCTGCTTACAAGTCTCTAAGGCGTCGCCTCGCCTTATGCCTTAGCGCTTAGGCAGTGAGGCGCCCCCCCAGCGCCTCGCCTCGCCTTACCGCCTTAAAAACATAGGCTGTTGCCAAACATGAACATCGAAGCAGGCTGGCCAAAGTTACCCCTTGTCATGCTAGGTGGTGGTTTCAGGACAGGAAATCTTTTCATTCCTTTTCAGATAGCAGAATAGAAAAATTGATGAAACAGCAGATTAAAATCACCTTTAGAGAGCAGTAGAGTATCATGTCGATGTGAATCCACAGAAGCTTCAGGGGATAGTCAACATCTTTGGTGTTCAACCAACATATCTCTTCTCCAATATTAGCCCTGGAAGTTTCCATAACTTAAGAAATAGTGGCCAACAAACAAGCATGTCATAATGCGCCGAGCTAAGTAGAGGACAAGTACAAGAACATGGTCTCCAATGAAAAAATGAATGTTGCTAGGCAGGCACGCACGCACGCATGAATATTTTGAAGCAAGAATAAGTAAATTTGGTAGCATGATTAATGGATGGCACACAACAAACGACTCCTACATGAACTAGAGTACATACACTCTGCTTGCAGTCTGAATCTGATGGCATGGTTTGAATCAATCAAGCAGACAAGCATGGTTTGGATCTGACGGAGATGGGAAACGGTGCTCACCTGTACTGTGCGTAGAACAAGGAAGAGGAAGCAGCAGACGTACCCTTCCTCCTCCTAGGCTGCCATCCGCCGCGCGAGCACCGGCGCACCGGGAGCCCTTCCTTGGCAGTGGCCAGCTCAAAGCCGCGGTTTTGGAGCATGCTCTTGACAAGCCCGTGCCCGCCGGCCGTGATGCCGAGCCGGAGGTGTCGCATCACGGACATGGGAGCATCGCTTGCACTTGTCAGTCAGGCTCTCAAACCTGATCTTATCCAACGCCTGCACATCATAGCACCCAAACACGTAATCAAAGTGTTTAGAGCTAGTACAAATAAAAGTCCAAATAATAGGATTTTGCGAGGATAAAAGTGAAAATCCATTCTTTATCATGACATGAGCATAACAACACACATCTCACAATTCAGACAGAAGTGCTAAACTCATGACTTGTGTTGCATCAGCAACAAGAAGGCATAAGTAGATATTTTCTGGATGTGTCCAGTGACAGAAAAACGACATGCCACAATAAAAGGGAATTCATTCATTCAGAGAAGAATAATTATCAGCCATCCATAATTCATGAAGTTATGACAACCCACAAGAACTACCAAGTCTATCCAGAACATATTAAGCACGAGCAAGTAAATAGGGACGAGATTTATGTTTTGCTGTACCTGATCGTCCTTGAGGTAGAGGTTGATGTTAGTACCCCTCCAAAGGGGCTCTCCAGCAGTATCACATATCACAGTGAAGAAGCCACTAGTCTGGGACTCCCAAACATAGTGCTCATTGTCGTTGTGCTTGCTGGTCGCAACAACTCTCTCAGCAACAAGGTAAGCATAGTAGAACCGACACCAAACTGACGAATCATGGACACCACACACCAACAGCTAGGGCCTCCATGAAATACCTCGTGCCAGACCTTGCAATGGTACCAAGGTTGTTCACGAGGTATGACTTGGACATACAAATACCACTGTTCATATTCGTGAGTGTGGTCATGGCCTTGTGAGGGACATTGTGGATGAATAGCTCTGGCTGAGCATCCAGCTCGCTCTTGTCCGTCAGGCTCTCAAACCTCCTTGTGAGGGACATTGTGGATGAATAGCTCTGGCTGAGCATCCAGCTCGCTCTTGTCCATCAGGCTCTCAACCTGCACACATAGCACCCCAATACCCAGTTTAGTGTGATTCTCACAAATAACAAGCCAATATGCAAACATAACCGATGAGTAAGTAAACGACTGGATAGAAGCAGGCTAGGTATTTGCCGAAGGATGCTGCGTGTTGTGCTGATGTGATACGTTCATGTTAAAACATGACTGCAAGTATTGACAAAAGTGGTGCACGGTTGCATTAGAACAGTGGATGCTTTCATCCTACTCCTGAAGACCGAGTAGCAGAAGCACGGGTTGAAAGTGAAACCACTATGATCATGGTTTCTTCACGTATTATTAGATATAATGGCGGAGCTCCTGACAGAGTAGAACAATGGATTTAAGGCTGTTCTAGAGTAACAATTACTAGTTATTATAGACGACCGTCCATGCTTATAAAAAAATATCAGATAAGTTAGGATTTCGTTTACTCCACTTTCAAGTATTGGGCATATCATTATACTGAACATCTATGTCTATAATCACTTTAGGGCTAGAATAAAATATCAAGGCTGTCAACAACATGGAAGTTTAATAAACCAAGAAGTCCACAATGACCTTTAAAAAATACAGTCAGGTTTAGCTTGTACACCACCCACAATCCACATAAATAGGGGAATTGTGTTGTGTCTAAATACTCCGATATGAAAAATGTCATGTATCAATCAACGTGCTTCTTGGAAACAAATCCGGTCATGACTTATGAACAGAATCTCTTAAAACTTGAAAGCTGATCTGGAGGAACTAAACAACAGTCCTATAGTATGAGGCGTAAGCAGATTAAAGTGGACTTTGGTTTCTTTCTGAAGATTTTTACATGTAACAGATCAAACAAAATGCATCAAGTTAGAAGAAACTATCGAACATATACTTATCAATGATATGACCTCTTTCAGTCAGTGAACTAGTGCGGGTACCAGAATACAGAACTGGACCAGAGTATGTCCTTTGTCTTTGTCTAACTTCACTGCTAAAGTTTTCCACCCTCAGAACCTTGCGTCGATGTAGAGGATAATGAGAAGAGAAGAAGAGAAGAGGGAGGGGTTACCTTCAGACTTGGAAGAGCAGCCGAGGATGGGGGATTTCTCTGTCGCCCGTGGCCTCTTCCTCTTTCCTTCCAGAGGGTAGATCTTAGCCCTTCATCCTTCCTGATAGGCTTGGAAGCTCCATGCCCGAGCAGCAACAGACGGAGGAAGCATCTCCTTCCAGGCCCTTGACGACAGTCTGCTCATGCACAGCCGCTCGCGATTTTGAGTGGCGATGGAGCTCCAGTCCAACACACCATTCTGATCCCTCTAGCAGTGGTTGCTGACCTGACAAGAATAGCTTCACCTTCACCTGTTGTTCGCAACGAAAAACAACAAGCATGAGCCAAAGAGGCAACACGTTAAGCTTCACCAGACAAGAGGTCAATACAATATGTAGGTCAACTATCACAATATGTAGAAATGACAAGATTTTGAGTTTATGAACTGGGACACTGTAATCGGAATAGCTCTTCAAGTATAGTCTAACATATTACAGTAGAACTGAATATCTGTGCAAAAATGCAACTTGCTGTTTCCGAAATTCATGATCATAAGATGTGCAGAAAAATGCATCAGGTTCAATCTCCTTGAGTGAGGAAAAATACAAACAAACAGTGCATTATCCATTACTTATAACCCTAAGAGTAGTTTTCATGAATCGCAGTACAAGCAATAGCATGGGAATATAAAAATCCCAAATATTTGACATTTTAATGGAAGGGTAGCGTTTTTTGAATTGAAAATGATAATGTTGTCACCATAGGGAAAGCATAATGCTGGATATTAGAAGGCAGAGGAACATGATTTCCTCAAATCATGCATGTAGCAGCATACAGGTAGTGTAGCGTTTTTACAAAATGTGTAATATTTTCACATGGATAAGAAAGGTATAATGCTAGCTAGTCAAAACCAACATCCAAGCCACACCCCAACAGCTGTAGCCCCACAACCAATCACATCCATGCTTTAATTTAATTATTTAATAGGTGGACAGTAGGTTTTTTTTTGAAAGTCCAATAGAAAAGGGCAAATGCAAGTTTTGAATGAACAATCCAGATCCAAACAATCACGAGTTCTGAATCATGCCACAACAAAAGCGAATTCATTTATTCAGAGAAGAATAACTATCAGCCACAGGAAATCAGCAGCACGTCCATCATTCACGAGGTTATGACATGCCGAGATTAGAAAATTTGAGTTCAATACATCTCTCTTTTGTCTGAACTGAAGAAACCATTTTTTCAGTTAAATGCAAATTGACAAGTACTCCCTTCGTTCCTAAATATAAGTCTTTTAAGAGATTCCAATGCGGGCTACATACGGAGCGAAATGACTGAATCTACAGTCTAAAATATGTCTATATGCATCCGTATATAGTCCTTATTGAAATCTCTAAAAAAATTATATTTAGGAACGGAGGGAGTACAACCGTCCACAGTAGAGAAGCAACTGTGGATAAGCTCTCAGATTATCACATAATCAAAAACAACATCATCAAGTAAGCCATCAAATTCTCAAAAGCTAACATGGGGCTAGTGCTCAACATTAAAAAGGTCTTCAGTTTTCAGTTTAAGTGAATCAAGGTACATGATCTCTAAACTGTGTACAAATGCAAAATATTGTGATTCCTAAACTGCAGTCTTTAAGCCACGATAGCTAATAACTAACTAACCATTGCTTAAAAAAGTGCAACACGGTAACTATAATAAGACAGATTTACGTAGTAACTAATTCACGAAGAAACATATACTCATAAATCTCTGCTCTAGTTGGTCACTACTGTAAGCTAGGAAATATATACTTGCAGGGATTCATGAAGAACAACATGCTGCACACCCACCTACTGGAACACTAGACGTAATCACATACATGATGGAATTGGAACGAGAATATTACCCAGAACGCCAGCTTATGGATGTTCTAGGAAAGTAACCACCACAGGTTCTAGGGTATGGATGTTCCAGGGATGGTAAGGAACTCAAGTGGCAGGCATCATCCTTCCGTTAGTAAGGTATAAAACTTGTAAGAGCAGCGGGACAATAAATAAATCTATGTATGATATGACAGTTGCAACGCATACACATAAACCAAGCCAACAGATGCTGGACACGGGGAGGGGCGAGAGATCGTCGACAACTCGAAATAGTGACTTACCTACACCGGTAAGTAAGCTGATGAATCTAAGCTAGTACTCATCACCGATGATGCGGGTTCACCAGTCCGTCCTTCAAGTGAGTCGGAATAGTCACGGGTCATCGACACACCTCTCCTGTAGTGGCCTGGCCTGCAGAGGAGCAAGCAGGACCTCGAGTTTCAAAAAGGCAGTACTTAAATACAAAACAAGGTAAGAGCTAGCACCCAGCAAAACAACAATCCATCAGGCAACTCGCCGGAACTAATCCACACCACCAGAACACCACCACATTCAGCAGCAACCCTCTGTTTCTAAATATACAAATAGTAGCATGTTGAGAGACAGGCATATACTCACTCCGTTTCTAAATCTAAGTCCCTTTAGAGATTTCAATACGAACTACATACGGATGCATATAGACATATTTTAGAGTGTAGATTCACCCATTTCGCTACGTATGTAGTCCATAGTGGAATCTTTAAAAGGTCTTCTGTTTAGAAACGGAGGGAGTATAACCTAAAAACAGAGCAGGGCAGAATAGCATTGTTGAGACATCTAAGATTCTTTGGCAAACCAAAGTAAATAACTGCCCCAAATTCTGGCATCAACGTAGATGATAACCATGACAACCAGTTGTTAAACAGAGCCTAACCATCCACAAACACAAGCCATGATCGTTAACAGAGATCATATCAGTAAGCCTCAACATGGCAACCATGCGCCAGACCAATGGCAAAGATCATCAACTCGACGGCCGGAGCAGAGCAGGGAGGAGAAAGGGGTGACCAGGGACTCACCTAGTGGTGATAGATGAGACAGTCGTGGGAGGCGACGCCAAGGTTACAGGGCGTCAACCCCGCTATCTCATCGGGGCCAGAAGCAAGGAGGCGCACCACTGTCACCGTCATGCTTCACATCTGAAGCACAAAGCATGCATCAAGTCAACAACAGTTGATCACATGACAAATCATACAATGTTGAACAGAAATATGTAAAGCAAGTTGCCTCAAATAAAGCCCCATGAGTAGTACAGGATATGATATAGCGTTTGCATTACTATGAATAGCCCATTGTTGTCGAACTCGGTGAAATAGATGCAAGTGATTCAATTTCCAGGTGGCAGCAACATCGCCCTATATAGAAGGGTGTGCTAGCCACAGCAAGACAAGGAACTCATCAAATTAAGAATTGCAGAGAATGTCATTCTGGGGTACGCCCATATGCAAAGTAAGTAAATGTATGAAAGCATTTCATAGAACAAAAACCATTCTACATCTACAAGTATAACCTGAACCTAATGACTGGTAAAAGCAGGGACAACACCATCACAATCACAAGATTGTGTTGGCCAAAATACCACAACAAAGGGCACAATATGTCCATAGCTTGAATGCTAGGTCCCAGGGCAGACAGACGAGAAAGGGGAGACCAGGGACTTACCTAAGCAGTGCTAGCCGAGTCAGTCATGGGAGCCGGCGTTGTGTTACGGGACGACAACCCCACCGCGTCATTGGCGCTGGAAGCAAGCCGGCCCACCACCGTCGCTGTCATGCTTCACATCTGAAGCACAAAGCATGCATCGAGTCAATGCTTGGTCTAAATGGATTCAACTGATAGTTAGGATGGAATGTGAATGCAGTTTGTACACACCACACATTGCTTGCACATGTCAAGTCAGAGATGATTGAGATACTTTCCTAATATATGGATACAGTATGTGTAATATAAAAGCCAACTATCCAACTTGAAATTTTTATCAACATCGCAACCATGCACCGGACCAAAAGAACTAGATCATCGACCATAAGGTCGCCAAAAACTCCTTTGACCAGAATCCTGCTCCAACTATGAAGCATGTGTGGACTGAGAACTTTGACTTTGCCAAGAGCACAAGAGATGCTACCATCATTATCAGAAAGTAGAAGATGAAACACATCAGACCCATGAATCTCCAGATAACAGTAAAAACTCCACTAATGAGCGACAAGAATGTCCGACTGTGACACAAAAAACTGCACCATAGTCAGGTACTCAGGTGGTCCAAGTATAGAAGGGGCAGAAACCATGTTTCATGTTATTCCAAAACATAAGTTGTGTTCTGCAATTCCAAAACATGATTCACACACACATACTCCTTTTGTCCCAAAATTCCTGTCTTAGATTCGTCTAGATATGGATGTATCTAATACTAAAACATGACTTGATACATCCGTATTTAGACAAATTTAAGACAAGAATTTTGGGACGGAGGGAGTACATGCCAATATATTAGCACAATTAATATATTAGCAGATATTGATGAGAAGCTGAAATATATCTAAGCACCCAAGAAAAATCATGTCTTTTTTTAATACAAGGACTAGAAGATACACATGCCATGTATTTGCAGGCTCTAGTATGATGCCAGTAAGATGGAAACTCCGACAGAAACCTTACTTATCCTCGATCCTAGCTTACAAAATCAACATCCAAGACGTGGGATTGAGCTTGATCTTGACTATATCAGATGCATACACATTGAAGAAACAAAATCAATGGATATAGAAGCCTGAGAAATTCAGTACCCAGTTGTGGTCTTTTTGCCCACTCGGTCTCGAACGCCGCCACGCCAGCGTCCATTGCCCCGTATACGCCTTGCTATACCTAGAGCCCCATCTTTTGGCATACGTCCAACACTTTGAAATACTGAGATGCCACTATGCCCTTCTCCACCCCTTGCCGAATTAGCAATTCTTGCGTGTTTTGATCTGTTGAATGTTAACACCAAAATATGAGAGCAGAAAGTTAATAATAAGGGCATGTGTATGGAAGAAACCCACTAGATAAAGGTACGGAGTAAGATGACAGAATTACATTTAGTGAGTCGAATGAAGTAGGTACTTAAACCAGAAGCAAGTTTGTGTTACACAAGTCAATCAATTAAGGAGGAACAGTAGAAACCAGTACCTGTCTGCAATGTTTTAGGCAGCGGGCTGTCATCTAGCCTCTCGAGAGTGACAAGACCCTTCACATACTGGGATAGTTGTTATGCAGCGAAGGCTCGCTCTCAAAGATCTGCATGACTCTTTCTGGGTTACTTCTGTATATCTCCCCCTGGCTCCAACGGATCTATCTCTTCCAGCTGTAGCAAAGCACACCAAATTACTGAGGAAGAGTACCATGGTGTGATACATCCAGCTTGGTGTCCGCCTTCATGACACGTGGTCACCGTTGTCTACCTTGTATGGCTTAGGGCACCAGAGGCGCACTTACATGGGACCTACAAACATCGAGAGAGTTTGTCAGACAATTTTATATAATCTTTATGGGAACCCAAATCCATTATGTACAGTAATAAACCTAGAAAACCAGGAAAATGTATTAACATTATTTATTCTCTTGCTGCAACTCGCTACTGGAACCAGGAAATAGAATCATTTTCTTAGTTCCACACAATTACTCACTATCCACACATATGTAGTAGCATATAAAACCATCATGACT
>NC_041383.1:94353886-94361990 GCF_002162155.2 Triticum dicoccoides
ACTAACATATACAGCTACATATAAAACCATCATTCAGGCACATGCTAACACGAAAGAAGGTAAATAAACAGCAAAAACCAATCCGTTATGTTAGGGCCAACCACCATGATAGAAAGAGTATAGATCGAGATAGTTCTTTCAGTTTCATGAAACAACGAAGGGAGCAATCAATATCATCAACCTTCAAATACATGTAACAGTCTAGCGGAGGAACTCATCAAATTCTGGGGTATGGTTGTCGTTCACATGAATGAATATATTAAAAGAAAGTACATGTATGCTAGCATTTCATAGAGAAAACAACATCTCTACATTGAGGTAAATAAGGAAGGTGCTCTCAACAGCAAAGAGAACATGATGAAGTCAAGAACAAAAAAAAATGTTGCCACTGTCATGCATCTGAAGGTCGACCCTGCCTGCCAGATAACTACTCGCTCCGTCTAAAAAACATCTTACATTATGAGACGGACGGAGAACACGACTGTTGAAATATGTCAAAGTGCCAAGTAAAATCATGTCTTTCTTTTAATACAGCAAGGACAAGAAGATACACATGCCATGTACTTGCAAGCTCTAGTATGATGCTAGTAAGATGGAAACTCTAACAGAAACCTTACTTATCATTGATCCTAACTTACAAGAATAACATCCAAGTAGTGGGATTGAGCTTGATCTTGGCTATATCAGATGCATACACATGGAAGGAAAAAAATCAGTGGATAAAGAAGGCTGAGAAATTCAGTACCCAGTTGTGGTCTTGCAGCCCACTCAGTCTCAAATGCCGCCACGCAGGCGTCCATTGCCCCGTATACGCTTTGCTCTACCAAGAGCCCCATCTTTTGGCATACGTACGTCCAACACTTTGAAATGATGTGATGCCACTATTCCCTTCTCCATCCCTTGCCGAATTAGCAATTCCTGTGTGTTTAGATCATGTTGAATGTTAACACCAAAATATGAGAGCAGAAACTTAAAAACAAGGGCATGTGTATCATGAAAGAAACCCACAAGCTAAAGGTGTGGAGTAAAATGACAGAATTACATCCAGTTAGTTGAATGAAGGAGGTGCTCAAACCAGCAGCAGGTTTGTGTCACACAAATCAATCAATTAAGGAGGGGCAGTAGAAACCAGTACCTCTCTACAATGTTTTAAGCGAGGGCTTTCATCCAGCCTGTCGAGAGTGACAAGAGCCTTCTCATAGTGGGAGAGTTGTTATGCAACGAAGGCTGGCTCTCGAAGATCTGCACAACTCTTTCTGGGTTACTTCTATAGATCTCCCGGTGGCTTCAGTTCGTCGATCTCTTCCAGCTGTAGCAAAGCACACCAAATGACTGAGGAAGAGACCTCCGGTGTGATCCATCCAGCTTGGCGTCCGAATTCAGGACGCCTGGTTGCCGCTGTCAACCTTATAGGGCTCAGAGCACCAGGCGCACACTTACATATGCCTATGGAACTGAGAGACCTACAAACATCGAGTGTGATTGTCATATTTCATCTGTATGGGACCCAAGTCCATTCTGTACAGTAATGAAGCTAGGAGAGTTGCAAAATGTATTAACATTATTCATTCTCCTGCTGCAATTTGCTACCAAGAAATGCAGGATGGGGAGAACACCTAATTCGATTAACAACGGAAGGATATAGAATCTCGCCCATAAAGCATTCAGTAAAAGCAAACAAGGCTGTGTTTAGATGCACAGTATTTAGAAAACAATAGTATTCAGAAACAACAGTACTAGAACCTGTAGGCACGAAATACCACAATATACATATTCTATGGTATTTTGCAGCATTGGCAAGAGTGACAAGAGCCTTCTCATAGTGGGAGAGTTGTTATGCAACGAAGGCTGGCTCTCGAAGATCTGCACAACTCTTTCTGGGTTACTTCTATAGATCTCCCGGTGGCTTCAGTTCGTCGATCTCTTCCAGCTGTAGCAAAGCACACCAAATGACTGAGGAAGAGACCTCCGGTGTGATCCATCCAGCTTGGCGTCCGAATTCAGGACGCCTGGTTGCCGCTGTCAACCTTATAGGGCTCAGAGCACCAGGCGCACACTTACATATGCCTATGGAACTGAGAGACCTACAAACATCGAGTGTGATTGTCATATTTCATCTGTATGGGACCCAAGTCCATTCTGTACAGTAATGAAGCTAGGAGAGTTGCAAAATGTATTAACATTATTCATTCTCCTGCTGCAATTTGCTACCAAGAAATGCAGGATGGGGAGAACACCTAATTCGATTAACAACGGAAGGATATAGAATCTCGCCCATAAAGCATTCAGTAAAAGCAAACAAGGCTGTGTTTAGATGCACAGTATTTAGAAAACAATAGTATTCAGAAACAACAGTACTAGAACCTGTAGGCACGAAATACCACAATATACATATTCTATGGTATTTTGCAGCATTGGCAAACTGAGAGGAGTTTGGCAGTTGTGGTATTTACTAGGGTACTTTGTTTATGTTTGTACTTATGTGACGTAACTAGCTACTAAAAAAGTAATTCAAATAAACTTGTACAAGGGTGTACATAATTTGTAGCTTGTATGCTGGACGTACACATCACAATCCATTGAGGTTACTTGGCCTCCGGCCACCACGCGCCAGACCATTGCTGGTCGTGCTGCAGCTACAAGCTGCTTTACAAGAAACAGAACACGTCAAGGGAAAACAAAAGGATGGCTCGCCGCTGCTCTACAAGTTCTCACTCACCGATTCAAATTCACGCGCTCAGTAAACTGATGGCGACATGTCAGACACCATGGGCATTGTGTATGTCGACCCGGTCAACGCGCAGGCGTACAGAGAAACCCTAGCTATGCAGACCCAATTCAATAGGATGAAATATGTATAAGAAATCAAACCACAAAGGTTCCTTTCGTTCAACACCATTGCTTGGTTTCTACATGATTGTGGAGACGGATTGTTGGCTAGAGAAGAGGCAATGAGATGAAGAAAACGGCTGGCCATGGAGGATACAAGACAATGTTTTTTCTCCACAGGATTGTTGTTTTAATACTCCAAAATTACAACAGTATTTGAAATACCAGACATTCTTAAACTACAGTATTGCTTCGATCAGGTCAGCGGGCAGGCAGACAGAAAAACCCTAGCTATGCAGACCAAAATTCAATCGGATGAAATCTGTATAACAGATCAAACCACAAGACTCGGTTAAAAATAAAGAGTTCAGGGTTGTTGTTTGAATACTCCAAAATTACCACAGTTTCTGAAATACCACATCTTAACCTGCAGTATTCTTTCCATCCAATCACTTGAAAGTATTCAATACCCTTAGGTTCTTTTAGAAACCACGGTATCCCCAGAATACAAAAAAAATACTGTACTTTGCAACCAAACAATTCCATTTATGAATGCAAGAAGCAAATAGCAATTTTGGGATGTTCCGCAATTACTCCTAACCGTAGCCACTATAAGCTCCATCTTGTTTAAATCGGAAAGAGGGAGAGAGAAAAAAAATCTGAATCTGCCAAGAGCAACACGGAGCCGAATAGAGAGCGCAGATGAGCGAGAGAGAGGGAGAGAACCTTCCAAGCTGCTCCACAAGAAATAGAACACGACAAGGGAAAACAAAGAGATTGCTCGCCGCTGCTCTACAAGTTCTCACTCTTCGCAGAAACATCACCGATTCGAATGTACACAGCTCAGTGAACTGACGCGACATGTTCGACACCATGGGTTGTGTATGTCGGCCAGGTCGGCGGGCAGGCAGACAGACAAACCCTGGCTATGCAGACCCAAATTCAATTGGATGAAAACTGTATAACAAATCAAACCACAGGGCCCGGTTAAAAATAAAGAGTTCAGGGTTAGTTGTTGTTTTGATACTCCAAAATTACCACAGTGTCTGAAATACCACAGCTTCTTCAACTGCAGTATTCCTTCCATCCAAACACTTGAAAGTATTTAATACCTAGGTTGTTTTAGAAACCACGGAAAATGCTAAAAAAATACTGGACTTTGCAACCAAACAATTACATTTATGAATCCACGCAGCAAATAGCAATCTTGGGCTGTTCTACAATAACCCCTACCTAATCGCAGCCATGATAAGCCGCAGCTTGTTTAAATCGGAAAGAGAGAGAAAAAAGATCTGAATCGGCCAAGAGCAACACGGAATCGAACAGAGAGTGGAGATGGGCGAGAGAGAAGGAGAGGACCTTCCATGGCGTCGGAGATAGCAGGGTCAGAGCAGCCATGCAGAACCTGAACCTCTCCCGGCGCGCGACTGTGGAGAAGGAGCAGACTCGAGCTTTGGCTGTGGCGTCGTCCTGGTCAGAGAGAGAGAGAGAGAGAGAGAGAGAGAGAGAGAGAGAGAGAGAGAAGGGGAGGAGGGATTCACGCCATACCTTGTCGAGCTTTTGGATGAGTGGGGGCCCGAGCTCGGTCGCCATGGCCGCGACCTAGGGTATCGGGAGCGAGGATGAACAGAAGGAGGGGGAAGAGTGTAGGTTGGACGCGACGACTCAGGGTGGAAGGAGGATGGCGCGGTGGTGCTCCTCTGCCTGTGCACCGTTGCCGTGGAAGGACAGCAGGTCTTCCTCTGCCGTTCAAGGAAGGAGGAGAGGTGCTGGAGTGGATCTGGGGCGTATAATGGAGAGAAGGAGAAGGGAGGAGGGGAGGGGAGAGGGGCGCCGGCGGTGGGATAGAGGGCGAAGACGGAGGCAGAGGCCGGCAATGGGGCTGGTGGAGACGAGGTCGGCGGCGGCTGATTGGGGATCAGGGAGCAGGGAAGAGGAGGAAGAGGAAGACCTACTGCCTTGTGGTTTGGGTTAGGTGGGCGTGGGGGGTTGGCTTCTTCTTTTCACTTTTGTTTCAAAATTTCCGGCGACTCGCACGCGCATCTAAAAATCTTGCTATTTTCGTGGATCCATCCACTCCCTGCTGCAGATCCCAGCCATCTACTTTTCTTCTATTAGATCCAACGCCAAATAACCCATATCACGCGGATCACGCACCCAACCACCGATTCTGCCCGAGTTTCTTCATGTGTTAGTATTATAAAACCAAATAGAATCTACTCCCTCCAACCCAAATTGCTTATCTTAGATTTGTCAAGATACGGATTTATCTAGACACGTAGATTTGTCAAAATACAATTACTTGTTTTAGATTTATCAAAATATGGATGTACGTGGACACGTTTTTCTCTAGATACATCCGTATCTAGAAAAAATCAGGACAACTAATTTGGGACGGAGGTTCTACAAAGCAAGTCGAGTATAAATATATAAAACTAAAAAATGTTCAAATGTTTTTTTTCCTAATTGCAAGTTTGCGGCAACTTCAGTTTGTTCATCACATGGGACCAACTCATCGATGGGTTCCCAATTGTTTTTCTCCCATCCATATAAAATGCCACTCGTGCATCTCGTTTGGTCGCGTCCTTTGAGTCAGCAATGCCCCAACAACGGCAAACTTGCCCACAAGGACATCTCGACAACCCTGCTATTGTGTAGTGCTCTCAATGCTTCGTGTTGCCCAATGAGCTCTCCAAGGCCCATGGCTCCGATGGGCCTCCCGCGCCGCCCTCCTGAAGCCACATGATTTCTAAGTGGCCCGGTCTCGTCATGCTCGGGGTGGGCATCCCGTTGTCACCGTTGTGATGCGCCTGGTGGCCCTATGAGCAAATCGTCGTTGTCCGTGCGACACTAGATTACCTGTCCTTTGGTAAATCATGTAACCTAAGGGGGGTGTAATCTTGAGCTCGGTAGGAAATCTCGCTATGCTTGGTAAACAAGAACCTTTATTTCTCGTCGGTACCTCAATTTTGGATAACGTGGGCAGCCCAAAGAAGCGTATGAAGCTCACTGGCCCAAGTTTTACATATGCCAAGCCATGTAGTCGGTCACTCTTCATGAGAGTTAGAGAGTGGGAACCCAAGGGTTTCATGTTTGTGTGTTTAGTTTTATATGGCATTGCATGCATATACTCCCTCCGTTCGGAAATACTTGTCGGGGGAATGAATGTATCTAGACGCATTTTAGTTCTAGATACATCTATTTTTATGCATTTCTCCGACAAGTATTTCCGGACGGAGGGAGTAGTTGAAAACGACACCAAGTACAAGCATGCCGTGTATGGCTAGTTGCGGTAGGGGAAAAGGGGGTCACGGGTGAGGCGGAATAATAAAAAAAAGCTATCTCATCGATGTATGGACGAGGATGCCGCGGCCAAATGGGCATGCGTGCATCCATGCACACGTTAGATCAGTTACATCGACAATGTATGTTGCACTTCTCTCATGATCTAGTAAAGGCATCATACATATACATGTACGAGTATATAATGATTATCCACTTATTAACTAATCAACTCCTCGATTCATGACTTTTGTATCATCCTCGATTCATGATCTAGTAAAGGCATCATACTTTTGTATCATGACTTTTGTATATTCTGGCAATCACTTTGCATGCGCAGAGAGAGAGAGAGAGAGAGAGAGAGAGAGAGAGAGAGAGAGAGAGAGAGAGAGAGAGAGGGGAAACGGTCAACTGTCGACCGAGGCTGGACCTCGTCGGAGGAACGACACAGCATGCACAAACGGAGGCGGATGGCATGCAACAACTTGAGGAGGAGATGGGGGATTCCTTGGTTGGTTGGTTGGTTGGGTCAAATTAAAGAGCACTCCGTCCGGCGACGTATATATTGGCGGCCGAGCATGTGCTGGGCCTTCCCGCAGCTGTGGTTGCTCGATGCGCATGTCCTCGCCGTCGCCGCGCACCGTCAATGTAACTAGGCCCCGGCGCAGTCTCCGTCCCCTGTTCCCGCTGGGACGTGCACGAGTAGGCGTGTTTGACGGCGCTGCTTCGTAGGCACATAATCTGTTGCGAGTACGACACCGGACCCAACTTATAGATGCCGGTTTTCAGAGTTGTAAGATCAAGTTGGAACGAAGGGTAGGAAGACAGGATTCCAGCACGGGACTACAAATATGCACCGGCCGGCCCGCGCACGTACGGCACGCGCCAGGCGAATTGGAGCTTCTACAGGCGATAGTTTTAGTTCAATTGGCTGCTCAATTTTACAGCATATATCTAGTTTAGCAAACTGTACCTTATAGCACTCGATCGCCATACAGAGCGCGCGACGAGAGTACAAGACGACACGACCGACACAGTGCGTGAGTGACCAACCGAGGAGAGAAGACAAGTGATCGACCAGGCTATGGCCAGCGGGTGCACGCTCCTGCTGGTGAGCAAAATCACTGTTTCGACCCTTTCCTCGAAGGTTGGCAAGATTTTATCTCACTTTAGAAAAAATCTGATCTTTATTAGTGACGCCATCCATTATGGTGTTTGTGTTCCATGGGAAACATCATGGTCTATAGCTCTTTCCCTATACCATGGGCTGTCACCACTCTACCGACATGTTATAAACTTATGGGATTGGACACATCGTTGCTGGCCACCACGAGATAGAAACATGCACATGTACCCGTCCGATGAAGTCAGTGCATCACATGAATGGGCATCCACGAGGCAAATGTCATTCTCTTCGTATGGCTAGGTTCTTTGTGGTGGAACCTGCGCAACAAGATTCAAGTACTGAACCAACCTGTGGTTAGATAGTTAGAAGGACAGTGGTATCCTCAGCCCACCAGGGCTCAAGTGCTAGACCTGACATTGGTGCTTCCATTATTCCTAGATTTATTAAAGGCTTCCGGCGATGTTCGTTCAGTGTGAGGAGACGTTCCAATCAACTGCGTGACGTCTGTGGTCACTTCGTAAAATCTCAAGATTCAAGTCCTAGACTTGACACGGGTGGTCACATTTTCCTGGATTTATTCCAGTCTTTTCAGCGCTATTCTTTCAGCGATGTGACGTGTCCATCAACAAGACATTTTTGGCGATCTCATCAACGTTAAGATCTATCGGCTCAAAAGTCCATGAGCGTCTTTCTATGTTTCTAACAAAAAATAGGGTTATCCCTATCGCAAGTGACAAACCGGGGGGCAAACGGTTAAATTAACTCAATAATAAAATGGAAACCAAATAGTCCAAACATAATGGTATAGTACAACTCTTTGCCGACTAGGAAATTGAACTAGTTGACGACTAGTATAAGGAAGTTTTT
>NC_041383.1:94362223-94362811 GCF_002162155.2 Triticum dicoccoides
GTAATCCAGACAGATTGACAATACTCAATCATACATGGCTCTCAGTAGAGGAGTTAATACTGATTCAGTGCTTGGGGTGGTGACCGGAATCTGAATCGTCACATGGGGAGGGATGACGGCAAGATGGCACCGAATAAGAAGGCGGTCGTCGTGCATGGCTGAGGATGAGCTCAGCGGCTCCAGCCGGTATCTAAAGAAGCGTTGATGGATGGTATGGTGGAACGTGTGCCTCATTTTCTGGGACTCAAAGTTCAGCATCCCCTCAAGCTCAAAACTGAACTCCGCCGTCGTTGGCGTCTCGTCCGCCTTACTTGCGCACACCAGGAACACAAAGGTTAATCCATCACTGTTGTCAGGGCATAATTTGAGATACCATGTGCATCCCCCTATGGTGAAGTGCGTGGAGTAGGCGCTTTCCATGTGGCGGAGCGCGGCCTTAAGCTTGGAGAAGCTGCCGACGGCGAGCGT
Organism: Triticum dicoccoides; assembly: GCF_002162155.2. Classification (NCBI taxonomy): domain Eukaryota; kingdom Viridiplantae; phylum Streptophyta; class Magnoliopsida; order Poales; family Poaceae; genus Triticum; species Triticum dicoccoides. The sequence goes on from NC_041383.1 coordinate 94,362,692, forward strand.
GTGGGACCCAACCATGGCGTCCATGGCCATAAGCTCCTTGGATGCAGACAAGCTTCGTCTTGCTGCCTGCTTCGTAGTCATGGTGCACCTGACGGGAAAGCTGCCGTCGCGGACACACGA
>NC_041383.1:94363006-94364576 GCF_002162155.2 Triticum dicoccoides
GATGCCTCCAGCTCCCTCCTTGAGACGAACAGCATCACGTAGTCTCCGCCGGGCGTCGACCCCGGCAGGAAGTTCCCATCTTGGAAGACGGTGTGCCGGCCGGTCACGTCTAGGATTTCGATTCCTATGGAGATGTCTCTGTGGAGGCCCGAGTCAATGAGACGTCCCCGAGACACGTAGTCGATTTCAACTGAGATAACGAAGCTGTCCGCTAGGCCCAGCTCGTTGAGACGATCCCTGCGCGGGTAAACTATGAGGTTCCAGTGGAGATCGCAGAAGACTATGGTGTCGAAAGTCTGCGGGCGAAGCAGCATGGAGTAGCCGTGGATCCGAGTTGTCGTCACGACGGGCGTCGAGCGGCTGGCGGCGGCGCCCATTGACGAGAACGTCCAAGCCTCTCCGCGCGAGCTCAGACCTGCGCTAGCTATGTCCCCGCGCGGGCCTGGACGGTGTATATGTAGTCTCGTGCCCTCTCTTCTCTTCTTACTTGTCCAACTCGCCCGCCGTTCGTCCACGGGTCGGCCAACCGGTGTATATGTAGTCCCTCCGGAGTCCTCTCTTCTTAGTTGTCCTGCTAATACTCGGTCTTGATCTCTCAAAACCGGCCTCTTTCGATTGAAAGTTGGTGTCCTACTCGTAACAGATTCATGTGTAAGATAAGATCACGTCCTTGTGCACCCCGCGTCAGTTGAGCCAAGCCGAAAAGATGGGACCGTGTATTAAAAACTTGGGAGTAGTTTTTTGATAGAAATATAAGTCTGTCCATCAAGCGTGAGTATGTTATTTTTTTTGGAAACATCAAAAGTAAGCATGTTTGCGACAGTAGCGGAGCTACACAATTTTTGTTGGGCGGGCCAAGCTGAAGGAACGCATTGTTTTTCTCTCACATGACCCAACTTTTGCCTTCATTATTCACTGTTTTGGTCCTGGATTGGGTGGGCCACGGCCATGTTTTGTTTCAACTAAGCTCCGCCTCTGGTTGGCGAATCAAACTGTGGTTGGATGGTTAGGTGGACAGTGATATTCCCAGCCCACCAGGGTTCAAGTCTTGGTGCTTGTATTTATTCTGGATTTATTTCAAGATTTCCGGCGATACACATTCAGTGGGAAGAGACGTTCCCGTCGACTACGAGGCGTCTACAGTGACTTCGTAAAGATATATGCCGGGTCACTCTCTCGGAGATGCTCATAGAGGTAGGGTGTGCGTGTGTGCGTTCATAGAAATGAGTGCATGCGCGTATACATGAGCGTTTGTGTCTATACTGATGTTAAAAAAAGTAAGCACGTTGGACATGAAATAATATAAGCGGGAATCAATGCTTGTCACTAGTAGAAAAAGGGTCATCTGTCCCGGTTGGTAAGGGCGTTTTGTCCCGGTTGTTGAACCGGGACTAAAGGGTCGTTACTAATGCCCTAACCCTTTAGTCCCGGTTCTTACAAGAACCGGGACAGATGGGCCTCCACGTGGCCGGTGCGGCGAGCCCAGGCAGGAGGGCCTTTGGTCCCGGTTGGTGGCACCAACCGGGACCATTATGTATCCACGCGTCAACATTTCAGGGGCTGGAGTTTT
>NC_041383.1:94364801-94378771 GCF_002162155.2 Triticum dicoccoides
GGGGTTGGGGTTTTTGGGGGGTTAATTTAGGTGTTTCATATATTGTGTTAGCTAGCTAATTAATAGAGAGAAGTGTCCTCTTTTATCTCCGTGCTTGGTCGACGCTACGTACTACATACGTATAGAGAGGACTAGACACGCTAGCTAGTAAGCAAATGAAGGAAACAGAAGATCGTCATGAACATATGCATACAGAGAGAAGTGATATCGACCACCTCTCCTTCTCTGAGAGATTGGTCGAACAACAAGTTCTCGTATATCTATCCGACACTACCGGCTACATATATACAATAATTATCTCTTACAATATAATCTCCTAATTATATATGAACACAGGGTCCACATAGTATTCTCCGTCTTCAGCGATCACGTGGTCAAGGAAGAATGCCGCCAATTCCTCTTGAATTGCTCGCATACGATCTGGTGCTAGGAGTTCATCCCGCATCCGAAATATCTAATTTGAAGAAGGGGGTCAATAAATATATATGAATAAATGAAATTCAACACAAATGATGGTAATAAAATAAAATTGTGAATATTATTGCTTACGCACTTCATATTGTTCGTCAGAGTAGCCCCGCTCACAGGTTGTGTGGCGGATAGACTCGCAAACGTAGTATCCACAGAAATCATTCTCTTGTTCGTGCCACAACCACTTTACAAGAAATAGAGGTCAATCAAACTGATAAGCAAGCATGCTAAATAGTATTGATGAAACTAGCACTTGAATCACTAGGAGATGCGCGGAACATGCTACTATAGTACTTACTTTCGGGTGTCTAAATTGCAGCTTCTTCGGCAGTCCCGGAGCTTTTTTGGTGAATTTTCTCCAAACCCTGCCAGACAAAGAAAACAATTACTTGATATCAGGAAATAAACAAAGTTGCTGATATGGTGGATAATGATCGATTTAACTTAATTCTCGAGCATTTCAGTCATGTCCGCATACTCCTTGGGATCTTTTCGTCTCGAGTCTAAGACGGTTACTAGTCCCTGCTCAAGCTTAATCTCTAGGAGAATATAGTGGAACCTGTGCACGCATGCATAACTCATCAATTACATTACTATAACCTGGACTAATAAGGGAAATCGAATATGCACAAGACAGTAACACTCACTTGAAGTTGTAAGGAAAGAGTATTATATCTTTGTTTTCATTTATTACCAACGATCGTAGCAAGTTAGCCTCGGTATTTTCGGCATGATATTTAACCTCAGTTGCATCTATGAGATTTGTGTTAATGAACCCAATATCACCGATTTGTCTTTTCTTCAATTCGGCGATCTTCAATCTGCATAATATAGTAAGGATAATTATAAATACATGCAATGAAAGAGCTGACCTATATAGAGAGACTTAATGACTGAAGTAGTACTACTTACAGACAGTAGCAAGTGACCGCTGATTTATCGAGGGCCTTTTGATTGAAAAACTGGAAGAACTCCTCAAATGGAACATTCAACAGTTCAATTCCAACGAGGTCATGCTCCTCTTTAACTCTCAGCGTCAAAGTATTCCTCCCCCCAGACTCTCTGCAGGTTTTCATGTACCAATCATGGAATCCTCGCATCATCGTTGTTAAAGATCTTTCATCTTTGACGAGAGGCTTCCCGTACTCGTATTTGTGTTCCTCCACCTCCAAGAAATCATAATGTACATCGTTGGGCAGGTAATCTCCAAGATTGCTATAACCGGGCACCATCCTCGGATCATTAGCGACGATGTCTCTAGACACCTTGAGCGGGGGGCATGATTGGTTCGCTTGTTCGCCGAGCTGGGCAATTTTTTCCCAGCTCCTGGTAATTTTGGTCAGCCACATGGGCCAAGCCCAACAATTCAGTCTTTTATTTTGCTACAACATGGGCTTTTGGGCTCTAGAGTTTCAGATTTTATTGTTTTCAAGAGAAGGGTCCACTAGTCTAATGGGTCCCAATTATGAGGTTCTAATAAGTAGGTCCCAGTTGTCAGGATTATATTCCTCATATTTCAGCAATCCCATAAATAAATAACCAATATTTACACAATGCTTCAAACAGAGCACAACAAAATATCATGAAAACATAGTTCACATCATGAATATAATCAAATAGAGCCAAACTTGGCACATTACAGTCAAACATGGTTCACATCAGAAGTAATTCACATCAGGTAACACAACTAAAAAATTAAAAAAAAACTAGCTATCGAAGTATAACTAGCTGCAATAAGCTAGAACTCTATGTTTCTCCCGACTTCTTCGTCCTGGAGCTCACGACGAAACATGAATGAAGGGCATCTGCAAGTTATCAAACAAAATTGTTAGGAACAAAATAAAGGCAAATCTAACAGCACATTAACTTGTAGGCAGTCTCTGTGCATAAATAAGAGTAAAACAAGCAAAATGTGGCAAAAATCAGTGAATAGTAGTAACTATCAGCAGCGAGTAAAAACTACTCCAATCACATCAGGTTTACAATCCTATAAAGGCGACATTTTTATCATTTTTATCATTTAAGCATGGAATGATTCGATTCAAGAGTACAGACTTGCTACACTATACAAGTGTAATTCAAGACAAGTTAACATAAGAAGTTGACAAAACAAACATAAACAGGTGCAAATCAGTTAATTGAACATTCTGAACATCCAGTAAAAAGAAATAATTCAAGACAAGTTAATTTGTTGTCAAGTAGAATTCTCCTACACGCTCTGCATCCGCAAGGAAAGGTCAATATCCTTCCCTTGGTAGTACTCAAATCAGCCCAAGACCAAGATAATTTTGAACAAAACTATAGAAGCTACTCCATGCTTTAACAAAAATACAGAAACTACATAAGCTGCACATTCAGGTTGTGATACTCCCATCTTCACTATATGCATGTTGTGATACTCCCATCTGCACATTCATGTTTCAGCAAAGGAATCATAAGCTGCACACTTTTAGTAGTGTAGAGTTTACATAGTATTCAGCGACATGCAAATTCACCTTTAGTGCTTCAAACAATTTAGTTCTCTAGATAACATGTTCTACCAATTATGTAATCTTACCAAATGGATGGTCATCCAGCTTTACTCATACATGGGATCATATTTGTATAATGAGTCTTTGCATAGGGATAAGTTAGGGAAGCTAGTGTAAGCATTAGACTAGCAGTATTGAAACAGTTTCAGGAAATAAAAAACTGCTGCCGGTTTTCAGAATAGATGCTCACATGAATCATTGGTTAATCTTGAATGAACCTTCAGCTCAGAGAAGTCCAAAGACATTGTGCACCACCATGGCACCATCGACAACAAAAACTTGTAGCTATGATTTCAGAATAGATGCTCCAGGTCCTTATAGCATAGATCCTGTCAATAAATTTCACAAGGGAGTGTAATTTTAAATTTGACAAATAGTTTAAAAAGTTTATTAAAATGTTGCATCACATGGATAAATAGCATACAGATAATGTTGCATCACTATTGAGGACATACAGATGGACAGGTAGCATCAAATCAGATGATGATTGCATACATACAAATCATGTGCTGGCAGAAAAAATCCAAGCAGGAGCTCATCTTCCCTCTCTGTTTGGTAACTAACAACGTAAAAAAAATAAAATAAAAACATGACTTGTTCATACAGATCCCTCTAAAATTCCTTGGGACAAGTGCATCACATATTCGTCAACTTAGCAGCAGAAGTAGTGAGCACAGGAAGAGGGGGAGGGAGATGGAGGAGCTACCTGCCGCGGTCGCAATGGAAGCAGAGGAGCAGACCCCTCCCGCCCCTCCCCCACGAGCAGGACAGGGCTGCCGGCTGGGCACGCCCCTACTCCTCCGCCTCCTTGATCAGGAGACCCTCTTCCCCTACTGCTGCTTGGCGTGCCGCATCACTAGTCACCTCCTCATGCAAGAAGCACACAATAAATAGACAGACGGTCAGTGAGGTACATTTTCACAGTAACAGAAGCTTAAAATTAACAGAAATACACACATCAAATGAAGTCACTAAGATACTTAAGTCCACCACATGGTGTAGAATTATGTGGTATATAATTGCAACACATGAACCAAAATTGGAATAACATCATCACCAAGAGTTTCTGATGATAAGCATAGCTCCCTACAAAAAAAGAACTACCTACTGGCAAAGTATAAAACCTGAATCATATAGTATAAATGAATCAAGAAAACAAGAACTGACAATGAGAACTGCATACTAATGCACCAGATGATCAACATCAAGCGTAGTATATTCACATAAGTTTGCTTATTCGGTAAATTATTGTATACAAATAGCTTCAGTTGAAACTTATAGAAAGATTAAGCACTTTCAACTGCCAGATCTAGACCCATAGTCTGCATGTTGCAATGTGACATTCCTAGAAGCATACAGTTACAGAACAGAAGCAATTTTAGTTATCCAGGTACCCACGACACAACCCCACTACATCTGAAACGCCTGCTGCTAATCAGTAATCCAAGACAAGAATTAACGCAATAGACATACAGGTACGGTAAGGTCACGGAAACAGGGGCAAAGCTAGTGATTTTAGTCTAATTTGACCCATGAGAACAAATTGTTCTAACCAACATATAAATCTAACCTAATACACCACAGAATTGTAGATTCTAAGACCGTGCCAACACTAATCGGATCTGCCAGTGCAACGGGATCTCAAGGAAGCCATTTCTACAGAGCCGCGCCCCGAATCGAAAAATGCGAGATGGGAGCGCAATCTCACCTATGACCTTGTTGCATAAGGGGCACGCCTGGTACTGGTAGAGCACGAAGTTCCGGGGCAGCAGATCATGGGCAGCCGCTCCTTGGCCTGCACCTTGGCCACCGCCACCGTGGCGAACGTGCACCGCAGACCCTCATGACCTCCCACGCCTTCATCCTATCCGCCACTGCCACCACTGGCGTCACCTCCCGAGAAGGAACAGAAATAGAGCCCAGTTCAGCAGTAGGAAAATCGACTGGCTAAGCTTGGAGAAGGAACTTGGTTCACTTGCGGAGGAGCGCGGTGACGACCTGGCTGGTCGTGCCCGGCGATGACCTCCTCCATCCGAATCCGCCTGCGTAGGGAGCTAGCGGACGAGTGGTGCGGTGATGGGAGGGGAAGCCGAGACCCCTCGCTTCCCCCACCGCGGCCTCCATCCGGTGGGAGACAGAGGGAGACGAAGGCGGGGTGGCGGGGTGCCTCGATCTGGATCGAGGAGAGGGAGGCCGCGCGCTGGATCTTGTCGGAGGGGAGGGAGGGAGGGAGGAGAGCGAGGGGAGGGGTGGGTGGCGGCGAGGGGAGGGGAGGTGGGAGGGATCGGGGGGCGCTAGGGTTCGCGGGGGAGGAGTGCAGGCTGTGGCCTGTGGGTTGTTGGTCTAGGTGGTGTGAGAAACGTGAGAAGGGAGCGCTGCCATTGGATCCAGGTGGATCGGACGGTGCTCGATCCAGGATCCGCGTGACATGCCTCTGAACCAATCAAAACAGAGTACATGTGCGCGGCATCCATGACCATTTAAGTAGGTTGTAACCAGCTGAAAACAAAGTGCACATCTCTTTGGCTAAGAGAATCGACTCTTTTTGCGCCGTCTTTCGGCGGTTCCCCTCCGCTGGTGACTTGTTGGTCGTCGGCGGTGAGGAGGGTCGTCGGATCCCGCGCATGTGGATCATTTTAGCTTTAGGTTTTAGGGTCCTAGTAGCTTAGGTTTTTGGATCATTCAATATCTCGACTTCAGGGGTGGAGGCGGCAATACTGAATAAAGAAGCTCTGGATTTTTATCCGGCAAGGCCGCCAACATGGACCTCGGCACGCAGAAGAGCAAGGCATCAAGGTGGTGGTCGCGAGCGAGGTGTTCATCGTCGTCACCTTCGCGGTGAACAAAGACACGTAGTCATACCCGCCGTTTTGACAACATTTTGAAAGAAATTCAAAAAACAAAAAAACTTTCGCATTGTGGCATTATATCTGACCTAGTTTACAGGAAAATTAATAAACTTTGATTACAGTAAACGTCTTACAAGTGTTCTCGGAACCGAGTTATGATGTATGAAGATCAATGGCTTTTAAGCCAAATGATCAATCTTATGGTCACAATCATGGCATAGTTTATTCAAATGATCTCATATTATGCAAAAGGGTGTATAGTGGAATGAAAAACAATGTTGCCTAAGGAAGTTTTCATTTCCTTTGGACAAAAAAAATCATTTTCCCGAGTGCCCAAAATGAGGGTTTTTTTTTGTGAAAAACTTACCAAATAATTGTTGCAAAATTGGACCAAATTATTTTTCTAAAATACTAGGACATATTTAATGCAAAATTGACCAAATGGTTGGGTGTCAAAAGTTATGATCCACCTCTCGTGAAAAAGACAAATTTCTGCCGATTCAGTTGGAAGCGGGTCAAATTTGAACTGTACCTGCCTCATAGTTTGCTATTTATTTTTCCTAAAAATCATTTTTAGGTACAAAAGTATCTATTTAATCAGAGAAACACCAAAAGTTTTCCAAGATTCAACCACTAGCTAGGAATGGTCAAGCCCGTCGTTTTGACCGCATTTTGAAACAGGCATAAAAAATTCAAAAAAACTCATAAAATTGCAAAACCTTCGCATTATGTCATTATATGTGGCCAAGTTACCAGGAAAAATAAAAAACTTGAAATACGGCAATTCTTTTAAAAAAGTGTTCACAGAAACGAGCTATCATGTGTGGAGATCAGTGCCTTTCAAGCCAGATGATCAATCTTATGGCCACATTCATGGCATAGTTTGTTCAAATGATCTCATATTGTGCACAAGGGTGCATATTGGAATGGCAAACAATGTTGCCTAAGGGAGTTTTCATTTTCTTTGCACAGAAAATTCGTTTTCCATTTTTTGAGTGCCCGAAATGAGTTTATTTTGTGAAGGACCTACAATATATTTATTGCAAAATTGGACCAAATCAATTTTATAAAATACTAGGCCATATTTAATGCACAATTGACCAAATGGTTGGGTTTCAAAAGTTTTTATCCACCTCTCGTGAAAAAGACAAATTTCCACCGATTTAGTTGGAAGCGGGTCAAATTTGAACTGTGGCTGCCTCATAGTTTGCTCTTTATTTTTTCCGAAAATCATTTCTAGGTACATAAGTATCTATTTAATCAGAGAAACACCAAAAAAATTCCAAGATTCAACCACAAGCTAGGAACGGTCATTCCCGCCGTTTTGACCGCATTTTGAAACGGGCATAAAAAATTCAAAAAAAATCAAAAAATTGCAAAACATTCACATTGTGTCATTATATGTGGCCAAGTTACCAGGAAAAATAATAAACTTCAAATACGACAATTATTTTAAAAAAGTGTTCTCAAAAACGAGCTATCATGTGTGGAGATCAATGCCTTTCAAGCCAAATGATCAATCTTATGGCCACATTCATGGCATAGTTTGTTCAAATGATCTCATATTGTGCACAAGGGTGCATATTGGAATGGCAAACAATGTTGCCTAAGGGAGTTTTCATTTTCTTTGCATGGAAAATTCGTTTCCCATTTTTCGAGTGCCCGAAATGAGTTTATTTTGTGAAGGACCTACAATATATTTATTGCAAAATTGGGCCAAATCAATTTTCTAAAATACTAGGCCATATTTAATGCACAATTGACTAAATGGTTGGGTTTCAAAAGTTTTTATCCACCTCTCGTGAAAAAGACAAATTTCCGCCAATTCAGTTGGAAGCGGGTCAAATTTGAACAGTGGCTGCCTCATAGTTTGCTCTTTATTTTTTCCAAAAATCATTTCTAGGTACATAAGTATCTATTTAATCAGAGAAACACCAAAAAACTTCCAAGATTCAACCACTAGCTAGGAACGGTCATTCCCGCCGTTTTGACCGCATATTGAAACGGGCATAAAAAATTCAAAAAAAATCAAAAAATTGCAAAACCTTTGCGTTGTGTCGTTATATGTGGCCAAGTTAGCAGGAAAAATAATAAACTTGAAATACGAAAATTATTTAAAAAAGTGTTTTCAGAAACGAGCTATCATGTGTGGAGATCAATGCCTTTCAAGCCGGATGATCAATGTTATGGCCACATTCATGGCATAGTTTGTTCAAATGATCTCATATTGTGCACAAGGGTGCATATTGGAATGGCAAACAATGTTGCCTAAGGGAGTTTTCATTTTCTTTGCACGGAAAATTCGTTTCCCATTTTTCGAGTGCCCGAAATGAGTTTATTTTGTGAAGGACCTACAATATATTTATTGCAAAGTTGGACAAAAACAATTTTCTAAAATACTAGGCCATATTTAATCCACAATTGACCAAATGGTTGAGTTTCAAAAGTTTTATCCACCTCTCGTGAAAAAGACAAATTTCCGCCGATTCAGTTGGAAGCGGGTCAAATTTGAACTGTGGCTGCCTCATAGTTTACTATTTATTTTTTCCAAAAATCATTTCTAGGTAAATAAGTATCTATTTAATCAGAGAAACACCAAAAAATTCCAAGATTCAACCACTAGCTAGGAACGGTCATTCCCGCCGTTTTGACCGCATTTTGAAACGGGCATAAAAAATTCAAAAAAAATCAAAAAAATTCAAAACCTTCGCATTGTGTCATTATATGTGGCCAAGTTACCAGGAAAAATAATAAAACTGAAATACAGCAATTATTTTAAAAAGTGTTCTAAAAAATGAGCTATCATGCATGAAGATTCAGGGCTTTCAAGCCAAATGATCAATCTTATGGCCACATTCATGGCATAGTTTGTTCAAATGATCTCATATTGTGCACAAGAGTGCATCTTGGAATTCTAAACAATGTTGCTTAAGGGAGTTTTCATTTTCTTTGCACGGAAAATACATTTTCCATTTTCCGAGTGCCCGAAATGAGTTTTTTTTGTGTGAAGGACCTACCATATATTTGTTGCAAAATTGGACCAAATCAATTTTATAAAATACTAGGCCATATTTAATGCACAATTGACAAAATGGTTGGGTGTAAAAAGTTTTGATCCACCTCTGATGAAAAAGACAAATTCTCGCCGATTCAGTAGGAAGCGAGTCAAATTTGAACTGCACCTGCCTCATAGTTTACTATTTATTTTTTCCAAAAATCATTTATAGTTACATAAGTACCTATTTAATCATAAATACATGGTTTGGTGGTGATACGTCGAGGTTTGGGTGGTGGCCGAGGCCCCCAACTCTAGAGCGCGTAAACTCGCATGCCCGCCGCGTGGTCACCGCGTGACCGTGGCGTTGCCATGTGTTCTGGGCAGCCTAAGCATGTCTAGTTGGTTGGGCACTCCCCAGGTACGTGCTAGGAAGAAAATTACAACATAAGATTCTCACGAGGAGACCGATCGATGCTCAAACATGAATTAGCAGCCAAGTGTTTGATTAGCGGTACAGAAAATGTACATCGCTAATGGGCGTGAGTTTTGGCTGAGGATGATCAGTTACTAAGAAGACCGTCTTCATACATTCTCAGCTCAAAAGGAGGAGCCTAGGTGGTACTTGCTTTGCAAACTACCACATTGGACATAAATGCGAATGTTGAAGCTCGGCTCAAAATAATGAATGGATTGAGCTAGCATTTGGTGGAGGATGATTATTTGGGCATAGGAAAGCACTGTAGAAAATGGATACTATTTGGACATGCCAAAGTGGTACTTCCTTCACAAACTGTTGTTCTGAACAGAATAGGAAAATGAATATTTTTGAATTATTTTTGAACTAGGCAAGGAAGGTTTTACATATTTGACGAAGATATGACCCAAAGAATTTATGAGATTTTTTAGGAATTTTGGGAATGACAGAAATATAGGTTGCTTCACAACCTAGGGCAAAAACTGCCACATGGACATGACACATAGGCAAAACTGATGAGGTGGCGCCTAGTAATGGCAACCCACCACAATTTACAAGGCTATGACTATCTATATTGGTCGTTAACAACTAGAAATAAGGCAGCAGACTAGCGCTGTTTGCTTTATGACCATTTCATGTAAGGAAATTACGACCTTTCTGACCAAAATGGTCGCAATGGTTTAGGGTTTGGAGCCCCCCGAACAGCTTTTGACCAATTGGTCTGAAATGGTCATAGATCTATGACCATTTTTTACAGGGTCACTGACAGAAGGTCACTAGTTGACATATTTCTTATAGTGATATGTATTGCCTCCCGCCTCTGGCTGTACTACTAGACGCCGGTAGAGCAGACGGAGCGGCTGCGGCTGTCTTCTTTCCTTGCTTACGAGGCGGAGGAGAAGGACTACGACGCGCCGGAGCAGCCAGAGCGGCGGCGGGTCTCTTCCGCCCTTGCTGATGAGGCGGAGAAGGAGGAGGCTGGCTGCTCGGGCGCGCCGGCGCAGGCGGAGAAGGAGGCGGAGTGCGGCCACGCGCCGGAGAAGGAGGCTGAGTTCCCTGATCACTCACCAGAGGAGTAGGCGGAGGAGGAGGCGGAGTGCCCTTACTCGCCGGAGGAGGAGGAGGAGGTGGAGGCATCCAGTTCGGAAGGTTGATGAGCTCCTTCCGCCATAGGCATGGAGTCCTCAAACAAGAACCCAGAGAGTCTCCCCTTCACCGGTAGGGTGGTCAAGCTGGAGGTCCTCAAATCCCTCCGTTATTTCGTCCACCGTCACCCTAGCATATCCTTCTGGAATCGGACGACAGTGAAAAGTTGCGCTGGGTTCAGGAGGTCGAACAGAGCCGACAGTCGCCTTGACTTTGAAGTTCTGCCATTGCATCATAAGGTGGCAATGTTGAGACTCCGTGATAGCATCCACAGGGTAGCTAGCAGGAGCCATCAAGACATGCTCCGGGTGAAGCAGCTTGGTGGAAGCCACGCTACTTCTCCGCTGAGATGGCGGGGTAGCTTCGGGGGTAGTTTCGGCAGGTCGCTTGCTGCGAGCTACGTCTAGTTCCTCTAGCGCTTGAACCCTTTCGTGCAGCTTCTGAATTTGGGTCTGCTCCACTTTTTTCATCCTCTCCTGGCATTTGTAACCGCCTGCGTCCGGAAAACCAGCCTTCCACGGAACGGAGCCTGGCGTGCCTCGTGTCCGTCCAGGGGGCTCAGGATTCCCGAGGGCCATTGTGAGCTCGTCATTCTCTCTGTCTGGAACGAACGTCCCTTGCTGCGCTGCATCGATATAGTGCTGAAGCCTCGTGACTGGTATTCTCATTTGCTCGTCCGTCCAAATGCACTTCCCTGATACAGGGTCCAAGGTTCTGCCAGCCCCGAAGGACCAAGTCCGGCAACGGTCTGGCCAGTTCATTGTCTCTGGTTCGATCCCTTTATCAAGCAGATCATTCTGAGCCTTGGCCCACAACGGCCGGGCTTTGAGGTAGCCACTTAACCCCGTGCGATGGTGAAGCTTCTTCTTCGCAGCATTTTTCTTGTTTGTCGTTGACATCTTCTTACTCTTTTCCAATGTCTTGTGGGCCACAAATGCGGGCCAGTGATCTCTGATCTTCTCATATTTGCCGATGAATTCCGGTGTCTCTTCTTTGTCGACAAACGTTTTCAGCTCATTCTTCCACCTCCTGAATAGGTCTACCATCTTCTTAAGAGCATGAGACTTGATTAATTGCTCTTTAACTGGCTTCTCCGGATCCTCCTCTGGCGGTAGGGTGAAATTTGCCTTCAGCTCAGTCAAAAGATCATCTTTCTGCATATCATTGACATAAGACACCCCAGGGTCTTCCTTCTTAGGCTTATACCATTGGTGGAAGCTGATCGGGATCTTGTCCCTAACAAGAACCCCGCACTGAGTAGCAAATGCTTCCTTTGTCCGGATGGGTTCAATCGGTTGGCCGTCGCGCGCGATTGCTGTGATCTCAAACCTTTCATCCGAGCGCAACTTTTTCTTCAGGCCTCGTCTCTTTATCGAAGTTGTGCTCGATCCGGAGGGCTAGAAAAAGGAAGAAAGATGAGAGTTAATTAATATGTGTACATTCCAAAACAATGAATGCATCAATTAGCTAGTCAGCACAGGTTTAACTAATATAATTACCTGGCCGGACTTTGTTCGGTCACCGAAGCCATCACCACGGGCTCCTTCTTGCACCAGCATTGGGTCACCGGAGCCATCATAATCATGTCTTTCCTGCTCCATTCTTCGATCACCGTAGCCTGCTTCTTCACCCTGTTCTTCCGGACCATCATTGTCGTTAAGATATGACATGACATCACCTCCGGCTAAGATTATGTCCCCCAACACCTCTTCTGCTGCTTCGTATCGTCCGTGCTCCATTGTTTCTGCAAATATTACAACATGGAAATTATTACACAAACATGACAACAGGTGGATATATTGGTGGCAAACGTAGTCCTAGCTTATTCCGGGTTTGGGGTGGTCTCGACAACGCTTCAAGGGTAGGGGCGCAGCGGGAGGCGGTAGGAGACCGACATCGTTTTTTTCTAGGGTTTGGGTGTCCTCGAGAGTTTTGGTCGAGCGAGAGGGCCGGGGGGGGTGTGCTCCCGTGGTATAAGTTATCACGGTCGAGAGGGGGTATATATATCGACCGAACCTCATGTCAAAGTTATCCAGGAGGGGGTTATATCGACAACGACGACATACATACATGGGAAAATAATGTTATCGGGGAGGGGGTAGGTCAAACCCCCCCCCCTCGTGTTGAAGTTATCGGGACACGGGTTATATCGACAATGACATATCCGATAAAAAAATAAGAAGACGAAGAAGAAATAAAAAGAGGAGAAGAAGAAAGGAATAGAGGAGAAGATTGAAGAAAAAAAAAGAAGAAAAGAAAGAGGAGAAGAAGAAAGGAATAGAGGAGAAGAAGAGAAAATAGAATATTCTATTTTCTCTTCTTCTCCTTTATTCCTTTCTTCTTCTCCTCTTCTTTTTCTTCTTTTTTCTTCTTCTTATTTATTTCTCCTCTTCTTCCTATATTCTATTTTCTCTTCTTCTCCTCTATTCCTTTCTTCTTCTCCTCTTCTTTTTCTTCTTTTTTCTTCTTCTTTATTTCTCCTCTTCTTCCTCTCCTCTTCTTCTCCTTTCTTCCTCTTCTTATTTTCCTTTTTCCTCTCATTCTTTTTCTTCTTCTTCCTTTCCTACCTAGATATATAAAACTTTTCTAAAAATGTAACTTTTGCATATATACATGGAAAAAATGTTATCGGGGAGGGGGTATATCGACCCCCCCCTCAAGCCTCTACCCTAGTTCCTGACCCTCGACCGCTCGGCGATCCTCGACACTCTCGTTCCTGATAAAAATTAAGAAGAGGAAGAAGACAAAAAAAAGAGGAGAAGAAGAAAAAAAAGGAGAAGAAGAAGGAATAGAGGAGAAGAAGAAAAAATAGATTTATTTAATCTATTTTTTCTTCCTATCCTCTTCTTCTCCTCCTTCTTCCTCTTCTTATTTTCCTTTTCCCTGCTCCTTCTTTTCCTTCTTCTTCCTTCTTCCTTCTTCCTCTTTTCTTCTCCAACACAAAACACATCTCATCTCATCTCATTTCATCCAAAAATCTTTGCATATGAACATACATACATTTACTTTTTTTTCTTAAATGTTACATATGAACATTTTCTTAAATGAGCATATGAACATTTTCTTAAATATTAATGAGCATATGAACATACATATCACCAAAAAATAGGCCTTTTTCTTTGTAACAAAAAAAATGCAAAAACAAGCATTATACAGCATATACAGAGCATTATACAGTGAACATACATACATACATACATCATAACAAAAAAAATGAAAAACAGGCCGGTGGTCGGCGACGGCGACGATGGTTGGCGGTGGCGCGCGCTTACGGATGGCGTGCGGGGACGGCAATGAGAAGGATAGGGGAGGAGGCAGGGGCTCACGGAGCGGGGAGGGGTCGAGGTCGCCGGCCGGAATCGGTGCGGCGACGGTCGAACGGCCTCGGGGATGAAAGGGTCGCGGGAGCCGGCGTGGTGCTTCCCCGCAGCGACGGTGACGACGGGCGCGGGCGACGACGACGGCATCGGCGGGGGCGGCGGGCGGCGTCGGGGCAGCCT
>NC_041383.1:94379250-94399723 GCF_002162155.2 Triticum dicoccoides
GCGGCGTCGGGGCAGCGGACGACATCGACCTGGGTAGCCTGGCGGGAGGGGGGGGGGCAACTGGCGATGAGTTCGTCAAATTTTCCTAAGTGCTACTTATATACCCAGGCCTTTGGTCCCGGTTCATAGCAGCAACCGGGACCAAAGACACCCTTTAGTCCCGATTGGTGCCACCAACCGGGACCAAATGGCCTTTGGTCCCGATTGGTGGCGCCAATCGGGACTAAAGGGGGGGCATTGGTTCCGGTTGGTGCCACGAACTGGTACCAATGAACCCCTTTAGTCCCGGTTGGTGCCACCAACCGGGCCAAAGGCCTTGCACAGTGGGGTCGTGGTGGGAGTTTAGTCCCACCTCGCTAGTTGAGAGCGTCGACTACCTGTTTATAAGCACTTCTGCCTCCTCTCTCTCGAACTCCTCTGAACTGCAGGCCTATGGGCCTAATTTGACACTGCTTTGCCTATGGGCCTGCTGGACCTTCTGCGGGCCTGAATCCTGGCCCAAATAGCTGAGTTTCTAGTCGTATTCACGCCGTGGTGGCCCAGGAGGTGGCATTTTTTATTTTTTTCCAGTTTTTTTGTTTTCTTTGTTGCTTTATTTTTTTATTTTGTTTCTACTTACAACAAAATACTTACTGTTGCTATTTTATTTATTTTATTAAGGTTTATTTATTTTGTTTTATTATATTTTATTCTATTTTATTTTATTTTGTTTCTTCTTATTTATTTTATAAAAGTTTATTTTATTTATTTTATTTTGTTTCTACTTATTTATTTTATTTTATTTTATTTTGTTTTGTTTCTACTTATTTATAAAAGTTTATTTTGTTTATACTTATTTATTTTATTTTCTTTTTTGCCTTTTGTATTTATTTTATGAAAATTCTTTTTTGCTTTTAATGTTTTGAACAGAAAATACTTTGATAATTTTAGTTGCATAAATTCTATATAATTTTAGTTTCAATAATACTAGAGGTTTAGAAAACCTTTTTAGTTGATCCCTTTAGTACCGGTTCTTTCTGCCCTTTCTGACTTCATTTGTTATTTTTCATGCATTTATTGATTATTTTGAGCTATAAGACCCTGCAATTGAAAAGCATTTCAAATGAACTCTGAAAAGGTTGAAAGTTGGCATGGTATCATCATTTCATCCACATAGCATGTGCAATAAAGTTGAGAGGGTTACGGCAAATACTGGATGCACTTCGTGTACAAAACAGACAATGGTATCATACTCGTCTGTTACAAAGTTGGCATGGTATCATCATAATAGTTGCGGGAGAAAGTCTTCACTTTTTTTTCGCTTGTGTCATTTGCTTATTGCACCATAACCATGGATAATCTTCATCGTTTATCAGGATGCTTGGGTCAGGATTGACTTTGAAGGGAGGAATTTCATGAAACTTTTCATAATCTTCAGACATGTCTGTCTTGCCCTCCACTCCCACGATGTCCCTTTTTCCTGAAAGAACTATGTGGCACTTTGGCTCATCGTATGATGTATTCGCTTCCTTATCTTTTCTTTTTCTCGGTTTGGTAGACATGTCCTTCACATAGATAACCTGTGCCACATCATTGGCTAGGACGAACGGTTCGTTAGTGTACCCAAGATTTTCCAGATCCACTGTTGTCATTCCGTACTATGGGTCTACCTGTACCCCGCCTCCTAACAGATTGACCCATTTGCACTTAAACAAAGGGACCTTAAAATCATGTCCGTAGTGAATTTCCCATATGTCCACTATGTAGCCATAATATGTGTCCTTTCCCCTCTCGGTTGCTGCATCAAAGCGGACACCGCTGTTTTGGTTGGTGCTCTTTTGATCTTGGTCAATCGTGTAAAATGTATTCCCATTTATCTCGTATCCTTTGTAAGTCAATACAGTCAAAGATGGTCCCTGGGACAACAAGTACAACTCATCACAAACAGTGTTGTCACCTCTGAGACGTGTTTCCAACCAACTGCTGAAAGTCCTAATGTGTTCACATGTAATCCAGTCGTCGCACTGCTCCAGGTGTTTGGAGCGCAGACTGTTCTTGTGTTCATCGACATACGGGAGCACCAAGGTAGAGTTCTGTAGAACTGTGTAGTGTGCTTGATACCAACAATATCCGTCCCTGCATATTATTGAGTCCCCTCCAAGCGTGCCTTTTCCAGTCAGTCTCCCCTCATACCACGATTTAGGGAGACCCATCTTCTTAAGGCCAGGAATGAAGTCAACACAAAACCCAATGACATCCTCTGTTTGATGGCCCATGGAGATGCTTCCTTCTGGCCTAGCGCGGTTACAGACATATTTCTTTAGTGTTGGGGAACGTAGTAATTTCAAAAAAAATCCTACGCACATGCAAGATCGTGGTGATGCATAGCAACGAGAGGGGAGAGTATTGTCCACGTACCCTCGTAGACCGTAAGCGGAAGCGTTATGACAATGCGGTTGATGTAGTCATACGTCTTCACGATCCGACCGATCCAAGCACCGAACGTACGGAGCCTCCGAGTTCAGCACACGTTCAGCTCGATGACGATCTCCGGCCTCCGATCCAGCAGAGCTCCGGAGATGAGTTTCGTCAGCACGACGGTGTGGTGACGATGATGATGTTCTACCGGCGCAGGGCTTCGCCTAAACTCCGCGACGATATGACCGAGGTGGAATATGGTGGAGGGGGGCACCGCACACGGCTAAGGAACGATCCGTAGATCAACTTGTGTTGTTCCTAGAGGTGCCCCCCTGCCCCCGTATATAAAGGAGCAAGGGGGGAGGGGCGGGCGGCCTAGGAGAGGCGCGCCAAGGGGAGTCCTACTCCCACCGGGAGTAGGACTCCCTCCTTCCTTGTTGGAGTAGGAGAAGGGGGAAAGAGGGGGAGAGGAGGAAGGAAAAGGGGGCCGCACCCCTTGTCCAATTCGGACCAGAGGGGGGCTGCACGCCTCCTTCCTTTCGGCCTCTCTCCTCTATTCCCGTATGGCCCAATAAGGCCCATATACCCCCCGGCGAATTCCCGTAACTCTCCGGTACTCCGAAAAATACCCGAATCACTCGGAACCTTTCCGAACTCCGAATATAGTCGTCCAATATATCGATCTTTACGTCTCGACCATTTCGAGAGTCCTCGTCATGTCCCCGATCTCATCCGGGACTCCGAACTCCTTCGGTACATCAAAACTCATAAACTCATAATATAACTGTCATCGAAACCTTAAGCGTGCGGACCCTACGGGTTCGAGAACAATGTAGACATGACCTAGAACTATTCTCGGTCAATAACCAATAGCGGAACCTGGATGCTCATATTGGCTCCCACATATTCTACGAAGATCTTTATCGGTCAAACCGCATAACAACATACGTTGTTCCCTTTGTCATCGGTATGTTACTTGCCCGAGATTCGATCGTCGGTATCCAATACCTAGTTCAACCTCGTTACCGGCAAGTCTCTTTACTCGTTACGTAATGCATCATTCCGTAACTAATTCATTAGCTACATTGCTTGCAAGGCTTATAGTGATGTGCATTACCGAGAGGGCCCAAAGATACCTCTCCGACAATCGGAGTGACAAAACCTAATCTCGAAATATGCCAACCCAACATGTACCTTTGGGGACACCTGTAGTACTCCTTTATAATCATCCATTTACGTTGTGACGTTTGGTAGTACCCAAAGTGTTCCTCCGGTAAACGGGATTTGCATAATTTTCATAGTTACAGGAACATGTATAAGTCATGAAGAAAGCAATAGCAGTATACTAAACGATCGAGTGCTAGGCTAACGGAATGGATGATGTCAATCACATCATTCTTCTAATGATGTGATCCCACTAATCAAATGACAACACATGTCTATGGTTAGGAAACATAACCATCTTTGATTAATGAGCTAGTTAAGTAGAGGCATACTAGTGACTATAGTTTTGTCTATGTATTCACACATGTATCATGTTTCCGGTTAATACAATTCTAGCATGAATAATAAACATTTATCATGATATGAGGAAATAAATAATAAATTTATTATTGCCTCTAGGGCATATTTCCTTCACTCTCCCACTTGCACTAGAGTCAATAACCTAGATCACATAGTAATGATTCTAACACCCATGGAGTCTTGGTGCTGATCATGTTTTGCTCGTGAGAGAGGCTTAGTCAACGGGTCTGCAACATTCAGATCCGTATGTATCTTGCAAATCTCTATGTCTCCCACTTGGACTTGGTCCCAAATAAAATTGAAGCGTCTCTTGATGTGCTTGGTCCTCTTGTGAAATCTGGATTCCTTTGCGAAGGCAATTGCACCAGTATTGTCACAGAAGATCTTCATTGGTCCTGATGCACTAGGTATGACACCTAGATCGGGAATGAACTCCTTCATCCAGACTCCTTCATTTGCTGCTTCAGAAGCAGCTATGTACTCCGCTTCACATGCAGATCCCGCCACGACGCTTTGTTTAGAACTGCACCAACTTACAGCTCCACCGTTTAATAAAAACACGTATCCGGTTTGCGATTTAGAATTATCCGGATCAGTGTCAAAGCTTGCATCGACGTAACCATTTACGACTAGCTCTTTGTCACCTCCATATACGAGAAACATATCCTTAGTCCTTTTCAGGTATTTCAGGATGTTCTTGACCGCTGTCCAGTGATCCACTCCTGGATTACTTTGGTACCTTCCTGCCAAGCTTATTGCTAAGCATACATCAGGCCTGGTGCACAGCATTGCATACATGATAGAGCCTATGGCTGAAGCATAGGGAACATCTTTCATTTTCTCTCTATCTTCTGCTGTGGTCGGGCATTGAGTTTGACTCAACTTCACACCTTGTAGCACAGGCAAGAAACCTTTCTTCGCCTGATCCAAATTGAACTTTTTCTAAATTTTGTCAAGGTATGTGCTTTGTGAAAGTCCTATTAAGCGTCTTGATCTATCTCTATAGATCTTGATGCCCAATATGTAAGCAGCTTCACCGAGGTCTTTCATTGAAAAACTTTTATTCAAGTATCCCTTTATGCTATCCAGAAATTCTATATCATTTCCAATTAATAATATGTCATCTACATATAAAATCAAAAATGCTACAGAGCTCCCACTCACTTTCTTGTAAATACATGCTTCTCCAAAAGTCCGTATAAAACCATATGCTTTGATCACACTATCAAAACATTTATTCCAACTCCGAGATGCTTGCACCAGTCCATAAATGGATCGCTGGAGCTTGCACACTTTGTTAGTACCTTTTGGATCAACAAAACCTTCTGGCTGCATCATATACAACTCTTCTTCTAGAAATCCTTTCAAGAATGCAGTTTTGATATCCATTTGCCAAATTTCATAATCATGAAATGCAGCAATAGCTAACATGATTCGGACAGACTTAAGCATCGCTACAGGTGAGAAAGTCTCATCATAGTCAACCCCTTGAACTTGTCGAAAACCTTTCGCAACAAGTCGAGCTTTATAGACAGTTACATTACCATCAGCGTCAGTCTTCTTCTTAAAGATCCATTTATTCTCAATGGCTTGCTGATCATCGGGCAAGTCAACCAAAGTCCATACTTTTTTTTCATACATGGATCCATCTCAGATTTCAAGGCTTCTAGCCATTTTGCGGAATCTGGGCTCATCATCGCTTCCTCATAGTTCGTAGGTTCATCATGGTCAAGTAACATGACTTCCAGAATAGGATTACCGTACCACTCTGGTGCGGATCTTACTCTGGTAGACGTACGGGGTTCAGTAGAAACTTGATCTGAAGTTTCATGAACAATATCATTAGCTTCCTCACTGATTGGTGTAGTTGTCACAGGAACCGGTTCTTGTGATGAACTACTTTCCAATAAGGGAGTAGATACAGTTATCTCATCAAGTTCTACTTTCCTCCCACTCACTTTTTTCGAGAGAAACTCCTTCTCTAGAAAGGATCCGATTTTAGCAACGAAAATCTTGCCCTCAGATCTGTGATAGAAGGTGTACCCAATAGTCTCCTTTGGGTATCCTATGAAGACACATTTCTCCGATTTGGGTTCGAGCTTATCTGGTTGAAGTTTCTTCACATAAGCATCGCAGCCCCAAACTTTAAGAAACGACAACTTTGGTTTCTTGCCAAACCACAGTTCATAAGGCGTCGTCTCAACGGATTTTGATGGTGCCCTATTTAACGTGAATGCGGCCGTCTCTAAAGCATACCCCCAAAACGATAGCGGTAAATCGGTAAGAGACATCATAGATCGCACCATATCAAGTAAAGTACGATTACGACGTTCGGACACACCATTTCTTTGTGGTGTTCCGGGTGGCGTGAGTTGCGAAACTATTCCGCATTGTTTCAAGTGTAGACCAAACTCGTAACTCAAATATTCTCCTCCACGATCAGATCGTAGAAACTTTATTTTCTTGTTACGATGATTTTCCACTTCACTCTGAAATTCTTTGAACTTTTCAAATGTTTCAGACTTGTGTTTCATTAAGTAGATATACCCATATCTGCTCAAATCATCTGTGAAGGTGAGAAAATAACGATATCCGCCGCGAGTCTCAACATTCATTGGACCACAAACATCAGTATGTATGATTTCCAACAAATCAGTTGCTCACTCCATAGTTCCGGAGAACGGCGTTTTAGTCATATTGCCCATAAGGCACGGTCGCAAGTACCAAGTGATTTATAATCAAGTGATTCCAAAAGCCCATCAGTATGGAGTTTCTTCATGCGCTTTACACCGATATGACCTAAACGGCAGTGCCACAAATAAGTTGCACTATCGTTATCAACTCTGCATCTTTTGGTTTCAACACTATGAATATGTGTATCACTACTATCGAGATTCAATAAAAATAGACCATTCTTCAAGGGTGCATGACCATAAAATATATTACTCATATAAATAGAACAACCATTATTCTCTGATTTAAATGAATAACCGTCTCGCATCAAACAAGATCCAGATATAATGTTCATGCTCAACGCTGGCACCAAATAACAATTATTTAGGTCTAATACTAATCCCGATGGTAGATGTAGAGGTAGCGTGCCGACCGCGATCACATCAACTTTGGAACCATTTCCCACGCGCATCGTCACCTCGTGCTTAGCCAATCTTCGCTTAATTCGTAGTCCCTGTTTCGAGTTGCAAATATTAGCAACAGAACCAGTATCAAATACCCAGGTGCTACTGCGAGCATTAGTAAGGTACACATCAATAACATGTATATCACATATACCTTTGTTCACATTGCCATCCTTCTTATCCGCCAAATACTTGGGGCAGTTCCGCTTCCAGTGTCCAGTCTGCTTGCAGTAGAAGCACTCAGTTTCAGGCTTAGGTCCAGACTTGGGTTTCTTCTCTTGAGCAGCAACTTGCTTGCTGTTCTTTTTGAAGTTCCCCTTCTTCTTCCCTTTGCCCTTCTTCTTGAAACTGGTGGTTTTGTTAACCATCAACACTTGATGCTCCTTCTTGATTTCTACCTCCGCAGCTTTTAGCATTGCGAAGAGCTCAGGAATAGTCTTGTTCATCCCTTGCATATTATAGTTCATCATGAAGCTCTTGTAGCTTGGTGGCAGTGATTGGAGAATTCTGTCAATGACACTATCATCAGGAAGATTAACTCCCAGTTGAATCAAGTGATTATTATACCCAGACATTTTGAGTATGTGTTCACTGACAGAACTATTCTCCTCCATCTTCCAGCTATAGAACTTATTGGAGACTTCATATCTCTCAATCCGGGCATTTGCTTGAAATATTAACTTCAACTCCTGGAACATCTCATATGCTCCATGATGTTCAAAACATCGTTGAAGACCCGGTTCTAAGCTGTAAAGCATGGCACACTGAACTATCGAGTAGTCATTAGCTTTGCTCTGCCAGACGTTCTTAACGTCGTCAGTTGCATCAGCAGCAGGCCTGGCACCCAGCGATGCTTCCAGGACGTAACTTTTCTGTGCAGCAATGAGGATAATCCTCAGGTTACGGACCCAGTCCATGTAATTGCTACCATCATCTTTCAACTTTGCTTTCTCAAGGAACGTATTAAAATTCAATGGAACAACAGCACGAGCCATCTATCTACAAACAAACATAGACAAGCAAAATACTATCAGGTACTAAGTTCATGATAAATTTAAGTTCAATTAATCATATTACTTAAGAACTCCCACTAAGACAGACATCTCTCTAGTCATGTAAGTGATCACATGATCCAAATCAACTAAACCATGTCCGATCATCACGTGAGATGGAGTAGTTTCAATGGTGAACATCGCTATGTTGATCATATCTACTATATGATTCACGTTCGACCTTTCGGTCTCCGTGTTCCGAGGCCATATCTGTATATGCTAGGCTCGTCAAGTATAACCTGAGTATTCCGCGTGTGCAACTGTTTTGCACCCGTTGTATTTGAACGTAGAGCCTATCACACCAGATCATCACGTGGTGTCTCAGCACGAAGAACTTTCGCAACGGTGCATACTCAGGGAGAACACTTCTTGATAATTAGTGAGAGATCATCTTAAAATGCTACCGTCAATCAAAGCAAGATAAGATGCATAAAGGATAAACATCACATGCAATCAATATAAGTGATATGATATGGCCATCATCATCTTGTGCTTGTGATCTCCATCTTCGAAGCACCGTCATGATCACCATCGTCACCGGCGCGACACCTTGATCTCCATCGTAGCATCATTGTCGTTACGCCATCTATTGCTTCTACGACTATCGCTACCGCTTAGTGATAAAGTAAAGCAATTACAGGGCGTTTGCATTTCATACAATAAAGCGACAACCATATGGCTCCTGCCAGTTGCCGATAACTTCGGTTACAAAACATGATCATCTCATACAATAGAATATAGCATCACGTCTTGACCATATCACATCACAACATGCCCTGCAAAAACAAGTTAGACGTCCTCTACTTTGTTGTTGCAAATTTTACGTGGCTGCTACGGGCTGAGCAAGAACCGTTCTTACCTACACATCAAAACCACAATGATAGTTCGTCAAGTTAGTGCTGTTTTAACCTTCGCAAGGACCGGGCGTAGCCACACTCGATTTAGCTAAAGTGAGAGAGACAGACACCCGCCAGCCACCTTTAAGCACGAGTGCTCGTAACGGTGAAACCAGTCTCGCGTAAGCGTACGCGTAATGTCGGTCCGGGCCGCTTCATCTCACAATACCGCTGAACCAAAGTATGACATGAGGGTAAGCAGTATGACTTGTATTGCCCACAACTCACTTGTGTTCTACTCGTGCATATAACATCAACGCATAAAACCTAGGCTCGGATGCCACTGTTGGGGAACATAGTAATTTCAAAAAAAATTCCTACGCACACGCAAGATCATGGTGATGCATACCAACGAGAGGGGAGAGTATTGTCCACGTACCCTCGTAGACCGTAAGCGGAAGCGTTATGACAACGCGGTTGATGCAGTCGTACGTCTTCATGATCCGACCGATCCAAGCACCGAACGTACGGAGCCTCCGAGTTCAGCACATGTTCAGCTCGATGACGATCTCCGGCCTCCGATCCAGCAGAGCTCCGGAGATGAGTTCCGTCAGCACGACAGCGTGGTGACGATGATGATGTTCTACCGGCGCAGGGCTTCGCCTAAACTCCGCGACAATATGACCGAGGTGGAATATGGTGGAGGGGGGCACCGCACACGGCTAAGGAACGATCCGTAGATCAACTTGTGTTGTTCCTAGAGGTGCCCCCTGCCCCCGTATATAAAGGAGCAAGGGGGGAGGGGCGGCCGGCCTAGGAGAGGCGCGCCAAGGGGAGCCCTACTCCCACCGGGAGTAGGACTCCCTCCTTCCTTGTTGGAGTAGGAGAAGGGGGAAAGAGGGGGAGAGGAGGAAGGAAAAGGGGGGCACACCCCTTGTCCAATTCGGACCAGAGGGGGGCTGCGCGCCTCCTTCCTTTCGGCCTCTCTCCTCTATTCCCGTATGGCCCAATAAGGCCCATATACCCCCCGGCGAATTCTCGTAACTATCCGGTACTCCGAAAAATACCCGAATCACTCGGAACCTTTCCGAACTCTGAATATAGTCGTCCAATATATCGATCTTTAAGTCTCGACCATTTCGAGACTCCTCGTCATGTCCCCGATCTCATCCTGGATCATAAACTCATAATATAACTGTCATCGAAACCTTAAGCGTGCGGACCCTACGGGTTCGAGAACAATGTAGACATGACCTAGAACTATTCTCGGTCAATAACCAATAGCGGAACCTGGATGCTCATATTGGCTCCCACATATTCTATGAAGATCTTTATCGGTCAAACCGCATAACAACATACATTGTTCCCTTTGTCATCGGTATGTTACTTGCCCGAGATTCGATCGTCGGTATGCAATACCTAGTTCAATCTCGTTACCGGCAAGTCTCTTTACTCGTTACGTAATGCATCATTCCGTAACTAACTCATTAGCTACATTGCTTGCAAGGCTTATAGTGATGTGCATTACCGAGAGGGCCCAGAGATACCTCTCCGACAATCGGAGTGACAAAACCTAATCTCGAAATACGCCAACCCAAGATGTACCTTTGGGGACACCTGTAGTACTCCTTTATAATCACCCAGTTACGTTGTGACGTTTGGTAGTACCCAAAGTGTTCCTCCGGTAAACAGGAGTTGCATAATTCTCATAGTTACAGGAACATGTATAAGTCATGAAGAAAGCAATAGCAGTATACTAAACGATCAAGTGCTAGGCTAACGGAATGGGTCATGTCAATCACATCATTCTTCTAATGATGTGATCCCGCTAATCAAATGACAACACATGTCTATGGTTAGGAAACATAACCATCTTTGATTAATGAGCTAGTCAAGTAGAGGCATACTAGTGACTATAGTTTTGTCTATGTATTCACACATGTATCATGTTTCCGGTTAATACAATTCTAGCATGAATAAACATTTATCATGATATGAGGAAATAAATAATAACTTTATTATTGCCTCTAGGGCATATTTCCTTCATTTAGGACTCCCATGAATCTCTCAAAGGGGAACATATTGTGTGGAAATACGGGCCCCAGAATGACAATCTCGTCGATTAGATGAACTAGGACGTGCGTCATGATATTGAAGAAGGATGGTGGGAACACCAGCTCGAAACTGACAAGACATTGCGCCACATCACTCCTTAGCCTTGTTATGATTTCTGGATTGATCACCTTGTGAGATATTGCATTGAGGAATGCACATAGCTTCACAATGGCTAATCGGACGTTTTCCGGTAGAAGCCCCCTCAATGCAACCGGAAGCAGTTGCGTCATAATCACGTGGCAGTAATGAGACTTTAGGTTCTCGAACTTTTTCTCTGGCATATTTATTATTCCCTTTATATTCAACGAGAAGCCAGTGGGGACCTTCATACTGAGCAGGCATTCAACGAAGATTTCTTTCTCTTCTTTCGTAAGAGCATAGCTGGCAGGACCTTCATACTGCTTCGGAGGCATGCCATCTTTTTCGTGCAAACGTTGCAGGTCCTCCTGTGCCTCAGGTGTATATTTTGTCTTCCCATACACGCCCAAGAAGCCTAGCAGGTTCACGCAAAGGTTCTTCATCACGTGCATCACGTTGATTGAAGAGCGGACCTCTAGGTCTTTCCAGTAGGGTAGGTCCCAAAATATAGGTTTCTTCTTCCACATGGGTGCGTGTCCTTCAGCGTCATTCGGAACAGCTATTCCGCCGGGACCCTTTCCAAAGATTACGTGTAAATCATTGACCATAGCAAATACGTGATCACCGGTACGCATGGCGGGCTTCTTCTGGTGATCTGCCTCTCCTTTGAAATGCTTGCCTTTCTTTCGACATTGATGGTTGGTCGGAAGAAATCGATGATGGCTCAGGTACACATTCTTCCTGCATTTGTCTAGGTATATACTTTCAGTGTCATCTAAACAGTGCGTGCATGCGTGGTATCCCTTGTTTGTCTGTCCTGAAAGGTTACTGAGAGCGGGCCAATCGTTGATGGTTACAAACAGCAAAGCATGCAGGTTAAATTCCTCCTGTTTGTGCTCATCCCACGTACGTACATCGTTTCCATTCCACAGCTATAAAAATTCTTCAACTAATGGCCTTACGTACACATCAATGTCGTTGCCGGGTTGCTTAGGGCCTTGGATGAGAACTTGCATCATAATGAACTTCCGCTTCATGCACATCCAAGGAGGAAGGTTATACATACATAGAGTCACGGGTTAGGTGCTGTGATTGCTTCTCTGCTCCCCGAAAGGATTAATGCCATCCGCGCTTAAACCAAACCATACGTTCCTTGGGTCACCTACAAACTCAGCCCAGTACTCTCTCTCGATTTTTCTCCACTGCAACTCATCAGCGGCTGCTCTCAACTTCCCGTCTTTCTTACGGTCCTCATTGTGCCATCACATCAACTTGGCATGCTCTTCGTTTCTGAACAGATGTTTCAACCGGGGTATTATAGGAGCATACCACATCACCTTCACAGGATTCCTCTTCCTGGGGGGCTCGCCATCAACATCACCAAGGTCATCTCGTCTGATCTTATACCGCAATGCACCGCATACCGGGCATGCGTTCAGATCCTTGTACGCACCGCGGTAGAGGATGCAGTCATTAGGGCATGCATGTATCTTCGGCACCTCCAATCCTAGAGGGCATACGACCTTCTTTGCTGCGTATGTACTGTCGGGCAATTCGTTATCCTTTGGAAGCTTCTTCTTCAATATTTTCAGTAGCTTCTCAAATCCTTTGTCAGGCACAACATTCTTGCCTTCCATTGCAGCAATTCCAGTACGGTACCGAGCTTTGTGTTGCCATCTTCGCAATTGGGGTACAACCCTTTTTTGTGATCCTCTAACATGCGATCGAACTTCAGCTTGTCCTTTTGACTTTCCCATTGCGTCCATGCATCGACAATGACCCGGCGGAGATCATCATCATCAGGCACATCGTCTGGTTCCTCTTGATCTTCAGCAGCTTCCCCCGTTGCAGCATCATTGGGCACATCATCTGGTTCCTCTTGATCTTCAGCAGCTTCCCACGTTGCAGCATCACCGTATTCAGGGGGCACATAGTTGTCATCGTCCTCTTCTTCTTCACCGTCTTCCATCATAACCCCTATTTCTCTATGCCTCGTCCAAACATTATAGTGTGGCATGAAACCATTGTAAAGCAGGTGGGTGTGAAGGATTTTCCGGTCAGAGTCGTATTCCCACATTTAGGGCATGGACAACACATAAAACCATTCTGCTTGTTTGCCTCAGCCACTTCGAGAAAATCATGCACGCCCTTAATGTACTCGGAGGTGTGTCTGTCACTATCCATGTGTTCAAAACCTTCTAAATATGCGCGCCGGACTCGTCGTCATTGAAGCCTGGTTCAGGGGCTACTGAGGGAGTCCTGGACTAGGGGGTGTCCGGATGGCCGAACTATCATCTTTGGCCGGACTCCTGGACTATGAAGATAGAAGATTGAAGACTTCACCCCGTGTCCGCATAGGACTTTCCTTGGCGTGGAAGGCAAGCTTGGCGATACGGATATGAAGATTTCCTACCATTGTAACCGACTCTGTGTAACCCTAACCCTATTCGGTGTCTATACAAACCAAAGGGTTTTAGTCCATAGGACGAACAACAATCATACCATAGGCTAGCTTCTACGGTTTAGCCTCCTTGATCTCGTGGTAGATCTACTATTGTACTACCCATATCATCAATATTAATCAAGCAGGAGTAGGGTATTACCTCCATCGAGAGGGCCCGAACCTGGGTAAAAACATCGTGTCCCTTGTCTCCTGTTACCATCCGCCTAGACGCACAGTTCGGGACCCCCTACCCGAGATCCGCCGGTTTTGACACCGATAGGTGCCTTGGGCATCCCCAAGCTTAGGCTCTTGCCACTCCTTATTCCATAGTCCATCGAATCTTTACCCAAAACTTGAAAACTTCACAACACAACACTCAACAGAAAACTCGTAAGCTCCGTTAGCGAAAGAAAACAAAACACAACTTCAAGGTACTATAATGAACTCATTCTTTATTTATATTGGTGTAATATCTACTGTATTCCAATTTCTCTATGGTTCATACCCTCCAATACTACTCATAGATTCATCAAAATAAGCAAACAACACATAGAAAACAGAATCTGTCAAAAACAGAACACTCTGTAGTAATGTGTATCAAACGTATACTTATGGAACATAAAAAATTCTACAAAATTAGGAAGTCCTAGATAATTAGTTTAGTGATCTAATTCAAAAAGAATCAACTGAAAAGCACGTTCCTGTGATTTATGAAAACTAATCTCGTGCGTGCAAAGTTTCTGTTTTTTACAGCAGAATCAAATAACTATTACCGTAAGCTATCCTAAAGGTCTTACTTGGCACCTTATTGAAACAAAAGCTATAAAACATGATTACTACAGTAGCATAATCATGTGGACACACAAAAACAGTAAGGG
Source organism: Triticum dicoccoides (assembly GCF_002162155.2). NCBI lineage: Eukaryota > Viridiplantae > Streptophyta > Magnoliopsida > Poales > Poaceae > Triticum > Triticum dicoccoides. The sequence continues at coordinate 94,393,711 of NC_041383.1, forward strand.
TAAATATTGGGTTGTTGATGACCCACAAGTATAGGGGATCTATCGTAGTCCTTTCGATAAGTAAGAGTGTCGAACCCAACGAGGAGCAGAAGGAAATGATAAGCGGTTTTTAGCAAGGTATTCTCTGCAAGTACTGAAATAAGTGGTAACATATAGTTTTGTGATAAGATAATTTGTAGCGAGCAACAAGTAACAAAAGTAAATAAAGTGCAGCAAGATGGCCCAATCCTTTTTGTAGCAAAGGACAAGCCTGGACAAACTCTTATATAAGGAAAAGTGCTCCCGAGGACACATGGGAATATTGTCAAGCTAGGTCTCATCACGTTCATATGATTCGCGTTCGGTACTTTGATAATTTGATATGTGGGTGGACCGGTGCTTGGGTGCTGTTCTTACTTGAACAAGCATCCCACTTATGATTCACCTCTATTGCAAGCATCCGCAACTACAACAAAAGTATTAAGGTAAACCTAACCATAGCATGAAACATATGGATCCAAATCAGCCCCTTACGAAGCAACATATAAACTAGGGTTTAAGCTTCTGTCACTCTAGCAACCCATCATCTACTTATTACTTCCCAATGCCTTCCTCTAGGCCCAAATAATGGTGAAGTGTTATGTAGTCGACGTTCACATAACACCACTAGAGGCTAGACAACATACATCTCATCAAAATATCGAACGAATACCAAATTCGCATGACTACTAATAGCAAGAATTCTCCCATGTCCTCAGGAACAAACGTAACTACTCACAAAGCATATTCATGTTCATAATCACAGGGGTATTAATATGCATAAAGGATCTGAACATATGATCTTCCACCAAATAAACCAACTAGCATCAACTACAAGGAGTAATCAACACTACTAGCAACCTACTAGTACCAATCTCGGACTTGGAGACAAGAATTGGATACAAGAGATGAACTAGGGTTTTGGGAGGAGATGGTGCTGGTAAAGATGTTGATGGAGATTTCCCTCTCCTGATGAGATGAGCGTTGGTGATGATGATGGCGATGATTTCCCCCTCCCGGAGGGAAGTTTCCCCGGCAGAACAGCTCTGCCGGAGCCCTAGATTGGTTCCGCCAAGGTTCCACCTCGTGGCGGCGGAGTTTCATCCCGAAAGGTTGCTTCTGATTTTTTCCTTGACGAAAGACCTCATATAGCAGAAGATGGCCATCGGAGAGCCAACAGGGGGCCCACGAGGCAGGGGGCGCGCCCTGGGGGGTAGGGCGCGCCCCCCTCCCTCGTGGCCAGGTGGGTCCCCCTCTGGTGTACTTCTTCCGCTCAATGTTTATTATATTTTCCAAAAATGACTTTCGTGGAGTTTCAGGACTTTTGGATTTGTGCAGAATAGGTCTCTAGTATTTGCTCCTTTTCCAGCCCAGAATTCCAGTTGCCGGCATTCTCCCTCTTTATGTAAACCTTGTAAAATAAGAGAGAATAGGCATAAGTATTGTGACATAACATGTAATAACAGCCCATAATGCAATAAATATTGATATAGAAGCATGATGCAAAATGGACGTATCAACTCCCCCAAGCTTAGACCTAGCTTGTCCTCAAGCGAAGCCGATAACGATAAATATGTCCCCATGTTTAGAGGTAGAGGTGTCGATAAAAATAAAATATGGACATGAAGGCATCATGATTATTCTCATAACAACAACATATATAGATATTGTCATATGGTTTCTTATGTTCAAGTAATAATCCATTCACAATGCAGAGTACGAATCATAAACTTTATTGAGAACCAACAAACTATAATCTCAGTCATTCAAACAATTGCCATTTATCATAACATCAAAAAGAGTCTATGTCAGAGCTTAATAGCAAGTCCACATACTCAACTATCATTTAGTCTTTCATAATTGCTAACACTCACGCGATACTTGTGGTTACGGAGTTTTAATCCGACACAGAGAAAGATAGGGGCTTATAGTTTCGCCTCCCAACCTTTTACCTCAAGGGTAATGTCAACAATAATAACTCATGCTCCCCTACATCCAATTAGACATATCTATCAGGATCCTTCCAACATACTGTGCTTGCCAAAGGATAAAATGTAAAAAGGAAAAGTGAAGATCACTATGACTCTTGCATAAGGTAGAAGGTAATAATAAAAGATAGGCCCTTTGCAGAGGGAAGCAGAGGTTGCCATGCGCTTTTATGGTTGGATGCACAAAATCTTAATGCGAAAGAACGTCACTTTATATTGCCACTTGTGATATAGACCTTTATTATGCAGTTCGTCGCTTTTATTACTTCTACATCACAAGATCGTATAAAGCTTATTTTCTCTCTCACTAATAAATCATACATATTTAGAGAGCAATTTTTATTGCTTGCACCGATGACAACTTACTTGAAGGATCTTACTCAATCCATAGGTAGGTATGGTGGACTCTCATGGAAAAACTGGTTTGAGGGTTTTGGAAGCACAAATAGTATCTCTACTTGGTGCTGAGAATTCTGCTAGCATGAGGGGGAAAGGCAAGCTCAACATGTTGGATGATCCATGACAATATACTTTATCTCAGATATAAGAAAACATAACTCATTACGTTGTCTTCCTTGTCCGACGTTAACTCTTTAGCATGTCATATTTTAATGAGTGCTCCCAATCATAAAAGATGTCAATGATAATATATTTATATGTGAAACCTCTCTTTCCTTATTACTTCCTATTAATTGCAACGATGACCAAAGCTATGTTTGCCAACTCCCAACAACTTTTAACCATCATACTCTTTCTATGTGAAGTCATTACTCCCAATAAGATCAATATGGTATCTTTGTTTATTTTTATTCTTTTCTCTTTTCTTTTATTTACTCAAGATCATGGCAAAGAAATCAAGCCCTTGACTCAACACTAATCTTTATTATATAGTTCACGGACTCGATTACATAGAGAGATCATAAAGCAAAACTCAAAAACTAGATCATGCCATAAACTTTACTCTACTAGATCAAGATACTACTAATAGGATCGAACTAAGAAAAACGGTAAAGATAGGAGATGTGATTGTGATACGATATCGGGGCACCTCCCCCAAGCTTGACAGTTGCCAAGGGGAGTGCCCATACCCATGTGATTATATCTCCTTTGCTGGTGAAGGTGAAGGTGTTGTCGATGATGGATAGTCGCACATCGAGCGTAAGAGGTCCTCCAGCTTGCGGATAATGCCTTTGAGTGCAACAATATGCTCCTTCAACAAAATATTATCACGTGTGAGATACTTGTTCTGTATACGAGCTAACTCAATCATCTTGAAAGCTTCGATCTCAGTTGGGGTAAGAAGATTAAGATCAAGTTGAAGGATGTCTTCTGCCGCTGGAGCTTGATCCTCTGTGGCCTTCTTGATCCCTTCATCCTTGTTGATCTCCATGGGTTCTTCCCTCTTCAGTTCTATCTTCATTAGCCAAGCATCATTGTCACCATTGTTGGAGGAGGGGGATGACATGATGCCTGGCCTTGACATACTGGAGTCAAAACCTTCGGGAGAATATATAATGAATTTTTACCGACCAAAATACGTATCATGCAAGAAAACAGCGTCCGGAAGGCACACGAGGTGCCCACGAGGTAGGGGGCGTGCCCAGGGAGGTAGGGTGCGCCCTCGACCCTCGTGGGGCCCTCCTGTCCTTCCCGGACTGCAACTTATTTTTCTATTTTTCTAAATATTCCAAAAGAGAGAAATATTGGCTTAAAAACTGTTTTGGAGTCGGTTTACTTACTGTACCACATACCTATTCCTTTTCGGAGTCTGAAACATTCTGGAAAGTGTCTCTTATGTATTCCTCCGGGGTTACGGTTTCGATAACATTGGTTTCAACATTTATAGGATTACCTGAGATATAATGTTTGATTCTTTGGCCATTTACCACCGTCGGATTTGTGCCTTCTAAATTGTTAACTTTTATGGCACCGGAACGATAGACCTCCTCGATAACGTAAGGGCCTTCCCATTTAGAGAGAAGTTTTCCTGCAAAAAATCTTAAACGAGAGTTGTATAGAAATACATAATCACCTACATTAAACTCACGCTTTTGTATCCTTTTGTCATGCCATCTTTTGACTTTCTCTTTAAACAACTTGGCATTTTCATAAGCTTGGGTTCTCCATTCATTGAGTGAGCTAATATGAAATAACCTCTTCTCACCGGCAAGTTTGAAATCATAGTTGAGCTCTTTAATAGCCCAATATGCCTTATGTTCTAGTTCGAGAGGTAAGTGACATGCTTTTCCATAAACCATTTTATACGGAGACATACCCATAGGATTTTTATATGAAGTTCTGTAAGCCCATAATGCATCATCTAGTTTTTTGGACCAATTCTTTCTAGACCTATTGACAGTCTTTTGCAAAATTAATTTGAGCTCTCTATTACTCAATTCTACTTGACCACTAGACTGTGGGTGATAAGGAGATGCAATTCTATGATTAACGTCATATTTAGCAAGCATCTACGGAAAACACCATGAATAAAATGTGAACCACCATCAGTCATTAAATATCTAGGGACTCCAAACCTCGGAAAAATAACTTCTTTAAGCATTTTAATAGAAGTGTTATGATCAACACTACTAGTTGGAATAGCTTCTACCCACTTAGGAACGTAATCAACAACAACTAAAATATGTGTATATCCATTAGAGGCAGGAAAAGGTCCCATATAATCAAAGCCCCAAACATCAAATGGTTCAATAACAAGTGAATAATTCATAGGAATTTCTTAACGTCTACTAATATTACCAATTCTTTGACATTCATCACACGATAAAACAAACTTACGGGCATCCTTGAAGAGAGTAGGCCAATAAAAACCGGATTGCAATACCTTATGTGCAGTTCTATCTCCAGCGTGGTGTCCTCCATAAGCTTCGGAGTGACACTTGCATAGGATCTATTCCTGTTCATGTTCAGGTATACAACGTCTAATAACACCATCTACTCCTTCTTTATAAAGATGTGGGTCATCCCTAAAGTAATGTCTCAAATCATAGAAAAACTTTCTTTTGCTGGTATGTGAAACTAGGTGGTATAAATTTAGAAACAATATAATTAGCATAATCAGCATACCATGGAGTACTACAAGAAGTACTTATAACATTTAATTGTTCATCAGGAAAGCTATCATCAATATGTAGTGGGTCATCAAGAACATTTTCTAACCTAGACAAGTTGTCTGCAACGGGGTTCTCAGCTCCTTTTCTATAAACAATATGAAATCAAATTCTTGTAGCAAGAGAACCCATCTAATAAGTCTAGGTTTAGCATCTTTCTTTTCCATCAGATACTTAATAGCAGCATGATCAGTGTGAATAGTTACTTTAGAATCAACAATATAAGGTCTGAACTTATCACAAGCAAATACAACTGCTAAAAATTCTTTTTCAGTAGTAGCATAATTTCTTTGAGCATTGTCTAGAGTTTTACTAGAATAATGGATAACATTTAATTTCTTATCAACTCTTTGCCCTAGAACAACACCTACAACATAATCACTAGAATCACACATAATTTCAAAGGGTAAATTCCAGTCAGGTGGCTGAACAATAGGTGCAGAGATCAATGCTTTCTTAAGTATTTCAAATGCTTCTACACAATCATCATCAAAGACAAAGGGTATATCTTTTTGTAATAAATTAGTCAGAGGCCGAGAAATTTTTGAGAAGTCCTTAATGAACCTCCTATAAAATCCGGCGTGACCAAGGAAACTTCTTATACCTTTGATGTCCTTGGGACATGGCATCTTTTCAATAGCGTCAACCTTGGCTTTATCAACTTCAATACCTCTTTCAGAAACTTTATGCCCCAAGACAATACCTTCATTAACCATAAAGTGGCACTTTTCCCAATTCAAAACAAGATTAGTTTCTTCACATCTCTGCAAAACTCGATCAAGATTGCTCAAGCAATCATCAAAAGAAGATCCATAGACGAAAAAATCATCCATGAAAACTTCACAAATCTTTTCGCAAAAGTCAGAGAATATAGCCATC
>NC_041383.1:94400160-94431370 GCF_002162155.2 Triticum dicoccoides
TATCCTAATGCGGAATTAAACTAACGGATACTTTTCAAGCACAAATCCTAAATATGCTAGGCTCAACTAAGTGCACCAACAACCTATGCTAAACAAGATAGGCAATTAAGCAAACTAGCAAGCACAAACTATATCACAAGATATGGAAATGAAGGAACAACTAAGCAATTCAACCATCACAAGATATATCAATATGGGCAAGTATGAATTGCGGAAAGTAAAGGGTGTGGGTATGAGATAACCACAAGTGAGTCGGGGACGCGGATTTATCCCGAAGTTCACACTCGTGAGAGTGCTAATCTCCGTTAGAGCGGTGTCGTAGCCAAAGCTCCGGGGCATCACCAAGTGACTCACCGTATTATCCCTTTCGAGTCACCCCCAACGGATGAGCCTCGGTTCACTCGGGGTTGGTCTTGAAGGCGACCACCACACCTTTACAAACCTCTCCGGAGCACACCACAACCACGGAAGCTTCCGGAGGAACTTGGCCACCTAGGCCACTTGAACACCCTTCCTCGGAGCACACCACAAAAGGAAGCTTCCGGGGGAACCTTGGCCACATAGGCCTCTTCACAATCTTCTCAATATATCACCAAACCGTCTAGGAGGCAAAGCCTCCAAGAGTAATAAACTCACGGGCTCTCACACGAACAAATCGATGCGGGGAGCTCAAACCAATGCAAAAAATGCAATGCAAGGTCAAGCAACAAATGCTCAACTCACTCTCTCAATCTTACAAGATGCAACTCAAGAAAGTGGGAGATTGAAGAGAGGGGATGCAATGGAGGAAATCAACAAATGACTCCAAGATCCATCCACAAATCCCCCTTCACTTAGAAGGGAGATAGGGGTTTGGGAGAGGTGGTAAGAGGCACAAAATGATGTTTAGAATGTGAATGAACAACCCCCAAACCGGTGGTGAGGAAGGGCTCTTTTATAGCCAACTTCTAAAACTAGCCGTTGGGGCTCCAACAGACACTTCCTGGACACCCCGTGCCCACGGGGGTTTAGACCCCGTGCCCACGGTGTCCTGTGTGCACGGTACAAGCCCGTGTGCACGGGCCCCCGTGCCCACGGGGGTCAAAAACCCCGTGTCCACGGGGTACCCAGAACAGCCTGCAGCAGCCCACTAAAACAGTGATAACTTTGGCATACGGACTCCAAATTCGATGATCTTGGGCTCATTTTGAAGCTATGGAAAAGCCCAAGGTCCTCACATAGAGAAACACCCAAGATCAACAATAAATAATGATGCAAGTAATGCAAAGTTTTGAGCTCTCTACATGCGACATGATCAAGCTACTTGCCCGAGAGTCCCTCTTGATAGTACGGCTATCAAACCTATAATCCGGTCTCCCTCCAAGCACCATGAGACCGGCAAAACTAGGAAAACCTAGCTAAGGTATACCTTTGCCTTGCATATTCAACTTGAGCTTGGTGATGACTCCAATGCTTGTCTCAAGTTGGAATCCCTTTCTTGTCCACAGCCACTTGGTGAAGATGCTTGAATTGATTCCTCATATTGCAATGAGGGAAGCCTTAACTTAAGCCCATCTTCACATGAGCATTATCATGATGTGTACCGCAAGCTTCAAAGCATATAACCTCCGGCTTCTCATCTTGCACTTGGACTCCTCGATCCCGATGACCATCACCACTTGATGTCATCCACACATAGGCTACTTGAGATCTTTCCTTTTGATGCAAGCCCATGAGAAACACCTAACCCACATAGACATACCAAACACATAGCATGGGTTAGGTAACAAAGCACAATTCACAATTACTTACCATACCATTAGATCACTTGATCGCACGTGGTACAATGTTTGTGCTTTGAGAGTTGAACACTTAGATATAATCTTCGAGCTTCATCTTGGTCAACCAACATCTTTACTCGAAGCTCCATCTTGGTTTATTGAAAGCCACAATGAACTCTTCATTTCCCTTCATTGCTTCAAGACTATATCACCAAAGACTCTTCCATGACCATATCAAGTTCCACTATGAATATCATCTTGGTCACCACTTGCCCTTCTAAAAACTCCATCACAATCTCTTGAGAGGCATAATGAATTCGTCACTCTAATTGCTTGCTTCAAGACTTGATCAACCGAAACCCAACACATGAGCTCACCATGATCTTGTCTTGAGACCATAACTTGAATTCTTCTCTTTGATTATTCTCTCAAGCCCTTGATCCTTAAAAGCCCAAATATATCAATCTTTGAGATCCTCCAATGCACTCCATCATGAACATAATTAGATTAGGCATTGAAACCAATCTTGATGGCTTCAATAGAAGTACTCGAAGACCAACTTGAAACCTCACTGGATATGGGATCTCGAGAGCCAACACCTAGGCCCCGTGAGCACGGGGTATCCAGAGAGTTGACACTCGACCCCGTGTGCATGGTACAAGCCCGTGTGCACGGGGTATCTAGAGAAGGATACCATGAGGACTTCTTCGGATGCTTTGATGGCAGACTTCACAAAACATCCCAATGCACTTCAAGCATCACTATGGAACATATCTTCATATAAGATTCAATGCACTTGATGCTCCATAGGAATTGTCATTTAGTACCAAAGCATAGGGCAAATATATCTTCATATTATGGACTCCATCCTTTATTCTGTCCAATATCCTTGAGGCACTATCTTCATATATATATATATATGGAGTTCATCCTTGATTCCGTCCAATATCCTTGAGGCACTATCTATGGACAAAACCTTCAAATATATCTCACTGAAAACATTAGTCCATAGAGATTGTCATTTAATTACCAAAACCACACTTAGGGGCTACATGCCCTTTCAATCTCCCCCATTTTGGTAATTGATGACAATCTTAACAAGAGGGTTTATATAATGAATTTAAAACAAGTATGCAATCTATCCGAGAATAAATTGTATACTTGAGGTGGTTTTGATAGCTTCAAACATCACAAAGATAGTTGATGTTATCAAAACCAGTTGTACTAGCGTCGAAATACTACACAAGAATTTGATGCTAGTAGAACCACAATATATAGAGCAAACTCCCCCACAATATATGCACAGGAAATAACTTGGTGGAATTGCCTCTATATACACATCCATGCAATGAGCAAGCACAACAAAAGTAGATAAGCATGAATGACAGGAACCAACCCACTTCACCTAAACCCTCTAAACTTCTCCCCCATTGGCAACAAGTGCCAAAATGGAAGAAAAATCTAGACGGCCAATATAGTATGACTTCCTCCTTAATTTGTGCATTTCTCATATTATGAGTGGAATCAAATGAACATATCCAGTTATGAACAAACGAAGAAATTCACACTATATTGAGCATCCATAGAATGCACCAAAATGATATGACAATAGAATCAAACATTCAAAGGATCCAAAGAACATATTTTGGACAAGGGATAATGAAGATATCCAATATGATAATCATGCTAAGCATGGGTCCAAAATATATCCAACAACTCATGAGTGCAAACATATATGCAAAACATACAAGCACTCACTCAACAAGTACTAATCATGCCATGATGGAACACACACAATGTTGACTCTAACTTGAATAAATGCATGAAGTAGGTACTTGTTACCAAGAGAGAAAGCATTGGTTCAAGAGGCCCTTGATCTAGTACGCGAACATGAGGGACTTGACCTTGTTCTTGGATAGGTATATGATCTCCCATAACATCTTGCTCTTGTGTTGGGGGTGATGACTTCCCTTATGGTCGATCCACAAGAGGGGCTCTTACTCCTTCTTCTTCTACATGGACAAGGGGTGTTTCTTGTGGAAGAATATGACCAATCCCCATTGTACTTGTAGCTTGGGAAGGAGCATCATCACCTACAACACTTGAAACAAATTGCTCCTCATGGAAGCCGTTATTCTCATCACACTCCACATTCACCATTTCCTCAACACATCCCGTGGATTTATTGAGAATATAGTAAGTTGGGAGTTTGATGCATATCCAACAAAAAGACCCAAATTTTGTATAACCGGGTTTACATGGTGAGAATGAAACACTTACAACCGAACCGGGTTTTCATTTATCTTCTCTCTCAAATCAATGAATCAACCAAGCTTGGCTGTAATAATTTTCCATGGTGTCTCCACCTTCCTCATGAATAAGCCAATCATCCAATGCTTCTCCAATGTACCTAAAACACATTAAGGTACAATTTGGTCCCCAAACTTATTGGGTCCGAAGTAGTTAGTCCAACCATAATACATAGGGCAAACTCCACAATAATTATGTGCAAAAGGATATGAAATTGAATTTCATGCACACCTTTAACCATTAATTATATTATGGAGTTTACCCTATATAGAGGATCAAGAGAGCAAGCAAGGCATGAAGAAGTATATAAATAAATATGCATGCACATGCCTACCAAGATCCAAAGAGATACACTTTGGACAAGAGAACACTTAAACAAAGAATACTCGAAAAATAACATAAAGCATTCAAGTTGTCCAAATTATATCAAAGAGACGAATCCACACAGGACCGCAAGAAAAGTACAACATATGAACTAAGCAAAAACCAAAGAGCATATAGGACATACATTACACACATGCTCAAAGGCTTATCTCACTCAAGTAGATAATAGATAGTACAAGGAGTGAGATAAGGCAAGTTGAAGCACAAGCCGAGAAGAAGATGATCATAAAATTCTACCACAAGAAGAAATACCAATTGGTATTTGGAATTAACACTCGGTGGTAGAATCCGAAGAAGCACAAGATCATAATCAACAAACACCCCATGCGCACGGGGGTCAAAAGACCCCGTGCACACGGGGTATCCAGGGATTTTCACAGTACCCCGTGCGCACGGGGGTCAAAAGACCCCGTGCGCATGGGGTACCCAGAGAGTTACGCAACACCCCATGCGCACGGGGGTCAAAAGACCCCGTGCGCACGGGGTATCCAGAACTTTTCTGGTGCAACTTTCTGGATACCACGGCAGGCATACAACAGAGGCAAATAACCACCTACAAGAGATAATTAATGGATACTCTAAGAATCTGAATTTCAAATGAGCTTGACATACCACATAGTGACTAGATAATATTGAGTATCAATACTATGTGGTATTTCTCATATTCACATTTTGAGTTTGTGATGCGCACAAAACATAACACTCCCCCATAATGTGATGATCCACTAATATCTCGCAAGAGCCAAACAACATACAAATAAGGCTCAAGACAACAAGCAACACTATATGATGTGCAATGCAACCTACACATGCTAGATAACACAAATCAAGCATACTAGGAAGTACAACATATAAATGCACATGCTAGACACAAAACCTAAGCATGCAGGGGGCGAGTAACTTTCAATGTAAGCAATACAAATACAAGTTACCACAAGGAGGAACACTGGATAGATAATATGAAGATAATCCACATGACTTGGCTCGAACAAATAAATGGTGAATATTCTTTTCTTCATGAACTAGCCAAATCTCCAATGTTCTCCACACACCTATTGATCAAGGTTGAGCTTGATGGTCCCCAACCAAGTTGGGTCCTAAGAAGTTAGACACAATAGGCTTGGCAACCCAAATGGCCTTTTCCATTTCCAAACCACTTTGGGCGCCAACAAACTTGGCAAACAAATTGCCAACAACATCCTTCCTAAGCAAATAATGATCATTGACTAGAGGAGGCTTAGGGATGTTACCGTTGGGACAAGATCAAGATATGTGTCCCTTCTCACAACAAATATAGCAACATGTGCTCCCCCTTCTCTTCTTCTTTACTTTCTCAATTTGGGGAGCATTTCCTTGGTTCATTATTGGTAGTGGCCTTTCTTCAGCTTGAGGTTGACCTTGAGATTGAACTTGAGGTTGACCTTGAGATTGAACTTGAGGCCGCTTCCCTTGTTGCTTCACATTTGAAGCCTTCTTCTTCAATGGACAAGATCTCACATGGTGTCCAACATTCTTGCACTTGAAGCATGTGATGTTGGCTAGATTCTTGACTTGGTCTTGTTCCTTATTCCTTTTCTCGGACTTCTTGTTGTTGGAGATGAAACCAAGTCCACCCTTGTGATGATGGGATTTTTGACCACTCAAAATATTGTTGAGAGTGGAATTTCCTTCATGACACATTTCCAAGTCTTTCTTCAAAATAGTGACTTGAGCCTTGAGCTCTTTGTTTTCCTCTACAAGGTTAGTATCAACAAAAGTACTAGAGGAAGTAGAAACTTCATTATTAGAGCAACAAGGCAATGAGAGCAATTCATCACAAGAATCAGCTACAATATGTCTAGATGAATTACTAGGACTAGCACATGTCAATAAATCATTTTGAGTAAATATAGTGCTAATGTCCACATGAGGCTCACGATATGTTACCTTAGTCACAATAGCCTCATGAGCTAACTTTAGCCTTTCATGGGAGATTAGAAGGTCATCATGAGAGCCCGAGAGCTTTTCATGACTTTCTTCTAATTTCCCATAATTGCTAGTTAGCAAAACAAGTTGAGCCCTTAGCTCAACATTCTCCTTCAAGATAGATGCTTCACAAGGAGTAGAGTTAGTAGCACAAGCATCATTGACAATATGAGAGGAGCTAGAAGAAACTAGAGACTTCACATAAGTAGCTTGAAGCTCCTCATAAGACTTAGTGAGTTTGGTGAGCTCTACATTGACATTCTTGTAGACAAGGTCAAGGTGCTCAAAATCCTCTTTTATTTGATCATGAGCAACTTCAATCTCTTCTTTAGAAGATTCTAAGTCTCTAAGAGTTTCAAGAGCATCAAGAAGGTTACTATCAAGTCTTTCATTTTGTTCTTGCTCTTCGTGAAGTAAATCATTACACTTTCCAAAATGAGTAATAAGATCTTTAAATATCTCATAAGTGTTCTTATTTACCCCACGAAGAGAATTGCCAATTTCATATATTTCTTGACTCATATCCCTATCACATTCATCATCAGTCTCATCATTATCATTATTATGAGTAGATGATACCTCAGTAGTACCTCTTGCCATGAGGCACATGTGAACATCGGAGATTGATGATGATTATTTTGGAGAGGGAGATTCTTCATCATCAAGAGTAGGATACCCGTGTCCATCCTCTTGACACACATAGCATTTCCTATCCAACGTGGTGATGTCCTTATTTGCCCCTCTAGCAATTTCCTCAATAATGGTGTGTGCATTATTTTCTCTTGTTTCCTCTACATGGTTAGTCAAAGAACAACTAGAGGAAATAGAAGCATAGAGATCATGGAAATAAGGAGTATCAAGCATATCATCACAAAAGGTATTCAAGGAATCTCCAAATGATATGCATGGACTATCGACACAAGAAAGTAAGTCTTTTTTCTAGATATGCTCAAGTCCATAGAATCTACAGCACTAGCATGTATACATGAAAGATAATCAATGTTTAGCACAACATCATCATCACAAATAATATTTCCACTCACCATGTCATTACCTTGGGACATGCCATATGATGGTGAGGTGGAAGAAGTAGAAATGTCCAAGCACATGGATGAAGAAGCAATATGGAGTTCTTCATGATTTGAAGATGTGGAGAACTCCTCAATTGACTCCTCCGACATATGATGAATATCAACAAGATTGGACCCACCATATATTTCTTCAAGTTTGGTCCACATAACATGAGCCGTCACACAAGTCATGATAGACTCAAACACTTCGAGGGATATAGACCGGATAATGGCATTCTTAGCACCATACCCAGAAAACATATCTTCATTTTCCTCATTAGTTGGAAAAAGGTCATCCTTCCACGGAGAAGCCCCTACAAGAACAATTCGCACAAAATTTGGACCCATGGTCCGGAAATGACAAAGCATGCGAATTTTCCACAAGTGATAGTTTGTGCCACTAAAACAAAAGGTGTCATCATGCACTATACCACTAGTCGACATCTTTACTCTCTAGGCGGTGAAGCCTACCAAGGAGAGACCAAAGCTCTGATACCAATTGAAATGATCTAGATGACGACTAGAGGGGGGGGGGTGAATAGGAGTTTTAAAACTTTTATGGATTTGGCTTTATCCTAATGCGGAATTAAACTAACGGATACTTTTCAAGCACAAATCCTAAATATGCTAGGCTCAACTAAGTGCACCAACAACCTATGCTAAACAAGATAGGCAATTAAGCAAACTAGCAAGCACAAACTATATCACAAGATATGGAAATGAAGGAACAACTAAGCAATTCAACTATCACAAGATATATCAATATGGGCAAGTATGAATTGCATAAAGTAAAGGGTGTGGGTATGAGATAACCACAAGTGAGTCGGGGACGCGGATTTATCCCGAAGTTCACACTCGTGAGAGTGCTAATCTCCGTTAGAGCGGTGCCGTAGCCAAAGCTCCGGGGCGTCACCAAGCGACTCACCGTATTCTCCCTTTCGAGTCACCCCCAACGGATGAGCCTCGATTCACTCGGGGTTGGTCTTGAAGGCGACCACCACACCTTTACAAACCTCTCCGGAGCACACCACAACCACGGAAGCTTCCGGAGGAACTTGACCACCTAGGCCACTTGAACACCCTTCCTCGAAGCACACCACAAAAGGAAGCTTCCGGGGGAACCTTGGCCACATAGGCCTCTTCACAATCTTCTCAATATATCACCAAACCGTCTCGGAGTTGAAGCCTCCAAGAGTAATAAACTCACGGGCTCTCACACGAACAAATTGATGCGAGGAGCTCAAACCAATGCAACAAATGCAATGCAAGGTCAAGCAACAAATGCTCAACTCACTCTCTCAATCTCACAAGATGCAACTCAAGAAAGTGGGAGATTGAAGAGAGGGGATGCAATGGAGGAAATCAACAAATGACTCCAAGATCCATCACAAATCCCCCTTCACTTAGAAGGGAGATAGGGGTTTGGGAGAGGTGGTAAGAGGCATAAAATGATGTTTAGAATGTGAATGAACAACCCCCAAACCGGTGGTGAGGAAGGGCTCTTTTATAGCCAACTTCCCAAAACTAGCCGTTGGGGCTCCAACAGACACTTCCTGGACACCCCGTGCCCACGGGGGTTTAGACCCCATGCCCACGGGGTCCCGTGCACATGGTACAAGCCCGTGTCCACGGGGTACCCAGAGCAGCCTGTAGCAGCCCACTAAAACAGTGATAACTTTGGCATACGAACTCCAAATTCGATGATCTTGGGCTCGTTTTGAAGCTATGGAAAAGCCCAAGGTCCTCACATAGATAACCACCCAAGATCAACAATAAATAATGATGCAAGTAATGCAAAGGTTTGAGCTCTGTACATGCGACATGATCAAGCTACTTGCCCGAGAGTCCCTCTTGATAGTACGACTATCAAACCTATAATCCGGTCTCCCTCCAAGCACCATGAGACCGGCAAAACTAGGAAAACCTAGCTAAGGTATACCTTTGCCTTGCATATTCAACTTGATCTTGGTGATGACTCCAGTGCTTGTCTCAAGTTGGAATCCCTTTCTTGTCCACAACCACTTGGTGAAGATGCTTGAATTGATTCCTCATATTGCAATGAGGGAAGCCTTAACTTAAGCCCATCTTCACATGAGCATTATCATGATGTGGACCGCAATCTTCAAAGCATATAACCTCCGGTTTCTCATCTTGCACTTGGACTCCTCGAACCCGATGACCATCACCACTTGATGTCATCCACACATAGGCTACTTGAGATCTTTCCTTTTGATGCAAGCCCATGAGAAACACCTAACCCACATAGACATACCAAACACATAGCATGGGTTAGGTAACAAAGCACAATTCACAATTACTTACCATACCATTAGATCACTTGATCGCACGTGGTACAATGTTTGTGCTTTGAGAGTTGACCACTTAGATATAATCTTCGAGCTTCATCATGGTCAACCAACATCTTTACTCGAAGCTCCATCTTGGTTTATTGAAAGCCACAATGAACTCTTCATTTCCCTTCATTGCTTCAAGACTATATCACCAAAGACTCTTCCATGACCATATCAAGTTCCACTATGAATATCATCTTGGTCACCACTTGCCCTTCTAAAAACTCCATCACAATCTCTTGAGAGGCATAATGAATTCGTCACTCTAATTGCTTGCTTCAAGACTTGATCAACCGAAACCTAACACATGAGCTCACCATGATCTTGTCTTGAGACCATAACTTGAATTCTTCTCTTTGATTATTCTCTCAAGCCCTTGATCCTTAAAAGCCCAAATATATCAATCTTTGAGATCCTCCAATGCACTCCATCATGAACATAATTAGATTAGGCATTGAAACAATTCTTGATGGCTTCAATAGAAGTACTCGAAGACCAACTTGAAACCTCACTGGATATGGGATCTCGAGAGCCAACACCTAGGACCCGTGAGCACGGGGTATCCAGAGATTTGACACTCGACCCCGTCTGCACGGTACAAGCCCGTGTGCACGGGGTATCTAGAGAAGGATACCATGAGGACTTCTTCGGATGCTTTGATGGCCGACTTCACAAAACAGCCCAATGCACTTCAAGCATCACTATGGAACATATCTTCATATAAGATTCAATGCACTTGATGCTCCATAGGAATTGTCATTTAGTACCAAAGCATAGGGCAAATATATCTTCATATTATGGACTCCATCCTTTATTCTGTCCAATATCCTTGAGGCACTATCTTCATATATATATATATATGGAGTTCATCCTTGATTCCGTCCAATATCCTTGAGGCACTATCTATGGACAAAACCTTCAAATATATCTCACTGAAAACATTAGTCCATAGAGATTGTCATTTAATTACCAAAACCACACTTAGGGGCTACATGCCCTTTCAAGGTGCATTACATAAACCGAAAGGCATACGTCTATAAGCAAAAGTACCAAAAGGGCAAGTAAAAGTAGTCTTTGATTGATCCTTGGCTGATACAGGTATTTGAGAGAAACCAGAATAACCATCTAGAAATCAGTAATGTGTATGTTTGCATAATCTTTCTAACATTTGATCGATAAATGGTAAGGGGTAATGATCTTTCTTAGTAGCCTTATTTAATTTGCGGAAATCAATTACCATCCTATAATCCATAATAATTCTTTGCGGAATCAATTCATCTTTATCATTAGGAACAACAGTAACACGTCCCTTCTTAGGGACACAATGAACATGACTTACCCACTGGCTATCAGTAATGGGATAAATTATACCTGCCTCCAGAAGCTTTAGTATTTCTTTTCTTACCACTTCTTTCATTTTAGGATTCAACCGTCGTTGATGATCACGAACCGGTTTGGCATGTTCTTCCAAATTTATTTTATGTTGACATAGAGTGGGACTAATGCCCTTAAGATCATCAAGAGTATATCCAATAGCAGCACGATGCTTCTTCAGAGTTTTCAATAATCTCTCTTCTTCATGCTCTGAAAGGTTAGCACTAATAATAACAGGATATATTTTATTTTCATCAAGATAAGCATATTTAAGATTATCAGGCAACGGTTTAAGCTCAAACACGGGATCACCCTTAGGTGGAGGAGGATCCCCTAAGATTTCAACAGGCAAATTGTGTTTCATAATAGGTTCCTGTTTAAAGAATACTTCATCTATTTCCCTTCTTTCATTCATAAGCATATCATTTTCATGGTCTAGCAAGTATTGTTCTAAAGGGTCACTAGGAGGTACAGCAATAGAAGCAACACCAATAATTCCATCCTTGCTAGACAATTCTTCTTCACGGTGTTGTCTACTAAATTTTGAGAAATTAAACTCATGAGTCATATCACCCAAGCCAATAGTAACAACATTCTTTTCGTAGTCTATCTTAGCATTAACAGTGTCCAAGATGGGTCTACCAAATATAATGGGACAAAAGCTATCTTGTGGGGAACCAAGAACAAGAAAATCAGCAGGATATTTAGTTTTCCCACACAAGACTTCCACATCTCTAACAATTCCCATTGCTGATATAGTATCTCTACTGGCAAGTTTAATTGTAACATCAATACCTTCTAACTCAGCTGGTGCAATTTCGTGCTTAATTTCTTCGTATAAAGTATGAGGTATAACACTAGCACTAGCACCCATATCACATAAGCCATGATAACAATGATCTCCTATTTTAACAGAAATAACACGCACGCCTACCATAGGTCTATGTTTATCTTTAGCACAGGGTTTTGCATTTCTAGCAGTTTCACCGCAGAAATGAATAACATGCCCATCAGTATTATCAGCTAAGAGATCTGTAACAGTAGCAACATTAGGTTCAACTTTAATTTGCTCAGGAGGTGTATAAGTTCTAATGTTGCTTTTACAACCACATTTGAAGCTTTAGCATGATCCTTTATCCTAACAGGAAAAGGTGGTTTCTCAACATAAGAAGTAGGAACAATAGGATCATTATAAGTGTCGGTCTTTTCTTCAACTTTAGTAGGTGCAGCTACTTTTACTTCAATGGGAGGATGATATTTAAACCACTTCTCCTTGGGGAGATCAACATAAGTAGCAAATGATTCACAGAAAGAAGCTACTATCTCAGAGTCAAGTCCATATTTAGTGCTAAACTTACGGAAAATATCAGTATCCATAAAAGATTTAACGCAATCAAACTTAGGTGTCATACCTGACTCCTTACCTTCGTCGAGATCCCAATCTTCAGAGTTGTGTTTAATTCTGTCCAATAAATTCCATCTGAATTCAATAGTCTTCATCAGAAAAGAGCCAACACAAGAAGTATCGAGCATGGTGCGATTATTTTCAGAAAGCCGAGCATAAAATTTTTGAAGGATTATTTCCTTTGAGAGCTCATGATTGGGGCATGAATATATCATTGATTTAAGCCTCCCCCAAGCTTGAGCGATGCTTTCTCCTTCGCGAGGCCAAAAATTATATATATAATTGCGATCACGATGAACAAGATGCATAGGATAAAACTTCTGGTGAAATTCCAATTTCAATCGCTTATAATCCCAAGATCCAGTATCATCACATAGCCTATACCATGTCAATGCGTCTTCCTCCAAAGATTAAGGGAAAACCTTCTTCTTAATAACATCACCAGGTATACCTGCAAGCTTAAATAATCCACAAACTTCATCCACATAGATTAAGTGCAAATCAGGATGCTTTGTTCCATCTCCTGCAAAGGGATTAGCTAGCAGTTTCTCTATCATACCCGAAGAATTTCAAAGGAAACATTTTCATTTTCAGTAGGTTCAGTAGGTTGAGGATCAACTCTTTGCTCTACTGGTCGGGGTGAAGATACCCTGAACAAGCCCCTCAGAGGATAACTTTCCATGGTAACAAGTGACAGTAAATTTCAGCACACTATATAAATTTTTCCTTACCAAATTCTAGTCACCAAAGGCGCTTCACTCCCCAGCAATGGCGCCAGAAAAGAGTCTTGATGACCCACAAGTATAGGGGATCTATCGTAGTCCTTTCGATAAGTAAGAGTGTCGAACCCAATGAGGAGCAGAAGGAAATGATAAGCGGTTTTCAGCAAGGTATTCTCTGCAAGTACTGAAATAAGTGGTAACAGATAGTTTTGTGATAAGATAATTTGTAACGAGCAACATGTAAAAAAAGTAAATAAAGTGCAGCAAGATGGCCCAATCCTTTTTTAGCAAAGGACAAGCCTGGACAAACTCTTATATAAGGAGAATCTCTCCCGAGGACACATGGGAATATCGTCAAGCTAGGTTTCATCACGTTCATATGATTCGCGTTCAGTACTTTGATAATTTGATATGTGGGTGGACCGGTGCTTGGGTGCTGTTCTTACTTGAACAAGCATCCCACTTATGATTAACCTCTATTGAAAGCATCCACAACTACAACAAAAGTATTAAGGTAAACCTAACCATAGCATGAAACATATGGATCCAAATCAGCCCCTTACGAAGCAACGTATAAACTAGGGTTTAAGCTTCTGTCAATCTAGCAACCCATCATCTACTTATTACTTCCCAATGCCTTCCTCTAGGCCCAAATAATGGTGAAGTGTTATGTAGTCGAGGTTCACATAACACCACTAGAGGCTAGACAACATACATCTCATCAAAATATCGAACGAATACCAAATTCACATGACTACTAATAGCAAGACTTCTCCCATGTCCTCAGGAACAAACGTAACTACTCACAAAGCATATTCATGTTCATAATCAGAGGGGTATTAATATGCATAGAGGATATGAACATATGATCTTCCACCAAATAAACCAACTAGCATCAACTACAAGGAGTAATCAACACTACTAGCAACCTACTAGTACCAATCCCGGACTTGGAGACAAGAATTGGATACAAGAGATGAACTAGGGTTTTTAGAGGAGATGGTGCTGGTGAAGATGTGGATGGAGATTGCCCTCTCCCGATGAGAGGAACGTTGGTGATGATGATGGCGATGATTTCCCCCTCCCGGAGGGAAGTTTCCCCGGCAGAACAGCTCTGCCGAAGCCCTAGATTGGTTCCGCCAAGGTTCCGCCTCGTGGCAGCGGAGTTTCTCCCGAAAGGTTGCTTCTGATTTTTTCCTCGACGAAAGACCTCATATAGCAGAAGATGGCCATCGGAGAGCCAACAGGGGGCCCACGAGGCAGGGGGCGCACCCTGGGGGGTAGGGCACGCCCCCCACCCTCGTGGCCAGGTGGGTCCCCCTCTGGTGTACTTCTTCTGCTCAATGTTTATTATATTTTCCAAAAATGACTTTCGTGGAGTTTCAGGACTTTTGGAGTTGTGCAGAATAGGTCTCTAGTATTTGCTCCTTTTCCAGCCCAGAATTCTAGCTGCCGGCATTCTCCCTCCTTATGTAAACCTTTTAAAACAAGAGAGAATAGGCATAAGTATTGTGACATAACATGTAATAACAGCCCATAATGCAATAAATATCGATATAAATGTATGATGCAAAATGGACGTATCAGTTGTCTCCCAACAAGCGTTTTTCTTTATTGCCTTTTTAGCTAGTCATGATGATGATAATGATGCTCACATAAAAGGTAAGAATTGAAACATAACGGGAGCATCATGAAGCATATGACTAGCACATTTAAGCCTAACCCACTTCCTATGCATAGGGATTTTTTGAGAAAACAACTTATGGGAACAAGAATTAACTTGCATAGGAAGGCAAAACAAGCATAACTTCAAAACTTTAAGCACATAGAAAGGAAACCATATATTGTTGCAATTGCTACAAGCATATGTTCCTCCCTCATAATAATTTTCAGTAGCATCATGAATGAATTCAACAATATAACCAGCACATAAAGCGTTCTTTTCATGATCTACAAGCATAGAAAATTCACTACTCTCCACACAAGCAAAATTCTTCTCATTCGGAATAGTGGGAGTATCATAAGAGACTTGAATAATATAAATTGTTTCTACATTAAAAGAGTAATGTTCAAAAAAAGGGTAATCATAATCATGACAAGTTTTATAAATATATTCATCACTACTTTTTATAGCATAAGTTCTATCACAATAATCATCATAAGTATCAACTTTGTTCTCATCATAATCGATTGAAACCTCTTCCAAGATAGTGGACTCATCACTAGATAAATTCATGACCTCTCCACATACACTTTCATAAATATTATAAGATTCAACATCCTCCAAAATAGTGGGATCATTACTTCCTAAAGTTGACACTCCTCCAAACCCACTTTCATCAATATAATCATCATAGGTAGAAGGCATTCTATCATCATAACAACTTTGCATATCAAAACTTGGGAGGCTAAAAATATCATCATTATTAAACATAGCATCCCTAAGCTTGGGACAAACATTAATTGTAGCAAATATATTTTCGAAAACATCATCTTCATCAAACATAGCATCCCCAAGCTTGGGCCTTTTCATATCATAAGCATAATCACTCTCATCATTAATAGTATGGATAGCACCAATAGTATAGCAATTATCATATTCTTCCAAGCAAGTGCCAAAAAGATTTTCAAGATCATAAGAAGTATCATTATCTTCCCAATCATAATCATCACAACAAGCAATAGGCATAACGAGATCATCATCAAGTGCACCATCTTCCACAATTATTTTTGATTCATTTTCATGCGGCACAACAATAATAGGAGCAACATTATTTGGGAGAGATATCTTTTTACCTCTCTTCCTTTTTCTTTTCTTCTTCTTCACCACATCATGTGTGGGTTCAATCCTCTTTTTGGAGCTCCTTATTAATGAAATTGATTGAATAGAAAGCTCCTCCTCGTTACCTGATTCATCATAAGAAATAATAGGAGGATATTGGGAAGTCTCTTCCCTTTCATTAGTATTCTCTTCATCTTATATTTGTTTTCTTTTCTTTATGTAATTGGAAATATAAGGATTTGCAATGCAATTCATCGCACAATACATATAAATTTCTTCTAGATCAAAATGAAGAACTCTATCAAGGGAAAATTCTGGGATGTCCTTAGTTATACGTTTAATTTCTTCATAACCCAAGAGCAAACTAAGTTCATTATGATGTGCAAGGGAAATCAAGTCATCACAATTTTTGGACACGATATGATCATGAAACAATTTGCATTGGGTACTGAAATGATCAAGTTCATTGTAAAGTTCACAAGTATGGCTAAAAAAGTTTAAATTTTCAGCACACGCATCTAGCCTTTCTTGCAACCATTTAGTTTCTAAATGCTTATGCCTCTTGCAATATCTATCTTCTCTATTTGGTGTGTACTTGAAAACCCAATACACTCCACAAAAATTAACATGCTTATAGGAGATATTTTCATCATGACTAGTGCAATCATCATTAGTACTATGGATATTCAAGGAGTTCATACTAACAACATTGCAATCATGCTCATCATTCAAAGATTTAGTGCCAAACATTTTAATGCATTCTTCTTCTAACACTTTGGCACAACTTTCCGTCCCATCATACTCACGAAAGATAATAAAAAGATGAAGCGTATGAGACAAACTCAATTCCATTTTTTTGGTAGTTTTCTTTTGTAAACTAAACTAGTGCTAAAACAAGAAACAAAAAGATTCGATTGCAAGATCTAAAGATATACATTCAAGCACTCACCTCCCTGGCAATGACGCCAGAAACTGCTTGATGTCCACTACTCAACCTTCTTCTTGTAGACGTTGTTGGGCCTCCAAGTGCAGAGGTTTGTAGGACAGTAGCAAATTTCCCTCAAGTGGATGACCTAAGGTTTATCAATCCGTGGGAGGCATAGGATGAAGATGGTCTCTCTCAAGCAACCCTGCAACCAAATAACAAACAGTCTCTTGTGTCCCCAACACACCCAATACAATGGTAAATTGTATAGGTGCACTAGTTCGGTGAAGAGATGGTGATACAAGTGCAATATGGATGGTAGATATAGGTTTTTGTAATCTGAAAATATAAAAAAGCAAGGTAACTAATGATAAAAGTGAGCATAAACGGTATTGCAATGCTAGGAAACAAAGCCTAGGGTTCATACTTTCACTAGTGCAAGTTCTCTCAACAATAATAACATAATTGGATCATATAAATATCCCTCAACATGCAACAAATAGTCACTCTAAAGTCACTAATAGCGGATAACAAACGAAGAGATTATGGTAGGGTACGAAACCACCTCAAAGTTATTCTTTCCAATCAATCCGTTGGGCTATTCCTATAAGTGTCACAAACAGCCCTAGAGTTCGTACTAGAATAACACCTTAAGACACAAATCAACCAAAACCCTAATGTCACCTAGATACTCCAATGTCACCTCAAGTATCCGTGGGTCTGATTATACGATATGCATCACACAATCTCAGATTCATCTATTCAACCAACACATAGAACCTCAAAGAGTGCCCCAAAGTTTCTACCGGAGAATCATGATGAAAACATGTGCCAACCCCTATGCATGGGTTCATGGGCGGAACCCGCAAGTTGATAAGCAAAACATACATCAAGTGAATCAATAGAATAACCCATTGTCACCACGGTTATCCCACGCAAGACATACATCAAGTGTTCTCAAATCATTAAAAGACTCAATCCGATAAGATAACTTCAAAGGGGGAACTCAATCCATTACAAGAGAGTAGAGGGGGAGAAGCAACTTGAGATCCAACTATAATAGCAAAGCTCGCGATACATCAAGATCGTGCCAAATCAATAACACGACAGAGAGAGATCAAACACATAGCTACTGGTACATACCCTTAGCCCCGAGGGTGAACTACTCCCTCCTCGTCATGGAGAGCGCCGGGATGATGAAGATGGCCACCGGTGAGGGTTCCCCCCTCCGGCAGGGTGCCGGAATGGGTCTAGATTGGTTTTTGGTGGCTCTGGAGGCTTGTGGCAGCGGAACTCCCGATCTATTCTGCTCCCCGAAGTTTTTAAGGTATATGTGTATATATGGGAGGAAAAAGTACGTCGGTGGACCTCCAGGTGTCCACGAGGCAGGGGGCACGGCTAGGGGGGTGGGCGCGCCCCCACCCTCGTGGGCAGCCCGGGACTCCCTTGGTGCAACTCCGGTACTCCGTGGGCTTCTTCTGGTCCAAAAATAAGTTCCGTGGAGTTTCAGGTCAATTGGACTCCGTTTGATATTCCTTTTCTTCGAAACACTGAAATAGGCAAAAAACAACAATTCTGGGCTGGGCCTCCAGTTAATAGGTTAGTCCCAAAAATAATATAAAAGTGCATAATAAAGCCCAATATTGTCCAAAACATTAGATAATATAGCATGGAGCAATAAAAAATTTTAGATACGTTGGAGACGTATCAGTATGTACATCCCACACGGTGAATCCTAGAAAAGCATTTCCGTAGGTATGTATATCACACACAGTTCTTTGTGTGGAAATGTTTGTGCAAGGTGGCCTAACGCAAACAGTTCGCTACCGAAAGCTGTGTGTGATTGTTAGTTGATCGAACACGCCTACTTTCTAGAAACCATGCGGGTTGTTTGAGTTCATCGCCCATGGTGTTGTCCGAAGAACCGTTTGCACTAGAAAACCCCAATAAGCAGGGTAATTAGCCTATTATTGATAATCCATGTACTAATCAAACTTATATTTCTTATAAAACATGCCAGATATTTCATATCCATATAAAAGCAACCAGGATTTCATAATCGAATTACATCAGATAGCTCCGGCACTCAGTTACACCATTACACAACATCACCAAGTTTCACATGCAGCATCAAAAACCTTTGGAAAGTAGCATCATACATGGTAAGTAGACGGATGAATCTCATCTGGGAAACTGCAGAAGCGGAAGGCAAATATTGAGCCTTCAGTGATGTTTAATGTCCTTGCAACTTTTGGCCAGTGGTTATGGATAATTTCCCGCCCAACCTTCGTCCTCTTCAGCAAGACTTCAATATTGTATCGTGGGTGTTGAATGGATACCTTCCTTGCCTCTTGACCATGCAGGTGGTTTGAGAGGTAATCATCCTATAGTTGACTGATGTCTTCTTCTTTGTGCAAACAAAGATCTTGCTGTTATTCGTCGCAAGTTTCTTCATCCTAACAATCTTTCTGATTTTCTTGACATGACTGATATTCATGAACATCTCATTTCCCCATATGCAAGATCTGTCGAACAGTAGGTCTAAGCCTCTTACAGCAGGACCTACATGTGCAAGACCAAATTGTAAGAAACCTAAATATTAGAATGATTCCTGCAACTTCACAATGATACGTCTCCAACATATCTATAATTTTTTATTGTTCCATGCTGTATTATATTCTGTTTTGGATATTTATTGGGCATTATTATACACTTTTATATTATTTTTTGGACTAACCTATTAACCGGAGGCCCAGCCCTGTTTTTTGCTCGTTTCAGTGTTTTGCAGAAAAAGAATATCAAACGGAGTCCAAACGGAATGGAACCTTTGGGAGCATGATTTTCGGAACAAACGTGATCCAGAGGACTTGGAGTCGACGCAAAGCAACGAACGAGGAAGGCACAAGGTAGGGAGGCGCGCCTACCCCCTGGGCGCGCCCTCCACCCTCGTGGGCCCCTCGTTGTTCCACCGACGTACTTCTTCCTCCTATATATACCCATGTACCCGGAAAACATCAGATATGGAGCCAAAACCCTATTTCCACCACCGCAACCTTCTGTACCCGTGAGATCCCATCTTGGGGCCTTTTCCGGTGCTAGCCGGAGGGGGCCTTGACCACGGAGGGCTTCTACAACAACACCATAGCCTCTCCGATGAAGTGTGAGTAGTTTACCTCAGACCTTCGGGTCCATAGTTATTAGCTAGATGGCTTCTTCTCTCTTTTTGGATCTCAATACAAAGTTCTCCCCCTCTCTTGTGGAGATCTATTCGATGTAATCTTCTTTTACGGTGTGTTTGTCGAGATTCGATGAATTGTGGGTTTATGGTCAAGATTATCTATGAACAATATTTGAATCTCCTCTGAATTCTTTTATGTATGATTGGTTATCTTTGCAAGTCTCTTCGAATTATCAGTTTGGTTTGGCCTACTAGATTGATCTTTCTTGCAATGGGAGAAGTGCTTAGCTTTGGGTTCAATCTGGCGGTGTCCTTTCCCAGTGACAGCAGGGGCAGCAAGGCACGTATTGTATTGTTGCCATCGAGGATAAAAAGATGGGGTTTATATCATATTGCTTGAGTTTATCCCTCGAGATCATGTCATCTTGCTTAATGTGTTACTCCATTCTTATGAACTTAATACTCTAGATGCATGCTGGATAGCGGTCGATGTGTGGAGTAATAGTAGTAGATGCAGAATCATTTCGGTCTACTGTCGCAGACGTGATGCCTATATACATGATCATACCTAGATATTCTCATAACTATGCTCAATTCTATCAATTGCTCGACAGTAATTTGTTTACCCATCGCAATACTTATGCTATTTTGAGAGAAGCCACTAGTGAAACCTATGGGCCCCGGGTGTATTCTCCATCATATTAATCTTCCAACACTTTGCTATTTCTATTTCTGTTTATTTTACTTTGCATGTTTATCATAAAAATACCAAAAATATTATCCTATTATCTCTATCAGATCTCACTCTCGTAAGTGACCGTGAAGGGATTGACAACCCCTTTATCGCGTTGGTTGCGAGGTTCTTCTTTGTTTGTGTAGGTGCGTGGGACTCGCGCGTGGACTCCTACTGGATTGATACCTTGGTTCTCAAAACTGAGGGAAATACTTATGCTACTTTGCAGCATCACCCTTTCCTCTTCAAGGGAAAACCAACGCAATGCTCAAGAGGTAGCAAGAAGGATTTCTGGCGCCATTGTCGGGAAGTCTACGCACAAGTCAAGACATACCAAACACCCATCACAAACTCATCTCCCTCGCATTACATTATTTGCCATTTGCCTCTCGTTTTCTCTCCCCCACTTCACCCTTTCTGTTTTATTCGCCTTCTCCTTTCCGCTCGTATTTCTTTCACCATATCGGAACCAAAAAGGGTTGGGGGTTCTCTCCCGAGTTTTAGTACTTTGGACAATCCTTCTATTCTCGCTAAACTCATAAATAATGATGCTATAGAAAGACCTATCGGAGTTATCAATGAAAGTCTTAATAATTTTGATAATTCCGGAATTTTTCGTTATTTAATCGATGAATCTTTGAAAGATTCTTGGGATAGACTATTAAGAATCCGGGCTAGCTATGTGCCCCAATACCAAATCGAAATTTACTTAAAGAGCTTTTATGTTGCCCTACCTTCTTCATTTAAGCATGTCTTAGACTCTATTTTTGAAGAAGGTTTTCTTGAGGGGGATGCTATAGATGCTTATGAAAAGATGAAAACTATATTTGGGCACCCCATGAATGAGAAAGTTGAATCTACCACTCTTTTGTCCTTTTATCAAAACGAAATTATCAAAGAAATGAAGGCTAGCCTTGATGCAAATTTCCGTAACGTGCTTAATCTTTCTTCTAGTATTAATGGCCATGTGCTTACTCAAAATATAAAGATAAATGTGATAGATAAGAAATTATGTCTATTCTTTCCTAATACTAAAGATGGCAATACTTAGATCTATCCTTGCTTTTATGCCTAGCTAGGGGCGTTAAACGATAACGCTTGTTGCGAGGCAACCCAATTTTATTTTAGTTTTTTTTTGCTTTTTGCTTCTGTTTAGGAATAAATATTTTATCTAGCCTCTGGTTAGATTCGTTTTTGTGTTTTAATTAGTGTTTGTGCCAAGTAAAACCGTTAGGATAACCTACGGCGATAGTTATTTGATTCTGCTGCGGAAAACAGAAACTTTGCACGCACGAGATTAGTTTTCATAAATCACAGGAACGTGCTTTTCAGTTGATTTTTTTTGCAGTAGATCCATAAACAAATTATCTAGAACTTCCTAATTTAGTGGAATTTTTTGCGTTCCATAAGTTTGCATTAGTTACAGATTACTACAGGCTGTTCTGTTTTTGACATATTCTGTTTTTCGTGTGTTATTTGCTTATTTTGATGAATCTATGGCTAGTAAAATAGTTTATAAACCATAGGGAAGTTGGAATACAGTAATTTTAACACCAATATATATAAAGAATGAGTTCATTACAGTACCTTGAAGTGGTGTTTTTGTTTTCTTTCGCTAACGGAGCTCACAAGATTTTCTGTTAAGTTTTGTGTTGTGAAGTTTTCAAGTTTTGGGTAAGAGATTTGATGGATTATGGAACAAGGAGTGGCAAAAGCCTAAGCTTGGGGATGCCCATGGCACCCCAAGATAAACTAAGGACACCAAAAAGCCAAAGCTTGGGGATGCCCCCGAAGGCATCCCCTCTTTCGTCTTCGTCCATCGGTAACTTTACTTGGAGCATATTTTTATTCACCACATGATATGTGTTTTGCTTGGAGCGTCTTGTATGATTTGAGTATTTGCTTTTTAGTTTACCAAAATCATCCTTTCTGTACACACCTTTTGATAGAGACACACATGATTTGGAATTTATTAGAATACTCTATGTGCATCACTTATATCTTTTGAGCTATATAGTTTTGCTCTAGTGCTTTACTTATATCTTTTAGAGCACGGTGGTGGATTTGTTTTAAAGAAACTATTGTTCTCTCATGCTTCACTTATATCATTTTGAGAGTCCTACAAAACGGCATGGTAATTTTCTTTAAACGTGAAATTAATCCTAATATGATAGGCATTCAAGATTAGTAAAAACTTTCTTATGAGTGTGTTGAATACTAAGAGAAGCTTGACGCTTGATGATTGCTTTGAGATATGGAGGTATTAATATTAGAGTCATGCTAGTTGAGAAATTATGAATTTGAGAAATACTTGTGTTGAAGTTTGTGATTCCCGTAGCATGCACGTATGGTGAACCGTTATGTGATGAAGTTGGAGCATGATATATTTATTGATTGTCTTCCTTATGTGTGGAGGTCGGGATCGCGTGATGGTTAACTCCTACCAACCCTTCCCCTAGGAGCATGCGTGTAGTACTTTGTTCTGATGACTTGTAGATTTTTGCAATAAGTATGTGAGTTCTTTACGACTAATGTCGAGTCCATGGATTATACGCACTCTCACCCTTCCACCATTGCTAGCTTCTCTAGTACCGCGCAACTTTCGCTGGTGCATTACACCCACCATATACCTTCCTCAAAACAGCCACCATACCTACCTATTATGGCATTTCCATAGCCTTTCTGAGATATATTGCCATGCAACTTTCCACCATTTCGTTTATGACACGCTCCATCATTGTCATATTGCTGTGCATGATCATGTAGTTGACATCGTATTCGTGGCAAAGCCACCATCCATAATTCTTTCATACATGTCACTCATGATTCATTGCATATCCCGGTACACCGCCGGAGGCATACACATAGAGTCATATTTTGTTCTAAGTATTGAGTTGTAATTCTTGAGTTGTAAGTAATAAAAGTGTGATGTTCATCATTATTAGAGCATTGTCCTATGTGAGGAAAGGATGATGGAAACCATGATTCCCCCACAAGTCGGGATGAGATTCCGGACTAAAAAAAGAGGCCAAATAAAGAAAAGAGAAAAGTCCCAAAAAAGAAAAAAAATGAGAGAAAAAGAGAGAAGGGACAATGTTAATATCCTTTTACCACACCTGTGCTTCAAAGTAGCACCATGATCTTCGTGATAGAGAGTCTCTTATGATATCACTTTCATTTACTAGTGGGAATTTTTCATTATAGAACTTGGCTTGTATATTCCAATGATGGGCTTCCTCAAAATTGCCCTAGTTCTTCGTGAGCAAGCAAGTTGGATGCACACCCACTTAGTTTCTTTTGTTGAGCTTTCATACACTTATAGCTCTAGTGCATCCGATGCATGGCAATCCCTACTCACTCACATTGATATCTATTAATGGGCATCTCCATAGCCCGCTGATACGCCTTGTTGATGTGAGACTATCTTCTCCTTTTTTGTCTTCTCCACAACCACCATATTCTATTCCACATATAGTGTTATGTCCATGGCTCACGCTCATGTATTGTGTGAAAGTTGAAAAAGTTTGAGAATTCTAAAATATGAAACAATTGCTTGGCTGAAACCGGGGTTGTGCATGATTTAAATTTTTTGTGTGATGAAGATAGAGCATAGCCAGACTATATGATTTTGTAGGGATAACTTTCTTTAGCCATGTTATTTTGAGAAGACATGATTGCTTAGTTACTATGCTTGAAGTATTATTACTTTTATGTAAATATTAAACCATTATCTTGATTCTTTCGGATCTGAATATTCATACCGCAATTAAGAGGGCTACATTAAAAATTATGCCGAGTAGAATTCCACATCAATTTTTTTTGTTTTTATCATTTACCTACTCGAGGACGAGCAGGAATTAAGCTTGGGGATGCTTGATACGTCTCCAATGTATCTATAATTTTTTACTGTTCCATGCTATATTATATTCTGTTTTGGATGTTTATTGGGCTTTATTATACACTTTTAAATTATTTTTGGGACTAACCTATTAACCAGAGGCCCATCCCAAATTGTTGTTTTTTGCCCGTTTAAGTGTTTCGCAGAAAAAGAATATCAAATGGAGTCCAACCGGAATGAAACCTTCAGGAACGTGATTTTCGGAACAAACGTGATCCAGAGGACTTGGAGTCTACGTAAAGCAACGAACGAGGAAGGCACGAGGTAGGGAGGCGCGCCTACCCCCCTGGGCATGCCCTCCACCCTCGTGGGCACATCGTTGCTCCACCGACGTACTTCTTCCTCCTATATATTCCCATGTACCTAGAAAACCTCAGATACGGAGCCAAAACCCTGTTTCCACCGCCGCAACCTTCTATACCCGTGAGATCCCATCTTGGGGCCTTTTCCGGCGCTCCGCTGGAGGGGGCATTGATCACGGAGGGCTTCTACAACAACACCAAAGCCTCTCCGATGAAGTGTGAGTAGTTTACCTCAGACCTTCGGGTCCATAGTTATTAGCTAGATGGCTTCTTCTCTCTTTTTGGATCTCAATACAAAGTTCTCCCCCTCTCTTGTGGAGATCTATTCGATGTAATCTTCTTTTGCGGTGTGTTTGTCGAGATCCGATGAATTGTGGGTTTATGATCAAGATTATCTATGAACAATATTTGAATATCCTCTGAATTCTTTTATGTATGATTGGTTATCTTTGCAAGTCTCTTTGAATTATCACTTTGGATTGGCCTACTAGATTGATCTTTCTTGCAATGGGAGAAGTGCTTAGCTTTGGGTTCAATCTTGCGGTGTCCTTTCCCAGTAACAGCAGGGGCAGCAAGGCACGTATTGTATTGTTGTCATCGAGGATAAAAAGATGGGGTTTATATCATATTGCTTGAGTTTATCCCTCTACATCATTTCATCTTGCTTAATGTGTTACTCCGTTCTTATGAACTTAGTACTCTAGATGCATGCTGGATAGCGATTGATGTGTGGAGTAATAGTAGTAGATGCAGAATCGTTTGGTCTACTTGTCGCGGACGTGATGCCTATATACATGATCATACCTAGATATTCTCATAACTATGCTCAATTCTATCAATTGCTCGACAGTAATTTGTATACCCATCGCAATACTTATGCTATTTTGAGAGAAGCCACTATTGAAACCCATGGCCCCCGGGTCTATTCTCCATCATATCAATCTTTAACACTTTGCTATTTCTATTTCCGTTTATTTTACTTTGCATCTTTATCATAAAAATACCAAAAATATTATCCTATTATCTCTATCAGATCTCACTCTCATAAGTGACTGTGAAGGGATTGACAACCCCTTTATCGCGTTGGTTGCGAGGTTCTTGTTTGTTTGTGTAGGTGCGTGGGACTCACGTGTGGACTCCTACTGGATTGATACCTTGGTTCTCAAAACATAGGGAAATACTTACGCTACTTTGCTGCATCACCCTTTCCTCTTTAAGGGAAAACCAACGCAGTGAATCTTTTGCTACTTATGTTGATCTCCCCAAGGAGAAGTGGTTTAAATATCATCCTCCCATAGAATTAAAAGTATCTGCACCTATTAAAGTTGAAGAAAAAACGGTCACTTATAATGATCCTATTGTTCCTACTTCTTATGTTGAGAGACCACCTTTCCCTGTTAGAATAAAGGATCATGCTAAAGCTTCAACTGTTGTTCGTAAAAGTAATATTAGATCTTATACACCTCCTGAGCAAGTTAAAGTAGAACCTAATATTGCTATTGTTAAAGATCTCTTGTCTGATAATATTGATGGGAATGTTATTCGGTTCAACGCTGAAACTTCTAGAATTGCTAAACCTTGTGATAAAGATAAACATAGACCTGTGGTAGGCGTGCCTGTTATTTCTGTTAAAATAGGAGATCATTGTTATCATGGCTTATGTGATATGGGTGCTAGTGCTAGTGTTATACCTTATGACTTGTATAAAGAAATCAAGCATGAAATTGCACCTGCTGAGTTAGAAGAAATTGATGTCACAATTAAGCTTGCCAATAGAGATACTATTTCACAAGTGGGAATTGTTAGAGATGTTGAAGTCTTGCATGGGAAAACTAAATATCTTGCTGATTTTCTTGTTCTCAGTTCCCCACAAGATAGCTTTTGTCCCATTATATTTGGTAGACCCTTCTTGAACACTGTTAATGCTAAGATAGATTGTGAAAAGAATGTTGTTCTATTGGCTTGGATTATATGATTGATGAGTTTTATTTCTCTAAATTTAGTAAGCAACATCGTGAGGAAGAATTGCCTAGTAAGGATGAAATTATTGGTCTTGCTTCTATTGCCGTACCTCCTAGTGATCCTTTAAAACACTATTTGCTAGACCATGAAAATGATATGTTCATGAATGAAAGAAGGGAAATAGATGAAGTATTCTTTAAACAGGAACCTATTCTGCAACACAATTTGCCTGTTGAAATTTTAAGGGATCCTCCTCCACCCAAGGGTGATCCCGTGTTTGAGCTTAAACTGTTGCCTGATAATCTTAAATATGCTTATCTTGATGAAAAGAAGATATATCCTGTTATTATTAGTGCTAACCGTTCAGAGCATGAAGAAGAAAGACTATTGAAAACTCTGAAGAAGCACCGTGCAGCTATTGGATATACTCTTGATGATCTTAAGGGCATTAGTCCCACTCTATGTCAACATAAAATAAATTTGGAAGCAGATGCCAAACCAGTTCATGATCCTCAACGACGTTTGAATCCTAAAATGAAAGAAGTGGTAAGAAAATAAATACTCAAGCTTCTTAAGGCAGGTATAATTTATCCCGTTGCTGATAGGTAGTGGATAAGTCCTGTCCATTGTGTCCCTAAGAAGGGAGGTATTACTATTGTTCCTCATGATAAGGATGAATTGATCCCACAAAGAATTATCACAGGTTATAGGATGGTAACTGATTTCCACAAATTAAATAAGGCTACTAAGAAAGATCATTACCCCTTACCTTTTATTGATCAAATGCTAGAAAGATTATGCAAACATACACATTATTGCTTCCTAGATGGTTATTCTGGTTTCTCTCAAATACCTGTGTCGGCTAAAGATCAATCAAAAACTACTTTTACATGCCCTTTTGGTACTTTTGCTTATAGACGTATGCCTTTTGGTTTATGTAATGCACCTGCTACCTTTCAAAGATGCATGATGGCTATATTCTCTGACTTTTTTGAAAAGATTTGTGAGGTTTTCATGGATGACTTTTCCATCTATGGTTCCTCTTTTGATGATTGCTTGAGCAATCTTGATCGAGTTTTGCAGAGATGTGAAGAAACTAATCTTGTGTTGAATTGGAAAAAGTGCGACTTTATGGTTAATGAAGGTATTGTCTTGGGGCACAAAGTTTCTGAAAGAGGTATTGAAGTTGATAAAGCCAAGGTTGACGCTATTGAAAAGATGCAATGTCCCAAGGACATCAAAGGTATAAGAAGTTTCCTTGGCCACGCCGGATTTTATAGGAGGTTCATTAAGGACTTCTCAAAAATTTCTCGGCCTCTAACTAATTTATTGCAAAAAGATATACCATTTGTCTTCGATGATGATTGTGTAGAAGCATTTGAAATACCTAAGAAAGCATTAGTCTCTGCACCTGTTGTTCAGCCACCTGATTGGAATTTACCTTTTGAAATTATGTGTGATGCTAGTGATTATGCTGTAGGTGTTGTTCTAGGACAAAGAGTTGACAAGAAATTAAATGTTATCCATTATGCTAGTAAGACTCTAGACAATGCTCAAAGAAATTATGCTACTACTAAAAAAGAACTCTTAGCAGTTGTATTTGCTTGTGATAAGTTCAGACCTTATATGGTTGATTCTAAAGTAACTATTCACACGGATCATGCTGCTATTAAATATCTTATGGAAAAGAAAGATGCTAAACCTAGACTTATTAGATGGGTTCTCTTGCTACATGAATTTGATTTGCATATTGTTGATAGAAAGGGAGCTGAGAATCCCGTTGCAGACAATTTGTCTATGCTAGAAAACGTTCTTGATGACCCACTACCTATTGATGATAGCTTTCCTGATGAACTAATAAATGTTATAAGTACTTCTCGTAGTACTCCTTGGTATGCTGATTATGCTAATTATATTGTTGCTAAGTTTATACCACCCAGTTTCACATACCAACAAAAGAAAAAGTTCTTCCATGATTTGAGAAATTACTTTTGGGATGACCCACATCTTTATAAAGAAGGAGTAGATGGTGTTATTAGACGTTGTGTACCTGAGCATGAACAGGAGGAGATTCAACGCAAGTGCCACTCTGAAGCTTATGGAGGGCACTATGCTGGAGATAGAACTGCACATAAGGTATTGCAATCAGGTTTTTATTGGCCTACTCTCTTCAAGGATGCCCGTAAGTTTGTCCTGTCTTGTGATGAATGTCAAAGAATTGATAATATTAGTAGACGTCAAGAAATGCCTATGAATTATTCACTTGTTATTGAACCATTTGATGTTTGGGGCTTTGATTATATGGGACCTTTTCCTGCCTCTAATGGATACACTCATATTTTAGTTGCTCTTGATTACGTTACTAAGTGGGTAGAAGCTATTCCAACTAGTAGTGCTGATCATAACACTTCTATTAAGATGCTTAAGGAAGTTATTTTTTCGAGGTTTGGAGTCCCTAGATAATTAATGACTGATGGTGGTTCACATTTTATTCATGGTGCTTTCCGTAAAATGCTTGCTAAATATGATTTTAATCATAGAACTGCATCTCCTTATCACCCACAGTCTAGTGGTCAAGTAGAATTGAGCAATAGAGAGCTCAAATTAATTTTGCAAAAGACTGTTAATAGGTCCATAAAGAATTGGTCCAAGAAACTTGATGATGCATTATGGGCTTATAGAACTGCATACAAAAATCCTATGGGTATGTCTCCGTATAAAATGGTCTGTGGAAAAGCATGTCACTTACCTCTCGAACTAGAACATAAGGCATATTGGGCTATGAAAGAGCTCTACTATGATTTCAAACTTGCCGGTGAGAAGAGGTTGTTTGATATTAGCTCACTTGATGAATGGAGAACCCAAGCTTATGAAAATGCCAAGTTGTTTAAAGAAAAGATGGCATGACAAAAGGATACAAAAGCGTGAGTTTAATGTAGGTGATTATGTATTGCTATACAACTCTTGTTTAAGATTTTTTGCAGGAAAACTTCTCTCCAAATGGGAAGGCCCCTATGTTATCGAGGAGGTCTATCGTTCCGGTGCCATAAAGATCTACAACTTTGAAGGTACAAATCTGAAGGTGGTAAACGGTCAAAGAATCAAACATTATATCTCAGGTAATCCCATAAATGTTGAAACCAATATTATTGAAACCGTAACCCCGAGGGAATACATAAGAGACACCTTCCAGAACGTTTCAGACTCCAAAAAGGAATAGGTATGTGGTACGGTAAGTAAACCGACTCCAAAACAATTTTCAAGGCAATATTTCTCCGTTTTGGAATATTTAGAAAAAGAGAAAAATAAGTAGCAGTCCGGGAAGGACACGAGGGCCCCACGAGGGTGGTGGGCGCTCCCTACACCCCTGGGCGCGCCCCCCTACCTCGTGAGCACCTCGTGTGCCCTCCGGACTCCGTTTTCTAGCACGATACATATTTTGGTCGGTAAAAATCCATTATATATTCTCCCGAAAGTTTTGACTCCCGTATCACGCAATTATCCTCTGTTTTCGTTTCGAGCTATCCCACTGCAGATTTGATCAACATTTCTTCCCAGGATTTGGAAGGAGAAAGCTACATGGATGATTATTTAGGAAATCCCAAGGTCTATGGAGACGTGAAGCACGACGGTTGGACCACGGAGGAAGAAGAGGACTATGAACCCAAGGGGAAGGAGGAGACGAGCTCGGATGAAGACGAAGCCCCATTACCTCAACCCGGGGACATGAAAACAAGCAGGACTTATGCAAAAAGATATTAACCCTGGAATGGGAGATTGATGATCTGAGGGACCAAAATGCTGTTCTCAAGCGCAAATTAATGGAGAAGGGCAAGCCTGCATTATCGACAACACCCCCACCTTCTTCACCGACAAAGGAGACATAATCACATGGGTATGGGCACTCCCCTTGGCAACTGCCAAGCTTGGGGGAGGTGACCCGGTATCGTCTCACAATCACATCTCCTATCTTTACCATTTTTTCTTAGTTCGATCCTTTTAGTAGTATCTTGATCTAGTAGAATAAAGTTTATGGCATGATCTAGTTTTGAGTTTTGCTTTATGATCTCTCTTTGTAATCGATTCCGT